>NC_053491.1:51947233-52269926 GCF_905171775.1 Rana temporaria
CGGGAAATGTCCAAATGAATGAACCAATCTGTGTAGTGAACACATAGGGGCAGATCCTCAAAGATCTGCACCGGCGCAGAGTATCTGAGATACGCTACGCCGCCGTAACTTACCTGGCTTTGGTTTGAATCCAGAAAGAATTTGCGCCGTAAGTTACGGCGGCGTAGTGAATTTCTCACGGCGTAAGGGTGCGGAATTCAAATGCGGTGAGTAGGGGGCGTGTTTCATTTAAATGAAGCGCGTCCCCGCGCCGAACGAACTGCGCATACCCAGTCTGTCAAAACTCCCAGGGTGCATTGCTCCAAATGACGTCGCAAGGACGTCATTGTTTTTGTTGTGAACGTAAATGGCGTCCAGCCCCATTCACGGACGACTTACATAAACGACGTAAAATTTTCAAAATTAGACGCGGGAACGACGGCCATACTTAACATTGAGTACGCCACCAGATAGCAGCTTTAACTATACGCCGGAAAAAGCCGAACGGAAACGACGTAAAAGAATGCGACGGCCGCTCGTACCTTTGTGGATCGTCGGAAAAAGCCAATTTGCATACTCAACGCGGATTACGACGTGGACGCCACCCAGAAAATTGCATCTTAGATCCAACGGCGTACTAAGGCGTACGCCTGTCGGATCTAACACAGATGCCGTCGTATCTTGTTTGGTGGATACCAAAACAAAGATACAACACGCAAAATTTGAAATTGCGCGGCGTATCAACAGATACACCGTCGTAATTTATTTGAGGATCTGCCCCATAAAGTCCAGTATAAAATAGTTGTTGCTCAGAAGTGAAGCACAGTGATATAGTGAACACGTGGAAACATCGAGGTGTTGTATCTTCAATCAAAATAATGGGGGTAATGAGGTACTCTTACCAGAGATGGTGGATTTGAATGTCAATGACAACGAGTCAATCGAACAGAGAGAGCCAAGATGGGCAGTCTTCCACAACGATCATGGGAACCCAGGCGTTTCCAGGAGCAGCTTCCAGGGGTCTTGTAGGTGACCGTAAGGTTGAGAAACCAAGTTGAAACAGCCAAATGGAAAAGACAAAAAAAAACTCTCATCGAGGAAGATTTAAAGAGAGAAAAGAAGGGCTCCACATGAGATCAAAAAGCATAGGTTTTATTGAATAAAACCGATTGGCATCCATAATAATAACAATTTGTGACCACAAAAGTAAAAAGGAGCAATATGGACAGCAATGAGTCAAGCCTGATGCGTTTCTTCTAAGTAGACTTTAACAGGGATGTATGTATACGCCCCTGTTGAAGCCTACTTAGATGAAACTGCTCCTGAAAACGCCTTGATTCACATGATCGTTGTGGAAGACTGCCCATCTTGGCTTTCTCTGCTTGATTGACTCGTTGTCATCGACATTCAAGTCCACCACCTCTGGTAAGAGTACATACCACATTATTTTGATTGAAGATACAACACCTCGATGTTTACACATGTTCACTATATCACTGTGCTTCACTTCTGAGCAACAACTATTTTATACTGGACGTTATGTGTTCACTGCACGGATTGGTTCATTGATATGGACATCTCCCATAATCCGCCATATGTGAGTTATATTTATATATGTTATGTTTTCACACTTTGTGACCTACCATTCATGTGTATAGTAACATTTAATTATTTGAATATTGCTTATCCAAATCGTAGGGCCTTATGTTAAGTCTATTTAAAAGGAAGTGTAAAGGGCTGCCTATAGCAACCTTTTAGAAGATTTAATGTTTCTTCTCTTTAGATATAAAACAAAGAAAATAGATTTTATATCAGACTGGCATTAGATTAATGTCTAACCTGAACTAGACATATAACTGCTGTAATCCAACTTTTTTTGTAATATCTATTTATTGATTTTACATGTTATACAGCAGATAAAAGTGCACACTGAACAATACACTTTTACAATGGAAATGTTTCCATCTATGAAAGGTAAAGCAGACCTTTCTTCCAAAATGCAAGGTCTGCTTTTCAAGTGCCCCCCTGAGACAGACTCAACCACTACAGTTTTTTTTGGAGGGGACTGCAGAGTGGCATCTTGCCTATCGACTATGGGCCCTGGCTTTTAAGTAAAGAAAAGTCATCAGCACGTCAAGGATTCCCTCGAAAGGGTCCAAAGCTTTATTTCCGTGGTCACATGATAAATATACAGCAACGTTTCAGAGCCACACAGGGCTCCTACGTCAGGCAGGTGATTGGCTATTAAGGGAACACTACTCTTTTGGGAGGCGTGTGCTTGGTGTAACCTTGGAGTGGTCTTGCTTTGGATTTAAGTCCAAGTTTCCCCAAAACACACAGACTCTGGAAACATATATGGGGTCTCTATGTCCAAACCAGCAATGACTGCTTTAGACTGTGAGACTCAGACCAGATGTTAATATGATCAGCTCAAACCAACCTGATACTGGGGTCTCCTGCTATAGTCTGCTTATTAAGGTGTTATGCATCTTTCTGTTAAGTACATCTCTCACATTATTTGCCTCCTAGGTGTGCATTCCCATTGTTAATTGAGTCACCTATTGTTTGTCTATTCATCACTTGGAGATGAGATTAAAATTGTTACCACTTTACCTTGTTATGGAACCATTGTGGGATGTTATGGAACCATTGTGGGATGTTATGTGTTTATACTAATGTGTAATGTACAGTGTATCCAGTGTTGTGGATTGGGTGCCCAGATGGCGTGGTCACCTAGGCTAGTTTAAGTGGCTATTTGTTAATTAGATCATCAGATATTCCTGTACAGTTTCCTTTGCATACGATAATGTGATTAGGCTCCCCTGATCTGGTGTACTATATATTCTTTGTGATTTTATAATAAAGTGAGTTCCAGTTTGCATCTAAGCGAATGTCAGCTAGTCTTGGATGCTCAACTATAATATCTGGTTGCTGAGTCCAGACTGGAAAGCTATATATCTCGACAGAAGCACCCAAGCTGGGTTATATGGACGCTTCCTTCACCACCCCCCCCCCCTTTTTGAAAAGCAGCATAAATATAAACTTACCATTTAAAAAAAAAAATAAAATTACCTCACCCCCACCCCACCCTCCATTACACCAACAGCACCTAGTCGGAGGTGATGTCATCTGGCAAGATCTTGAGAATGCAAGGTGCTCTGAATTTCTCTGGGAAGATGCTCCCGGCACTGCGCTGCAGCATCTCCTGGTCAGATTTGGAAAACGTGGCATTCCCTAAGGATCATGTTGGTAAGGATATAATGTCACCCCACCAACTACACCTTTACTAAAAATGTGATCTATAGAGCAGTATGTTCTTTGGTCAAAATACAGACAAATTATCTTGTTTACCTATGTCTCAGCATTTACAGACATCCAGGCTAATAACAGGAACCATTAATGCAGATCTAAACAAAAAAATATTTCTCCAGTACACGGATAAAAATGTTTATGAGTACTTGCTTGGATGACAACACATAAATACATTTTCACCACATCCATAAAACACGTGAGAAAAATTTATATCCAAGTCTGCATGTGATTAACTTCTGGCTCAGATAAATATTATGCTGTATCTAAATGGATTAAATCTGAAGTTTAGGAGAAAACTCCATTTAGTCAAAGCTGATATATCAAAAAGTACTTTGCATTGCACAAAAAAACTTTGAGACTGAAGGTGCTTCTTGTGTAAAACAACTTTGAAATCCTCACAGCCTTTGTGAACGTTGAGGACAACATTAACGCGGTTAAATGTCTGTACGAAACAAGTGCAAAAGCATCCAAAGGGCTGCACACTTGAAAACTGCACCCATGCGTTATAAATATTATATTTTTTTGAATAATTTGTTGAAATAAAAACAGATCATGAGTCAACAACCTGCAGAATGTGTGTTAAAGCCGGCACTTATATCACTGTCAGGTGGCACGCAGGAATCCTCAGGATACTGCAGTTTAAAATGATATTAAAGGAGAAGTACAGCCAAAGTTTGCTTGGCTGTACTTCTCCTGTGGATCATAGGAGTGCAGATCGGTTTCAGCAGACAGCAGGTTGAAGTCCGCTGACATCACAGACTCGGTCCAGAGCTCTCTGCTCAGAGAGCTGCCAGAACCGAGCGATAAGTGGTGTTGGATCACTCGGTTCTTAATGTTAGAGCCAGCAGGGGACTGATGCTGCATTCTGCTAGGTAAGTATGATAACAAAAAAAAGGGATTTCCATACTTCTCTTTTAAAGGTTTGTTTTTTTAATATTTAAAATAACACGTTAAACTTACCTGCTCCGATCCTCCTCTTCCTAGGTCCCTCGCCGGTGCTCCTGGCCTCCCTCCTGCCTAGTGTCCCCATAACAAGCAGATTGCTAAGGGGTCACCTGAGCAGACTCACTCCCAAGCCCCCTGTTCCGTTTTTCCATTCATACATGGAGCGTGGTTGGCCCTGCCCCCACTCTATCCTCATTGTCTCACAGGCTGTGATTGACAGTAGCTGGAGCCAATGGCTATCACTGCTGTCTCAGTGACCCCAGAGAGCAGAGGCTCTTGTACACATCGCTGGATCGAAATGGGGCTCAGGTAGGTTTTTTTTGGGGGGGGGGGCTGGGGGCGCTGCTGTGCACAGAAGTTGTTTTACCTGCAAGCATAGAATGCATGAAGGGAAATCCTTGAGCCTTTATAACCACTTTAAACATTTCAACTGGAACATTAGGTGAAGTTGGTAATCCTAGCAGTTTGAAGATTCCTTCTGCGATTGGTCACTGGAGAGTAGGTGTTAAATCTCCATGGTTAAAGCAACCAGAATGCAGGCATTGGGTTACATGCTGTAGTGGAAGTTGTGACCCCTTATCACAGTGCTGTGCCAGACTTCCCAGGTTATCACAGTGCTGTGCCAGACTGCCCAGGTTATCACAGTGCTGTGCCAGACTGCCCAGGTTATCACAGTGCTGTGCCAGACTGCCCAGGTTATCACAGTGCTGTGCCAGACTGCCCAGGTTATCACAGTGCTGTGCTAGACTGCCCAGGTTATCACAGTGCTGTGCCAGACTGCTCAAGTGCCCGCAGGTGAATCAATGGAAACATCTCACTTGACTATACATGTGTTTACTGAGCTTATCATGTTGCCATTCTCTCTGCTTGGAACCTGTGTTATAAGATGTGCTGACATCTCTGGGTCAGTCTACAGTAGTACTGGCTGTTTCTGTCACATAGCTGTTTATAAATAATAATCTGTTACTAGATTATGCTTCAATCAAAAGGTTGCCTTACCATAAAGTCTTGGCTATTCTGTTGGCAGGAGAGATGCATAGAATTAACTTCAAAGTATTGTATTGCACTATATTTCCATAAAGCAACCATCCTGCAAACACAGTGGAGACAGCCATTGTGTGGATTAGGCCAGTATTATAAACAGGGCTTTATTTGGAAAATGTGACATTATGTGAGGACAAGGCACTTGTTTCCAACTCTCTGCAGCCCTGGCCCCATTTTGGGGGGTTTTACTGCACTGACACCAATCCTGGGGGTAATATGCTGCACTGACACCAATCCTGGGGGTAATATGCTGCACTGACACCAATCCTGGGGGTAATATGCTGCACTGACACCAATCCTGGGGGTAATATGCTACATCAACACCAATCCTGGGGGTAATATGCTACACTGACACCAATCCTGGGGGTAATATGCTACACTGACACCAATCCTGGGGGTAATATGCTACATCAACACCAATCCTGGGGGTAATATGCTACACGGACACCAATCCTGGGGGTAATATGCTACACTGACACCAATCCTGGGGGTAATATGCTACACGGACACCAATCCTGGGGGTAATATGCTACACCGACACCAATCCTGGGGGTAATATGCTGCACCGACACCAATCCTGGGGGTAATATGCTGCACCGACACCAATCCTGGGGGTAATATGCTACACTGACACCAATCCTGGGGGTAATATGCTGCACTGACACCAATCCTGGGGGTAATATGCTACACTGACACCAATCTTGGGTGTAATATGCTACACTGACACCAATCTTGGGGGTAATATGCTACACTGACACCAATCCTGAGGGTAATATGCTACACTGACACCAATCTTGGGTGTAACATGCTACACTGACACCAATCCTGGGGGTAATATGCTACACTGACACCAATCCTGGGGGCAATATGCTACACTGACACCAATCCTGGGGGCAATATGCTACACTGACACCAATCCTGGGGGCAATATGCTACACTGACACCAATCCTGGGGGCAATATGCTACACTGACACCAATCTTGGGTGTAACATGCTGCACCAACACCAATCCTGGGGGTTTATTATTACAGTCACTGACACCAAGTTGGGGGGTTGTTATTACTGACACGCTCAAGGGTTATTATTGCAGTCACTGACACCAATGCCAGGTGTTGATACGGCATTCACAGACACCAATGTTGGGAGTGGAGAAAGTGAATATAATTCTAGGATGCATCACTAGAGGGGTCAGCAGCAACAGGATGGAGGTCCTGATTTCTCTATATAGATCTTTAGTTTGTTTAAAAATCTGTGTATTTCAGGAGACCTCAAAAAAGAGACCTACAAAAAAATATTGATAAGACGAGTCCAGAGATAGGTAACAGAAAATGGTGAAAGTTCTGAGGGATAAAGCAAATCAGGAAAGACTTCAGGAACTTTGGGCCAAATCCTCAAAAGGGATACGCAGGCGGAACTGCTGTTCAGCCTGCGTATCCCTGTGCCTATCTTTGGAACTGATCCTCAGAAGCAGATCTTAGGATGCAGTACCGCATCCGCCGCTGGGGGCATTTTGAGTCGAAATGCTGCTTTGCGTATGCAAATGAGGACTTACGGAGATCCACAAAGCTTTTCAGCTTTGTGTTTTCTGCGTAAGTTTACGTTTGCATACGTAAAATTAGTTCTGCTTTTACAAAGTGTAAACTAGTAACACCTTGTAAAAACAGATCTTTTTTTCGATCTTTTTTTCGATCGCCGCGTTTTTTTTTTAAATTTTGAATTTTTTTTCCCGGCGCGTAACTTTTTTTTTACCCGACGCAACTTTATTGTCCCGTCGCAATCCACAAAGCCCGACGTAACGTAATTTCGCGCGCTGCCCGTCGGGAAAATGACGTCACGAGCATGCGCAGTACGGCCGGCGCGGGAGCGCTCCTCATTTAAATTGTCATCGCCCCCTGCAGAAGAGGACCGCCTTGCGCCAGAGACATTTAAGTTACACGGCCTGAAATTTCTAGGCAAGTGCTTTGTGGATCGGGCACTTAGGTAGAAATTTTAAGTCAGTGTAACTTAAATGGGAAAAGTTAAGTTAGGCAGGATTTCTGAGGATTTGGCCCTTTATATGTACAATCTGGAGGAAAGAAGGGAAAGGGGAAACATACCTAAAACCTTTAAATACATCAAGGGGGTGACTAGGGTTCCGTATTTTCAATATAAAGCCAGAATCCAGAAAATGGGCAAATGACTAAAAAACTAGCAGGGGGAAAGTTCAAAACAAATCTTATAAATTATTATTTTACCAAAAGGGTAGATGACGCTTGAAATAGACTTCCAGCAGAGGTATTGAGTCAGTCAATAGTAAGTGGATTCAAACATGCTTGGGTCAAACAAAGAAAAGACTCAAAAAATAAAGTTAACAAAAAAAAGAAAAAATACAAAACATGTATTAAAAAAAAAATGGGCTGACTCGATGGACCACTTTGTCTTTTTTCTGCCGTCACTTTTCTATGAGTTATTATTGCCGTCACTGACATTCATTTTGTGAGTTATTATTGAGGGTTTTATGATCAATATATACATAGATAGATAACACAGTAAACATACTATAAATGAGTCCTTCAAAACAAAGGACAACTATACTTCAACTTATCTGTTGAAGTTCAAAGAAGTCTCTTAGCGTGGTTCTCAAGCAGATGTTATCACAATCTGTAAACATGTCATCCAGTTAATTTGTCACTTCTCAGCCTAGCTAATGATCATGTTCACCTTTCCTCCACATCACGTCCTCTTTACACGCTGGTTCACACTAGATGCGGTGAGAATTCACAGTGAATTTGCTGCAAATCCACACCACATCTAAATCGCAACCTGTTTATGGGAATTAATTGCGGAGTGTATGTCAAGTTAATGACACCCCGCAATCAGTTTGCAAAACGAAGAGCGATTTGAAGATTTGGATCGCATAGGTGTGAACACACTGTGCGATTCGCACTGGAGGCTACTATTATATATAAACAATTGTTTGAAGACACATATGAAAAAAATTACATGAATAAAGTGTAATTGTGCAAACAAAAAGTTCATATAAAGCTGGATTCCATCAAAGAAAGTCCCATGGGAGAAAAGAGTGTTTGGAAATGACGATCATACACCCGATGGCGTGACACCCATCACCATAATCAAAAATGGAGACTGACCGGAAAGCCAGCGACTCCTTTTACTCAGAGAGGTCACACAGCGCTTGGTTGGATCTCTGATCCACTGAGAAAGAAATCCAGACGTTCCTCTCCTATGGCCATGGATGGTAAACACCAGGAGGTTCACAGTAACTCACGATACAGGATGCAGTATTAGGAAGCCTCAATAGCAGAATGTTTAGGAGACAAAAGGACTCCACATAGTGTGATACGGTCTCAAAATCCAGTTTAATAACCACTTCCCTAACCGCCCATAGTGATATGACGTCCATAGGAGGGATCTCTTATCCTGGGTGTTATAGAAATGTTGAATTTCATATCCGGGCGTCATATGACGTCCTGGGCTTCCCTGCCGTCTAGGGGGGCGTGTGCGCTCGCCGCTTGGGAGCCGGTGCGCATGCCCGCGATGTCCGCCCGGCATCCGCGATTGCCTGATAACCGAGCAGGACTGTGGATCTGTGTGTGCAAACACAGAGACCCATGTCGTCAGGTGAGAGGACACCGATGGTGTGTTCCCAGTACAGAGAAACACTGATCGGTCTCCTCCCCTTGTGAGTCCCCTCCCCCTACAGTTAGAATGACTCCCTAGGTAACACATTTAACCCCTCCCTCACGCCATAGTGTTAACCCCTTCCCTGCCAGTGACATTTACACAGTAATCATTGCATTTTTATAGCACTGATCGCTGTATAAATGTTAATGGTTCCATAAATTTGTCAAAAGTGTCCGATATGTCTGCCATAATGTCACAGGCACCATAAAAATCGCAGATTGTCGCCAAAAAAAAATCCATAAATCTATCCCCTATTTTGTAGGCGCTAAAACTTTGGTGCAAACCAATCAATATACGCTTATTGCGATTTTTTTTACCAAAAATAAGAAGAATACATATCGGCCTAAACTGAGGAAAACATTATTTTTTTTATTTTTTTATTGGGATATTTATTTATAGCAAAAATATTGTGTTTTTTTCAAACTAGTCACTTTTCTTTTGTTTATAGCGCAAAAAATAAGAACCACATAGGTGATCAAATAACACCAAAAGAAAGCTCTATTTGAGGGGAAAAAAATCATAAAAATGTCCTTTGGGTACAGTGTTGTACAGTAGGTGTTTGTGATATTGTGTTTTTAGCACGACAGCATCGCGCTGATTCTCGGCGACATGGTGCCGAGATCTCGCACTCACTGGAATAGTGACAGCACATCCCAGCAAGCGCGTCATAGAAGCGACGGGAGATCCGACTTGGATTCCCGCCAATTCTACACGTGTGCGGCGTTTGTTATGAATCCTGAGGGGGAAGTCCCCGCCGGATTTTAAATAAAAATCCGGCATGGGTTCCCCCTCAGGAGCATACCGGGCCCTTAGGTCTGTTATGGGTTGTAAGGAGAGCCCCCCTACGCCGAAAAAAACGGCGTAGGAGGTCCCCCTACAATCCATACCAGACCCGTATCCAAAGCACGCTACCTGGCCGGCCAGGAATGGAGTGGGGACGAGCGAGCGCCCCCCCCCCCCTCCAGAGCCGTACCAGGCTGCATGCCCTCAACATGGGGAGGTTGGGTGCTCTGGGGCAGGGGGGCGCACTGCGGCCCCCCCACCTCAGAGCACCCTGTCCCCATGTTGATGAGGACAGGGCCCCTTCCCGACAACCCTGGCCGTTGCTTGTCGGGGTATGCGGGCGGGAGGCTTATCGGAATCTGGGAGCCCCCTTTAATAAGGGGGCCCCCAGATACCGGCCCCCCACCCTAAGTGAATGGATATGGGGTACATCGTACCCCTAACCATTCACCTGTAGGAAAAATGTCAAAGTTAATAAACACAACACAAGGGTTTTTAAAATAATTTATTTTTCTGCTCAGGAGGCTCCCCCTGTCTTCTTTATTAGCTCTTTTACCAGGGGGAGCTTCTTCTTTGACGTCTTCGGGTGGGTGGGGGCCGCCGTCTGGTTCTCTTCCACCGCCCCCACCCCCCGGCGGGTTTCCTCCAGCGTCTTCGGCGGGGGGCTTCTTCTTCCGCTATCCCGACGGGTCTTCTCCGCTATCCGGGGGGGTCTTCTCAACTCTCCGGGGGTCTCCTTCTATGTTCTATGTTCGCCGCTCTCCGCTGTTGACTCGGCGCACCCCGGTTCTTCCTCTCGCTGTCCGGTGCCGCCTTCTTCCGTGCTGTACGTCTTCTTCTCCTTCCGTGCTGTGACGTCATGTTCTTCACTTCTCTTCTTCTCCCGATGTTGACACGTCGCCTTTCCTCGCTGCAATGACGGGTGCGCTGCTTGCATCGGATTTATATAGACCTCACAATCCCATCATGCTCTGGTACCTACCCATGTGATACCTACCCACGTGGGTAGGTATCACATGGGTAGGTACAGAGCATGATGGGACTGTGAGGCCTATATAGGTCCGATGCAAGCCGCGCATCCGTTCATTTCAGCGAGAAGAGCCGGCGTGTCAACATCTGGAGAAGAGAAGAAGATGATGTCACAGCACGGAAGAAGAAGAATACGTCACAGCACGGAAGAAGAAGATAGACGTTCAGCGCTGAAGGAGAAGGCACTGGACAGCTGGAGGAAGAACCGGGGTGCGCCAAATCAACAAAGGAGAGCGGCGAACATAGCAGAAGACCCCCGGAGAGTGAAGAAGACCCCCCCCGGATAGCCGAAGAAGACCCCCCCGGATAGCGGAAGAAGAAGCACACCACCCCCCGCCGAAGACGTCGGAGGAAACCCGCCGAGGAGTGGGCGCTTTTATAAAAGCGACCCCCCCGGCGGTGGAAGAGAACCGGACGGCGGCGAAGAGCGGCCCCCACCCGAAGACGTCAAAGAAGAAGCCCCCCCTGGTAAACAGAGCTAAAGAAGACAGGGGGCGGCCTCCGGAGCAGACTAATAAATTATTTTAAAAACTCTTGTGTTGTGTTTATTGACTTTAACATTTTTCCTCCAGGTGAATGGGTAGGGGTACGATGTACCCCATATCCATTCACTTAGGGTGGGGGGCCGGTATCTGGGGGCCCCCTTATTAAAGGGGGCTCCCAGATTCCGATAAGCCTCCCGCCCGCATACCCCGACAACCAACGGCCAGGGTTGTCGGGAAGGGGCCCTGTCCTCATCAACATGGGGACAGGGTGCTCTGGGGTGGGGGGGCCCCGCAGTGCGCCCCCCTGCCCCAGAGCACCCAACCCCCCCATGTTGAGGGCATGCAGCCTGGTACGGCTCAGGAGGGGGGGGGCGATCGCTCGTCCCCACTCCTTTCCTGGCCGGCCGGGTAGCGTGCTTTGGATACGGGTCTGGTATGGATTGTAGGGGGACCCCCTACGCCGTTTTTTCGGCATAGGGGAGGCTCTCCTTACAACCCATAACAGACCTAAGGGCCCGGTATGCTCCTGAGGGGGGAACCCATGCCGGATTTTTATTTAAAATCCGGCGGGGACTTCCCCCTCAGGATTCATAACAAACGCCGCACACGTGTAGAATTGGCGGGAATCCAAGTTGGATCTCCCGTCGCTTCTATGACGGCTTTGTCTCTATCGCGGCAAGCCAGCTCGGCGCTGGCTCCCGCGATGGGGCTCGTAGGTGCTCAATCTCGCCGAGAAAGGGAGCGAGATTGACACAATATCGCGTGCACCTACTGTATGACCGCGCAAAAGTCATTCAAAATGCGACAGCGATGAAATCTAAAAATTGGCCTGGCCAGAAAGGGGGTGAAAATGCTTTGTTAGTGAGTGAGTGAGAAACTTGCACAACGCATGCGAACTGAATCGCCTCTGGGCGCTTGTATTGAAGTGGTTAATCAGTACACCTACATAAAAGTCTAAGCTATGATCATATCACAAAAAACAGATCAGAAAGCCTTTCGAAACCTTTTCACCCAAGAGTAACCCCTAAAATAATTTTCAGGTCTAGAGGAACCACTACTAAAACCAATTCATTGGCGGTCTATGGGAAAAATGCCCCTTACATTGGTGGTCAGTAGGAAGAATGCAACCTTTACAGTGGTGGTCAGAATGCCACCATTACAGACAGCTAAAAAGATAAATTGTTGTCATGCTGTTGAATTTGTCAAGTGGTGTTGACCGAGGAACTCTGCAGGCACCACCAGATGGGCGGTCAATCAGTCACAGCTCAAGGAACCCCTAGCAACCTCTGGAGGAACCCTGAAGTTCCATGGAACCCTGGTTGAGAACGGCTGGATCAGACAGATAAATTCCTTATGAGTTTCAAGCAGTGATCGTACAGGCGCAGCAGCATTTGTATGCAACTATCCCGACGATCGTTTCATCATAATTGACATCATCAGGGGTATATTTAACATGTATACATTTCTAATAGGCCTGAAAAAGCACATAAATGTGCATAATTATGCGGCAAAACAGTATTTTTTTGGAAACTCAATTTTGTAGCCAGTTTCTAGGAGAAAGAATCCCGATAGTAAACATATTTTATACCTGGGTGCAAGACACCTAAATTCCTATAAAAGCAAAAAAAATTACTGGTGGTTGAACCTAAATGACTAGCTCAAGGTCAAAAGAAAATAAATATGTGCTCCCTGAATGTGTGTTTTCCAACCTGACTATTCACCTTTCACCAAATGATGGGGCACAAAAGAGGCTTAAAAAAATTATTTGTCTCGGCCGTAAAAATAGAAGGAAACAAAATAAGGACTGTTTAAATTTTAACTTCACCCACATTGTAAGGGAAGTAGAAGACATCTGTCCTAAGAATCATTATCTTGCTAAACTGATGACATCAACACTTAAATATCCCAGGGAATAGGGAGCTCTCATCTCGGCTTAATTCTCAAAGTTTACCAGCTGAAACCAGGAGTTAATGAAATAAGCTGCCAAACAAGACTGTCTGCACTCAGATTTATCACCACTTATCTGTGTGTTTGTTTAGAAAGAATCGGGCTCTGTGCCCTGAAAAAAAGACCAGGGTTGATCGGCTCCAGACTCAACTGTTCAGCTGGAAATCACCAGGAGCGCTATGTAAATCAAATGCTATACATAAACAGACGGCTGATAAGATAAGTCACTTAATAAAGCCCACTGTGCATCCCCCTACACTCTGCATCCCCCTACACTCTGCCTAAGCAGTATAAACTATTACCACCAATGCAAGTGTGTGAAAATGTACAGCCGCCCAGAACATGTTACCCCTATCATCAAAGTCAATTATTTTCAGTTTATGTTGAAAAGCATTCAGAGGCTTATACATTCTATTTATTTATATGGGATAGATGATAAGGAAACTAGATCATAGTTATTTAATTCCATCAATTTACTAAATATATATTGCAATACAACAGTCCTGGCAGAGCAAAAGCAAAACTTAAAGTGGAACTTCAGTCATATTTTTATCTTTCCATCTATTAAATCTTCTGCCCTTGTTGTTTTAACTTTGGATAGTATAACATTTTTTTTCTGCCAGTAAATACTTTATACAGCCCACTTCCTGTTTCATGTCTGGTAAAAAGCCTAGGCTTATGACATCATGTACAACTCTCTCTCGTGAGAGTTTGCCAGAAAGGGAGGAGTTAATCTCCCTAATGGGGACCAAAAAAAAAAAGCCTTACTGGTGGTTTTACCCCTCTCTACTATGACATTTTAAGTGCTTTTTGCAGATTTGAACTACAGAATGTGTTTCATAGGAAATAGGGGTGCAACGGATCAAAAAAACTCACAGTTCGGATCGTGTCACGGATCAGATCATTTTTCGGATGAGCAAAAAAAAAAAAAAAAAGACAAGACAATATATCCACATGTCCCCCACTGTAATGTAAACATCTCCTCAACCCCCACTGTAATAACCACATCTCCCCCACTGTAATGTCCACATCTCCCCCACTGCAATGTCCACATCTCCCCCACTGCAATGTCCACATCTCCCCCACTGTAATGTCCACATCTCCCCCACTGTAATGTCCACATCTCCCCCACTGTAATGTCCACATCTCCCCACATCTCCCCCACTGTAATATCCACAAGATCTACCCCATTGTATATAGGAAGATTCATTGTCTGCTTATTTACCAGAAAATAAACACAAGCAGACTTGATCCACGAGCAGTTGAGGCCGGGTGATGACGTCAGCGCGCCACTCTAGGGGAGCTCACCTAGGCCGCCGCCGGGTGTACCAAGATGGCCACCGCTCCGCAGCTAGGCCTAAGCCGCAGCCTTTCCTATGTTATGGCCAAGGCAGCTCACAATCCACGGATCGGGTGGTGTGCTGACCCGTTCGAATCACGGATCAATGACGATCCGTTGCACCACTAATAGGAAACCATGGTAAATGGACTGTAGTGTAAATCTACAAAATGCAAAAAGCACTAAAAATGCATAAGTGTGAATCCAGCCTTAAAGGTAAAAAAAAATCCCTAAATAGCTTCCTTTACCTTAGTGCAGTCCTCCTTCACTTACCTCATCCTTCCATTTTGCTTTTAAATGTCCTTATTTCTTCTGAGAAATCTTCACTTCCTGTTCTTCTGTCTGTAACTAAAGACAGTAATGCAAGGCTTTTTTCCTGGTGTGGAGTGTCGTGTTCGCCCCCTCCCCTGGAATACAGGAGAGTCAGAACGCTCTTTACTTTGCAGATAGAGAAAGGAGCTGTGTGTTAGTGGGCGTCCTGACTCTTCTGTATTCCAGGGGAGGGGGCGAACACGACACTCCACACCAGGGAGAAAGCCTTGCATTACTGTGTGAAGTTACAGACAGAAGAACAGGAAGTGAGGATTTCTCAGAAGAAATAAGGACATTTAAAAGCAAAATCGAAGGATGAGCTAAGTGAAGGAGAACTGCACGAAGGTAAATTTTTTTTACCTTTACAACCCCTTTAAGCCAACATTTTTTTTTAGATTTGGATAGTTATAAAAAGGTAAGAAACGTGAAAAGAGAAAATTATTCTAAAAGGATACACAGATACAGGTACTCTTTTAGTAGGGTGGGGAAGGATTGTTAACTTACTTTTCTGGAATATTTTGGAATAGATGGGGTGCTGTGCTCCTGGGGGGGGGGGAACCCCCATGGACACAGGGAAAACATAACAAACTCCATATATACACTCTTAATGTGGGAAACAAAACCAGCAATGTCATGTAGATCAAGTTTAACCACTTCAGTCCCAGAAGATATCACCCCTTCCTTACCAGAGTACTTTTTACAATTTGGCACTGCGCCGCTTTAACAGACAATTGCGCGGTCATGCAATGCTGTACTCAAACAAAATTTGCGTCTTTTTTTCCACACATAGAGCAATCTTTTGGTGGTATTTAATCACCTCTGCAGCTTTTATTTTTTTGCGCTATAACAAAAAAAGCGACAATTTTGAAGTTGAGCTTTTTTAAAAAACAAATTTAGTTTAGGCCAATATGTATTCCTCTACATATTTTTGGTAAAAAAAAAAAAAAAACCCGCAAAGGGCGTATATTGATTGGTTTGCTCAAAAGTTATAGCATCTAAAAACTATGAGAAAAATTTATGGCATTTTTACTATTATTTTTTTTTGCTAGTAATGGCAGTGATCTGCGTTGTGACATTGCGGCGGACAGATCAGACACTTTTGACACATTTCTGGGACCACTGACATTTATAGAGCGATCAGTGCTATAAATATGCACTGATTACTGTATAAATGTCACTGGCAGGGAAGGGGTTAACACTAGGCGTGATCCAGGGGTTAACTGTGTTCCCTAATGTGTTCTAACTGTGTGGGATGGGACTAACTAGGAGAGGTGGCAGATCGTTGTTTCTACTTTGCAGAAACACACGATCTGTCTTCTCTCCTCTGACAGCACAGGGAGTTGTGTGTTTACACACACAAATCCCCGTGCTTGCGCTCGTGCACGCAATCACGCCCGCCGGCCACGTGCATCAGGTTTTTTCCGCGGTTCAGTGGCCGCTCACGCAGCCTCTGGTGGCTCTCCTGGGCAAAGCAATATACGTAGGGGTTTTCGCCCAGGAGAGCCATTCTGCCGCAGTATATCTGCGTGAGCCGGTCAGGAACCAGTTAAAAGTATAATGCAAAGCACATTGAACAAAAGGCTACAGAAAATTAGTAATGAATTGTAATCAAGGTCAAATAAATATAAAATGCCTATATTGTACTTTTGTGATGTAATAATTGTGGGAGTATATTGTTAGTTTTCAGTTGAGTGTTTTATTTTTCTTCATCTATTTGTATAGTTTATTAAGCCTTTATTCAACTTGCATGGCTGCATCTGGAAGTGCACTTTGACACTGAAGGTCTGTGTGCCTTTAGTTAAAGCCTCTTTATGCAGCTATTTATGTAGCATACAAATGTAAATGCCTGACATCACACTAAAATTATCACTAGAAAGTCATCATGCAAATTATTTTAAAATTAGTGCATTCCCTTTATAAAATGAACGGCATGATTAGCATAAAGCAGCAAATTGCTTCCGATTTGTTTAAAAATGATTCTGATTACAGTTCACATAGTCATAGACTTCTACTTTGCAGCCTTTTATTCGTTAATCTTTACTGAAGAATAATTTGTGGGAAATTAAGTAAAGAAGCAGTAGACATTCTTTAATAGCATTAAATTGAAACTTTATTGTGACTCACCTCCATTAAGCTCTTGTAATAATTTTGATTAAACGCATTTAATAGGCATGATAATATTTTTACTTTAGAGAAGCAAAGGTTAGTACCCTGAAGATTTGTAGATATATTTCAAACCTTTCTGACCAAATACTTTATGGCTAAATGAAGATATGTTAACCACTTTAGCTCCAGAAGGTTTTACCCCCCTTAATGACTAGGCTATTTTTTTTCGATACGGCACTGCGTTGCTTTAACCGATAGATGCGCGGTCGAGCGACACTGTACCCAAATAAAATTGATGTCCTTTTTTTCCCACAAATAGAGCTTTCTTTTGGTGGTATTTGATCACCTCAGTGGTATTTAGTTTTTGCGCTATAAACAAAAAAAGACCAACAGTTTTCAATAGAAAACAATATTTTTTACTTTCTACTATAAAACATTCTATATCTATATATATATATATCTATATATATATATCTATATATCTATATATATATCTATATCTATCTATCTATCTATCTATCTATCTATCTATCTATCTATCTATCTATCTATCTATCTATCTATCTATATATTTATATATTTATATTGAATTTCACCATTAATTTAGGCCAATATGTATTTTGCTACATATTTTTGGTAAACAAAAAAGAAATCCCAATAAGCATATATTGATCAGTTTGCACTAAATTTATAGCGTCTACAAACTATGGGATGGATTTATGGCATTTTTTTTTATTAGTAATGGCGGCAAGCAGCGTTTTTTAGCGGGACTGCGACATTGCGGCAAACAAATTGGACACCAAGTGACACTTTTTGGGGTCCAGTGACACCAATACAGTGATCAGTCCTAAAAAATGCACTGTCAGGTCGCGTACACACCAACCGATGAGAATGGACCGAAGTTCAGTTTCATCGGTCCAAACCGACCGCGTGTACGGTCCTTCGGACCAAATTTTAGAACTTGCTTTAAAATCGAACCGATGGACCGCTGACCGATCGGTCCAAACCGATGGCTAGTACACAAAAGCATCGGTTCAAAACCCGGGCATGCTCAGAATCAAGTCGACGCATGCTTGGAAGCATTGAACTTCGTTTTTTTCAGCACGTCGTCGTGTTTCACGTCACCGCGTTCTGACTCGATCGGATTTTGAACTGATGGTGTGTACGCACATCAGACCATCAGGCTGCTTTAGCGGTGAACCGATGAAAACGGTCCGTCGGACCATTTTCATCAGATGGACCGGTCGTGTGTATGCGGCCTCACAGTATAAATGACACTGATAGGGAAGGGATTAACACCAGGGGCGATCAAAGGGTAAACTGTATGCCTGGGAGTTGCTTTCCAACTGTGTGGGGGGACGGATACACTGAAGGAAAAGAGAGACAAGATTTCTCTTTTGCTCCCTGACAGATCAGCAGTTTGCCTTGTTTACATAGGCACACTACTGCTCTGTCTCTCCACAGAACGATTGGCAGGTCGCAGCGCCCCCTACACCACGTGCACAAAATCAAGTACAGGTACGTGATTTTGTGCAGCCGGGCCGCCTTGCCACAGTATATATATGCAGTGGGCAGTCAGGAAGCGGTTAAAGTGACTCTAAAGGTAGGTTTTTTACCTTTATATATTCTATGCATTAAGGTAAAAAAGACTTCTGCATGTAGTCCCAAACCCACCTTAAATCTTGATCCAGCAATATGCACAAGAGCAGCGCCTCTCTCTGCTCGCTCCCTCCTCATTGGCTCAGAGACAGCAGTGGATGCCATTGGCTCCTGCTGCTGTCAATCACAGCCAGTGATTGGGAAGTGGGGGCATGGCCGAGTCCCACTGTGTCGGGAAGCTTGCTATGGGGGAACTTGGAAGGGGAAAGGAGGATCGGGGCTACCCTGCTCAAAACCCTTACACCGAACAGGTAAGCATTGACATGTTTGTTTTAAATTAAAAAGTTAAGAATTACTTCAAAATCTTTCTACTGTAAAAAGTCTAAAATTAAGACACCAAGTTGAACTTCAGGAAACCTAAAAATCCTCCCCTGCAGTTAGGCTGCACCCACACTGCAAGGATTAAAAGATAAGTTCACCTTTCCTAACATGTTCTATCCATATTCAGGGTGTAACATGTTATGAAAGGCTTGCGCCCCCATTTTGACAGCTAGCAGGGGATCTCTCTGCTTCCTCCCTCCCCTCTACCCGGTAGCAATTTCTTGTCACTTTTGTCACGACCTGGCGCCTAGGGTTTGTCATGCCCTGTTCTAGGGTAGGAAAGAGCAGAGCTAGAACATAAGGCAAGTATATCCTACCATTGAAAACCAGCACGGGACTTACAACCCTCTAAATTTAACCTCTATCGGAATTATTGTATTTGGTTAGACTGACTGCATTCTCGCTGTTACAAGTTCTTTGCAATGGACTTGGTAATGCACACAAGGCCCCTATAGTTTTCCTTTCCCATTAAACTGCAGGGCATGGTTGTGAACCAGCCTGAAATCAGAGAATTCGATTTTTACTTGTAAAGTGTTTTCTTACTGCAAAAAAGCGTGAAAACAACCCCTATGAAATGGACAAATGTGAATAGGCCCTTAAGAAATGGTAGTTCACATGGTTAATATTCATTCTTCTAAGGGCGACAAATGGAAAGGAAGTATGTTCGTGTTTGCTTTGACTTATGTAATAGAAGCATGTCAATGGATGTTAAAGCATTTGAAAACTTGTAAAGGTTAACATGTATATACTCATATGCAATAAGCGTATAATTTGTGTACAAAAAGCATGAAAACAGATTAATTTTTTTTTTACTACTTTAACATGCTTTTATTATGTTTGCCACTATTATGTGAATGAAGATTAGAGACATGATTCCTTAACCACTTCCCGCCAGCCCACCGTCAAATGACCGCGGAGCGGGGTGGCTCTCGTTCTGGGACGACGTCATATGATGGCGCCCCAGAACAGGCTTTTGATCGTGGCCACACCGTGTTCCTAGGACACGGCTTGACCCCGATCTCGGTAAAGGGCCGATGACACGGCTCTTTATGGAAAAGAAAAAGGGTAACAGCAGTCTCTGCAGGGACAACCCAATCCATACACCAGGTCCACTCACAGGTTCCCGAGGCTCGATGTTTCCCAACACACTGAAATGCAACACTAGTAAGAAGAGCCGGCAAGACTAATTCTTGAAGTGTCATTTATTGGTACATCAGAGTGACAATAAAACAATAACACACTCTGATGTACCAATAAACGACCTTTTAAGGATTACAGTCTTACCGGCTCTTCTTACGACGGACACGGCTCTTTACCCATGTACATGTAAATGCCGAAGTGCCGTTCTAACGTCATGGGGGTAGATCCACAAAGAAATTACACCGGCGTATCTATTGATACGCCGGCGTAATTTCAAAATTCCCGCGTCGTATTTTTGTTTTGAATCCTCAAAAGTCCCGGCTCTAGTGATGGGGGAACACTGATCCAATGGCAAATTGAATCAATGTGATGTAAATTATAGGAGCCAGAACTTTGTTACAGCGGCCAATGGAGGAGGCGGACTGAGGGAGGATGGGGTCGCGCTGGGATATTCAAATCCCAGATTCAGACACATGCCAGGCTTCATTGCTAGACACAGATCAGGCTGCATTGCTGCACACTGATCGGGCTGCATTTGATGGACACAGGCAAGGCTGCATTCGATGGGCACTGGCTAGGCTGCATTTGATGGGCACTGGCTAGGCTGCATTTGATGGGCACTGGCTAGGCTGCATTTGATGGGCACTGCCAAGGCTGCATTGATGGGCACTGCCAAGGCTGCATTGATGGGCACTGCCAAGGCTGCATTTGATGGGCACTGATTAGGTTGCATTGATGGGCATCGCCAATGCTGCATTGATGGTCACTGCCAAGGCTGCATTGATTGGCACTGATCAAGCTGCATTTGATGGGAACCGGTAAGGCTGCATTCTGCTCCCTCCTGTATTGATTTGTATTGTGACTGTACTGTCTTCCCTGATGTAAAGCGCTGCGCAAACTGTTGGCACTATATAAATCCTGTATAATAATAATAATTACTGGGCACTGATCAGGCTGCATTTGATGGGCACTGATCACGCTGAATTTTATGGGCACTGGTAAGGCTGCAATAATGGGCACTGATCAGGCTGCATTTAATGGCCACTGGCAAGGCTGCAATAATGGGCACGCATCAGGCTGCATTTGATGGGCACTGAGGAGTGAGCGGCCAAGGGCCTGGGCCCCACTTTGCACAATCAATACAGGCAGCCCGAGGAGAGGAGCCCCAGGCCAGCATTCTCAGCACTGCCAGCCTTACTCTTCTGCACAGACCAACACATGTGTGCGGACGCCTTGGGGTAGCAGGGGCCCCACACATCGGAGACTGCATAGAAATATAGTGCAGAAGGGGCCCCCAGTTGTTGCAACTTGTTTTAGAAATTCCCTGAAAGGGAACCATTATCACACAGTGTGGTGTGTTTTATTGTTAGTATAGCATACAGATTAAATTATTTTGTTGTTACATCTGTGCTATATTTATTTGTTTAATGCATGTGAATTTTAGATGTGTCCTCAACTCGTAAACTGGCACTTCACAATAAATATTGCAGTTTGTTAAAAAAAGTAATACATAAAACACATATATATATTGTAAGGGGTTAGCTCGGTAGCAGGGTGTGTAACCCCCTTGGATGGGTTCACCACACACTGAATTTATACAGACTGGCAGTCGAAGACGGTTGAAAACAAAGTTCTTGGTTTATTTTTCCATCTTGCTGGAAAACAATTGCAAGCATCCAAACAGCATAAACAAAATCAAACATAAAATAAACCCTAGCCACTCTGGGCGTCTACCTTCCACACAGGAACCTATCTACGGAGTCTAGCACAGCCTACTGCTGGGCAGACAGTGCTGGTCGTACAGCACAAAACAATAGTCTTTTGATTTTTATCACACAGAAAAATCACTCCTCTCCTGACCTCCTCAGGAGACTTTCAGTACGCTGCTCTCCTACTCACAAAGCCTTAGGAATGATGCAGTGGTAACCCTTTGCACTTCTTATAAAGGCCTTAATTGCCTCACTCTGAACAGCTGGAGTCTTCCAACGGCCCTTAGCCTTCCTCTGTCTTTATTATTTTAATTTATTTTTGAGGTGGGTGTGGAATCTTGGGTGAGTTCCCACACTTTTTTTCCCAGCACTTGACCCCTGCCTAGCTCCATGTCGTCGTGTGAGGGGGGGGAGGCGGGTGCATGGCTTACCGATGCTGTGTGTTTATATGGACACCCCCTTAGCACCCAGGGGAAGGAGAAGTTGACCCTGCAAAAAAAGAAGGTAACGGGCCTTTCTGTGCAATATCCTTGCGCAGAGCAGGTAGCCTTTAGTATCACTTTAAGATGTGTGACTTCTTTTTGTAACTTTCTCCTAAAAAATTTCAACTCACAAACATCACTAAGATCTGTCATCTTTTTTTTTTTAACACATGCAATGAACATTTATATGTCAAAGGCCCTAATTTTCTAAAATCAATATTTTATTTTGTGAAATGTTATTTTATTACCATTTCAAATGGCTTTTTCCCTTCCCTCCTTCATAGACCATTATCACCAGCCCGAAGCTGGTTATTTTAATAGGCAATAACCCTGTGTGGTAATCATTGTGAATTGACTTCTTCATTGATTTTATCATGAGGCCCGATAAAAAACACTGACATTGTTATAATAGCACTACATACAGGGCAGGAAAAAGCTGCCCACACACTAGAATTTAGTTTGAAATTTCTTGTTCTGGTTTTCTAATGGTTAGTAAAATCGACATTAATTTTTGACCACAGTGACAAGAAAATTCATAGGAGCAGGAGAGAATTATTTTCTCAAACAAGCAAATTTCTAACAGTAAATGTGTTTTCTGTCTGGGAAAGTCAATTATTTTCAAAATCAAATGTTAAAAGCAAACCTTCAATCTACTAGTTCAGGGGTCTCCAAACTTTTCAAATAAAGGGCCAATTTACTTTGCTTCAGACTTTAGGTGGGCCAGATTGTGCCCAGCGGGGGCAGAAAATGTCCTGGTCCCACCATCAGTGAGAATAAATATGGCCTCAGGGTTGGTGGTCAATAGGAGGAGGACTAGCACCCCTAATTGGTAGCAGGAATAGTATTCCATTATTGGTATTGGTGGAAGAAATAGTGTACCTTTGTTGGTATCAGTGAGACAAAAAGTGCTCCAAGGGACGTATAAAGGATAGCAAAGGGTCACATCTGGCCCTCGGACAGCAGTTTGGAGACCCCTGTACTAGTTGTGAGCAGAATAAAGCGGAACTTCAGTGCTACCCTGTAACGCTCTGCCTGCAGATGTGCCAAAGGGCTCTTTAGAGCTCCTGCACATGTGCAAATGATATTCTAGGGAATGTGCGAAGATGGGGAAGCTTTTCAGGTTTCGGGGAAACTAGGCCATGTGCAGTTGAGCCACAGGGTTCACTCAGAACCAAAAACCCTGCAACACATCTGCACACATGCAGGAGGTGGGGAACAGGAAATGTAGATCTTGCCTAAGCGAGAAACGAGGAAGTTCAGTTTTGCAGCAGAAATAAATTACTTTAGTTAGTTAAAAAAAAACATTTAGAGGAAGAGGGGGGGAGGCAGGCCAACATGACATTCCCTTTAGCGGTTGCAAACCTCAGACATGAAATATGAACAAAGCATATCCCTCTAAAGTGTGTACTTGTATTAATGAAAAGCACTAAGTGTGATTTCTGTCTGATGCTTCCTTCCTCTGCTATCAGTGTAAGTCGCTTCTGACAAGTTTTCCTGACATCAAAAAAAAAAATGTGACAGGGGAGGGACCTCCAGCTGATTGACAGCCTTGGCTCTGTTCATGTGAACTGTGTGAAGGAGAAGTGTGTCCCTTCCCTCCAATCAGCTCTCCAAAATCTTCTCACTGAGCTCTGCAGAGTGTAACTTCAGCTCTCTGCCCCTCTTTTTTCAGATAGCTCAGACAAGCTTTGTAAATAATGCACTGTGAATGGCTGTAGAGAAGAGAACACACACAGTCTCCTGTGCGAGCTTGATCACTTAGTGAACGATCAGAGTCTTCCGTTGGAATAGGGAATGACCAGGGATCTTGCTGCCCTCCTCAGAATATTTGGTATTCTTGAGACTAAAATGTAAAAGGAAAAGAAGGGCGCACCGACCTAGTGCATAACCAATGGCTAGGTTTAATTAAAATTGTATAAAAAGTAATGAATACTCACAAACCAAGTAAAAGACAAGCATAAACATCACTCCATTACAGCTACGGCTTACGCATTGCGAGGGCGAACCCTCTTCCTCAGAGCCAAAAGTATTACTTTTGGCTCTGAGGAAGAGGGTTCGCCCTCGCAACGCGTAAGCTGTAGCTTTAATCTATGTCGTCTGGACCCTCCGGCTGTTTGGTTCCAGTAGGAGACCTTTCGGAGGCATCTATCCCTTTGATGGAGTGATGTTTATGCTTGTTTTTTACTTGGTTTGTGAGTATTCATGACTTTTTATACAATTTTAATTAAACCTAGCCATTGGTAATGCACTAGGTCGGTCCGCCCTTCTTTTTCTTTTACATTGCAGAGAAGAGAAGACTGCAGCTAAACAGGCACAACTACAACTGAAGGATGATTTGTTTCATCTCTGTGTATCACCTGAGGCCAATCACTTCACTGGGTATATGCAAGAGTCTTTTCACACGGGCGATCCGCCCGGGGGACTCTGCTTTGCTCAGCAAGGGATCACCCTGTTGATCCCCACTGAGCAGGCGGATGACAGGTCCATCACTGCTTACTGTGCTGAGACAGACATGTCAGAGCTCCGCTCTGGGGAGATCGGATGTCCTTTTTTCGACCAATCCGATCCACCAGACGGATGGGAAATAGGGTCACCATCCATCTGGATTTCACAGAGAGGATCGGATCGGATCGAATAGCACTGGGTGTCAGCGGACATGTTACCGATGACATCCGCTGCCCATAGAAGCGTATGGAGGGTCCGATCAGGTTCACCTGAAAACTGACAGGTGGACCTGATCGGAAAGCCCGTGTGAAAGGAGCCTAATGGTTTACAACTACTTTAAGAAGTATGAAGTAGACAATAAGTTGTAGTATCAAAGAAATAACAGCTGAACTCGAGAAAAAGTGATTTGTAAATTGAGTCCTATGTCAGCAAACCGGTTTCTCTGAACACAGCAGACAGTAAATGTTTGCACTTTACAGTGTGAGTTCAGTAACCCACCCGGTGTGCATAACTGGAGAGTTATCGGAGACAGTTCACAAAACTATCCAGCACAGTGCCACTTACATGGGGATCATGTGTCTTCAGTGCCATATAACAACTGCAACAAACTGAAAAGTCATTATGTTGGAAGCAAAAGTTCCCTAGTCCTGCTAAATTAGGTTACCAGAATGCTTTTCCAGCCTGTGTGATAGAGCCATGAAATTTGTGCAGAAACACAAAACCCAGCATTTCTCACAAGGACAAGAACATTATACTGAAATGTTAGGGAACATCTTCTTGGTGGGAAAATCCACCAACACACACTACTATCAGCATTCTGGCAGCTTTGTTGATGCAAATCCCACGCTTTGTTACCTTCGGCTTTTAGTTTGAATGTTTGTAGAAAAATCCCCAAACCCCGAAAAGGGGTTAAAAACTCCCATTTGCGGTGCTTTGAAATCGCTTTTCAGGCGCTTTGAAAGAGCTGCCCATTCATTCCAATGGGCATGGCGTTATGGGAGCGCTAAATACAGCGACTTGAATACTGAATTGATGCTGACTTGAAACGTCTGACTTTTCTAAACGTCCCGCAAGTGCACCGCCCCAGTGTGAAAAGTTACACTTGATTGAATGGAATCGGTTTGCGTCTAGTAGAGGCTATTTCCGGTGCTAAAGGGCATTAAAACTCCCCATTGTGAAAGGGGTCTTAGTCAACTAATTAGGTTTGAAAGTCCATAAAAATTCATCCATACCTGCTATTTGAATGGAATCCCAGATGCACTAAACATGTTTCGTTACAGTACGTACTATTTTTTTTAACCTCCATATTTATATGGTTTTGATGAATCGAAAGGGAAGTTATACAAAAAAATTGTATCATGTATGACAAGTTTATGTTGGAACAGCTGTAGCATTGTATCACTGAATTACAGAATGTAGCCAGGTTCAGTGGTGTCACTAGGGTTGGTGTCACCTGGTGTGGTAAAACACAGTGTCACCCCACTCCCCAATAATTTTTGCAACCTGCAGGAGAGAGAGGGGGGAGAGAGAAAGAACAAGGGAGAAAGAGGGGCAGGGAGAGAGAGGGGGAAAGAATGAGGGAGAGAGAGAGGGCAGGCAGGGAGAGGGGGGGGGGGGGGGAGAGAGTGGGGGAAATAACGAGGGGTAGAGAGAGAGGGGAGCAGGCAGGGAGAGAGAGAGAGAGGGAGGGGGCAGGGAGAGAGAGGGAGGGGGCAGGGAGATAGAGGGAAAAAAATGAGGAAAAGAGAGCGAGAGAGAAAGGAGGGCAGAGAGAGGGCAGCAGAGAGAGAAAGAGAAAGAACGAGGTAGAGAGAGGGGCAGGTAAAGAGAGGGGGAAAGAATGAGAAAGGGAGGGGGCAGGCAGGGAGACAGGGGGGAGAGAGCGAGAGGAAGGGGGGCAAGGAGAGAGAGGGGGAAAGAACGAGGGAGAGAGAGGGGCAGGCAGGGAGGGAGAGAGGGGGCAGGGAGAAAGAACGAGGGAAAGAAAGGGGCAGGGAAAGAGAGGGGGAACAAACAAGGGAGAGAGGGGGGCAGGCAGGGAGATGGGGGAGGGGGGCAGGGAGAGAGAGAGAGAGGGAGGGGGCATGGAGAGAGAGGGGAAAGAACGAGGGAGAGAGAGAGGGGCAGGCAGGGAGAGAGTGGGGGGGGGCAGGGAGAGAGAAAGGGAAAGAACGAGGGAGAGAGAGGAAGAAAGAACGAGGGGGAGAGAGGGGCAGGGAAAGAGAGGGAGAAAGAACGAGGGAGAGAGAGGGGCAGGGAAAGAGAGGGAGAAAAAAAAAGGGAGAGAGAGAGAGAGGGGGGCCGGCAGGGAGACAGGGAGAGAGGAAGGGGGCAGGGAGAAAGAACGAGGGAGAAAGAGAGAGAGAGAGAGGGAGCAGGGAGATAAAGAGAGGGAGGTGGTAAAAAAAGAGATGACAGGGAGAGAGAATTTCAGGGCTAGAGAGGGGGCAGGGAGAGAGAGAAGACAGAGAGAGAGAGGGGGCAGAGAGAGAGCGAGAGAAAGGGCAGGAAGAGGGGGGCAGGGTTTGGTCAGTGCTCACTCACTTGGATAGTCTTGGGGCTCACTAGCTCAGTCAGCGGCTTCTCTTTGAATGTGGTGGTCGACTTCACAGGCGAAGCACACAGGCAGAGAGAGAGGGGCGGGAGAAGGGATGTGTGATGCTCAGGCATGCTGGAGGTGGACGGAGCAGTATGGGGATTCATCCAGGACAGCTGCAGCTCCTGAGCCAGAAGGAGGAGAGCAGCAGGTGGGTGGAGCTGCAGGTTTTCCGCCAACCCTGCATGTCTGCAGCGGAAGCGGTGCAGCCTTTCAGGCAGCTTTAGAGCCGCTCAATTTAGTCCTCCCCTGATGTCACCCAGTGCAGGCTGCACACACCGCACCCCCCTAGCGACGCCACTGACCAGGTTAACTACGATTCTTAATTTTTTTTAGATCTTTTATTGCGTTTGCTTTATCAAAAGGGGAAATCACAAGATAATCACAGGTAACATCAAGAAAGCAATTATCCATTTGTTTCAATATATATATATTTCTGAGAATGTTTCTACTGCTTAGACTAATGCCGCGTACACACCATCACTTTATGTGATGAAAAAAAACGACATTTTCTGTGAAGTAAAAAATGACGTTTTTAAAACTTCAATTTTCAAAGACGAAGTTGCCTACACACCATCGTTTTTCTCACAATGTTCTAGCAAAGCGAGGTTACGTTCACCACGTTTTTCCATTGAAGCTTGCTTCATAAGTAGCTTCTGGGCATGCGCGGGTGAAAAAACGTCGTTTTAAACAACGTTTTTGCTACACACGGTCAATTTCTGTGAAGTAAAAGTTGACGTTTTGAAAAACGACACATAAAATTGAAGCATGCTTCAATTTTTTTTTGTCGTTTTTTAGAAGACGTAAAACGACGTTTTCCCCCACACACGGTCAATTAAAGTGACGTTTTTAAAAACGTCATTTTTTTTCATCACATAAAGTGATGGTGTGTACGGGGCATAAGGGATAAGTAATTGTGCCTGGGTTCAGTTTGTAGCGTTTTCATCTAAGCCATTGTGAAGTCTGAAAATTGCAAATTTAAATCTGAATTCTACAAAGGTGAAGCTTGAAGATCAATTCTGTCTATTTTAAACGCTAATATGCAAGTGGCAGTGCTGTTAACCCCCTTAGTGTTTACTTATCTGCTCACCCCCTGCTATGCTGCTTTCTCTCTCCCGGACGATGTTGGGTGGGGAATATACTTCTAATGCTGGGCAAAAAAAATCAGACAGTATCTGCTTCATTGTGGAAATGCAAACAGAGCCATAGACCCGGCAGGGTCCTGCTACTCTGAGTGGTGTTGGACACAGCAGATCACATAAAACAGGGCCAGTGGGCTGCATGTCGGGCACCAGGGCCGGATAGTTTTCCACCATAGCAGTAATGAAAAGTACAAATCTCAAGTCAAATATTTTATTGCTTCCGGTGGAAGAGCCATGCGGGACTCCAGCTTTGTATAGATTTCCTTTTCTTAGCTGGCAGTACAGCACATGAATTAAATAAATATATCATTGTTAATGAACTACCCATCCTTTTACTAATGCATGGGCATGCCATTAAGATCACTGCAACCAACTATCTTGTGTGCATTACTGGGCCCAGCTGGCTAAGAAGAGAAAATGTAAATGCCTGAAGCAATGAATCATCTCATCCGATTAAGTAGCAGTGCTGGTCGTGTTAGTTATTAGTTGTATAATTTTGTGCAATCATTTCAGGAGAAGTTTGGGATAGATAAAAAATTTAATAAACCTATATACTCCCCGGCTGGCTCAAAGCCTGAGAACTGAGCGACCACATGACCACCGATCACTCAGTTCTCAGTCAGCTCTGAGCAAAGAATAGTGACTGTAAGGCCCCGTACACACGTCCGAGAAACTCGACGGGCAAAACACATCGTTTTGCTCGTCGAGTTCCTTGTGAAGCCGCCGAGGATCTCGGCGAGCCAAGTTTCCTCATTGACTAACGAGGAAATAGAGAACATGTTCTCTATTTGGCCCGACGAGATCCTCGTCGGTTTCCTCGGCCAAAAGTGTACAGACGACCGGGTTTCTCGGCAGAATACGGCTCCAATCGAGTTTCTGGCTGAATTCTGCCGAGAAACTCGGTCGTGTGTACGGGGCCTCAGTCACTGCTCCTTGCTCTGCCCCTACAGCGCTCACTGGAACCCCGGGCTGGAGAGGGGGCAGACACAGCTGGCTTTGGCTCTCAGCTGTGTGTCAGGCTGGGTTCACACTACTACACTACTTTCATCCTACTTTGCTCTGTGTTCAATGTTTCCCTATGAGAGCGTCTTGTAGCGTCCTACACAAGTCGGTCCGACTTTGAAAATGCTCCCTGTACTACTTTTGGTCCTACATTGATCCTACATCAGGCCCATTGAATATCATTGAAGTCGGACCAAAGTAGTATCCTGTTCATGAAAGTAGGATGGATGTAGGACCAATCTAGGATAAATGTAGGACCAATGTAGCAGAGCAAAGTAGGATGAAAGTAGTGTAGTAGTGTGAACCCATCCTTAAAAGGTAGAGCTAGTTGTCAATCAGGCAGCTGGGTGAATCCCGACAATATTGCCGGGGTCCTTACCGAGCCTGGAGTGGCTCTATGACATCAGCCGACAGCAGGCTTTAGCCCACTGTCTGCTGGCTCTGGATCACAGGACAGAAAAAGTCAGTGCACTCCCGTAACACACAAGAGAATTATGACCAAAAAAGCTTTGACCATACTTCTCTTTTAAACCATCTCTTGTTTATTTTCAAACTGCTCCTGGAAAGTTCCCAAGAGGCTAGCAGCCATCCACTATACATAACATCTTTTTTTTTACATCCTCCATTGCAAGTACAAGGCTGATGTGCTTAACGTAGCAATAAAGTTGACTTACACACAAACATTCACACAAGTTTATTGCAGTTGCAGTTGTTGGTACGGATAAATTAAAAAAATAACAGAAGGAGAAATACTTATATTTCCCAGAGAAGATGATGTGCCAGGTTCCCTTCCGTGGTGTTATTATATCCAAGCAGAGATGATATGTCCCGGCTTTTGGCCTTGGGAACAGCATTGGACTGGGCATGCAACAGCATTTTCTCCAGAAAAGGTAAATAACTCAGCTCTTGTTTATTATGTCTTATTATATCCATCCCAGCCTTACGTTAAAGTGGTTGTAAACCTCAGTCATGGAATCTGAGCAAAGCACATATTGTATATTTATATAGGTAGATTCAGAGACATTGGTGTAAACTTGCGGCGGCGTAGCTTAGCGTGTTTAGGCTACGCCGCCGTAAGTTAGCGAGGCAAGTACTTGATTCTCAAAGTACTTGCTTGCTAAGTTACGGCGGCGTAGCCTAAAGCGGGCGGGCGTATGGGCGCCTAATTCAAATGTGTGTAAGGGGGCGTGTTTTATGTTAATGGGCTTGACCTTACATTTTTTTTCAACTGCGCATGCGCCGGGTGCCTACATTTCCCAGTGTGCATTGTGGCTAAGTACGCCGCACGGGCCTATTGATTTTGACGCGGACGTAAATCCCTATTCACGGACGCAAACGATGTAAAAATTTAGAATTTCGAAACGGGAACGGCGGCCATACTTAACATTACTATTCCATCTATTTGATGGAATAACTTTAGGCCTGAAATGCGTTACGTAAACGGCGTAAATGTACTGCGTCGGCCGGGCGTACGTTCGTGTATCGGCGTATCTACTAATTTACATATTCTACGCCGACTGCAATGGAAGCGCCACCTAGCGGCCAGCCTCAATATTGCAACCTAAGATAGGACAGCGCAAGCCGTCGTATCTTAGATATGTTTAACCACTTGCCCACCAGATAAATTCTGGCACTTCTCTCCTTCATGTGAAAATCACAATTTTTTTGCTAGAAAATTAATCAGAACCCCCAAACATTATATATTTTTTTTTAGCAGACATCCTAGGGAATAAAATGGCAGTCATTGCAATACTTTTTGTCACACCGTATTTGCGCAGCGGTCTTACAAGCGCACTTTTTTTGGATAAAAATCACTTTTTTGAATAAAAAAATAAGACAACAATACATTTTGCCCAATTTTTTTATATATTGTGAAAGATAATGTTACGCCGAGTAAAATGATACCCAACATGTCACGCTTAAAAATTGCGCCCGCTCGTGGCATGGCGTCAAACTTTTACCCTTAAAAATCTCGATAGGCGACGTTTAAAAAATTCTACAGGTTGCATTTTTTGAGTTGCAGAGTAGGTCTAGGGCTAGAATTATTGCTCTCACTCTAACGATCGCGGCGATACCTCACTTGTGTGGTTTGAATACCGTTTTCATATGCGGGCGCTACTCGCGTATGCGTTTGCTTCTGCGCGCGAGCTCGTCGGGACGGGGCGCTTTAAAAAATTTTTTTTTGGTTTTCTTATTTATTTTTATTTAGTTTTATAATTTTTTACACTGAAAAAAAAAAAAAAAAATTGATCACTTTTATTCCTATTACAAGGAATGTAAACATCCCTTGTAATAGAAAAAAGCATGACAGGTCCTCTTAAATATGAGATCTGGGGTCAAAAAGACCTCAGATCTCATAATTAGACTTAAATGCAAAAAAATAAATAAAAAAAAAAAAAGTCATTTTTTCAAATGACAAAAAAAAAAATGTTTCTTTAAGAGGCTGGGCGGGACTGACGTTTTGACGTCACTTCCGCCCAGCAGAGCTATGAGGACGGGTGAAGGAGATTTCTCCTTCAGTCCCGTCCCCGCTCAGCTGACGGACACATCGGATCCCCTCCGCCGCTACCGACGGCTCCGGTAAGCGGCGGAGGGCGCGGGAGAGCGGCGGGAGGCCCCTCTCCCGCCACCGATAACGGCGATCTCGCGGCGAATCCGCCGCGGAGACCACCGTTATCGTTTACACCACCGCCCCCTGAAAAGATGAATGTCTCGGTTGTGGCAGCAGCTGCTGCCGTTATCGAGATATTCAACTTTAAAAAGGAGGACGTCTTTTTGACATGGGGCGGTGGTCAAGAGGTTAAGCGTATATCTCTGTTTGAGAATACACTTAAACATAAGTCGGCGTAGATTCTGAGTTAGGTCGGCTTAACTCTTTCTGAATCTACCTAATAGTGTTTACTTCTCTCTCTCTCCAAAGCACTAAGTGTCACTTAGTTCCTCTGTTATCAGCATGAGTCACTTCTGAGAAGTTTTCCCGACACATGAGATACATTTGTGTGTGTGTGTGTGTGGGGGGGGGGGGGCTCAGAATGGAGCTTGTTTACTCACAGCACATATATTCTGCTGTGTGGGAGGGGGTGTGTTCCTTTCCTCCAATCAGCTCTCACACACTGTAACTGCAGCCTCTCCGCCCCCTCCTCTGTGCTCCTGACAGATGGAGAAAGATTTTTAATGCGATCTGCCTTTTTGAAGGGGTGAAGAGAAGACAGCAGATATACATGTGAAACTTATGTAGGAGGATTGGTTTCATCTCTGTGTATCATCTGAAGCTGTTCACTTCACTGGGTGTATGGAGGGTTTACATCCACTTTTATGTTTGAAATAGACCTATTGCTACAAACTTAAGCAGCTTTGGTGCATACAAAGCATTTAGTGTAGTTAGAAGCAGCAAAACACATGTGACCATGCCTAGGCACCATCCATTACAGTGCCTTGAAAAAACATTCTGTGAAGCCCTCAGCATCATTAAGACCAAGGAACACACCAGACAGGTCAGGGATAAAGTTGTGGAGAAGTTTAAAGCAGGGTTAGGTTATAAAAAGACATCCCAAGCTTTGAACATCTCATGGAGCACTGTTCAATCGATCATCCGAAAATGGAAAGAGTCTGGCACAATTGCAAACCTACCAAGACATGACCCGCCACCTAAACTGACAGGCCGGGCAAGGAGAGCATTAATAAGAGAAGCAGCCAAGAGGCCCATGGTAACTCTGGAGGAGCTGCAGAGATCCACAGCTCAGGTGGGAGAATCTGTCCACAGGACAACTATTAGTCGTGCACTCCACAAATCTGGCCTTTATGGAAGAGTGGCAAGAAGAAAGACATTGTTGAAAGAAAGCCATAAGAAGTCCCATTTGCAGTTTGTGAGAAGCCATGTGGGGGACACAGCAAACTTGTGGAAGAAAGTGCTCTGGTCAGATGAGACCAAAATTGAACTTTTTGGCCTAAAAGAAAAATGCTATGGGGTAGATTCAGATAGAGTCCGGCCGGTCGTATCTATGCACCCGATTCATAGAATCAGTTACGCAAAGATTTCCCTAAGGTCCGACCGGCGTAAGTGTTTTACACCGTCGTATCTTAGGCTGCATATTTACGCTGGCCGCTAGGTGGCGCTTCCATAGATTTACGCAAGGAATATGCAAAGGAGCTAGATACGCCGATTCAGAAACGTACATCCGGCCGGCGCATTTTTTTACGTCGTTTACGTTAGGCTTTTTTCGGCATATAGTTACCCCTGCTATATGAGGCGTATCCTATGTTAAGTATGGCCGTCGTTCCCGCGTCGAGTTTAGAAAATTTTACGTTGTTTGCGTAAGTCGTTCGCGAATAGGGCTGGACGTAATTTACGTTCAAGTCGAAAGCAATGACGATTTGCGGCGGAATTTCGAGCATGTGCACTGGGATTTTTTTGCCAGTCGTAAAAAACGTCAAATACGTGGGGTCACAGTTAATATACATAAAACACGCCCACATCATCCACATTTGAATTAGGCGGGCTTACGCCGACACAGATACGTTACGCCGCCGTAACTAAGGGCGCAAGTTGTTTCTGAATACAGAACTTGCACCCTAAATTACGGCGGCGTAACGTATCTGAGATACGTTACGTCGGGCGGACAGATAGACGATTCTATCTGAATCTACCCCTATGTGTGGCAGAAAACCAACAATGCACATCACCCTGAACACACCATCCCCACCGTGAAGCATGGTGGTGGCAGCATCATGTTGTGGGGATAATCTTCTTCAGCAGGGACAGGGAAGCTGGTCAGAGTTGATGGGAAGATGGATGGAGCACAATACAGGGCAATCTTAGAAGTAAACCTGTTCGAGTGTGCAAAAAAGACTTGAGACTGGGGTGGAGGTTCACCGTCCAGCAGGACAACAACCCTAAATATACAGCCAGAGCTACAATCGTTTAGATCAATTTAGATCAAAGCATATTTATGTGTTAGAATGGCCAAAATTCTCCAATTGAGAATCTATGACAAGACTTGAAAATTGCTGTTCACAGACACTATCCATCCAATCTGACAGAGCTTGAGATATTTTGCAAAGAAGAACGGACACAAATGTCACTCTCTAAATGTGCAAAGCTGGTAGAGACATCCCCAAAAAGACTTGCAGCTGTAATTGCAGTGAAAGGAGGTACTACAAAGTATTGACTCCGGGGGCTGAATACAAATGTACACCACACTTTTAACATATTTGTAAAAAAAATATTTAAATCATTTATCATTTTTCCTCCATTTCACAATTACGTGTCACAATGAGTTGGTCTATCACATAAAAGCCAACAAAAACATACATTTACGTTTTTGGTTGTAACATAATAAATGTGGAAAATGTCCAGGGATATGAATACTTTTTCAAGGCACTGTATATTAGCGTCTTAGGGGCTCGAATTTTTTTATCATCATTTAAAGGCATATCCCCACCCACTCTCGACACTAACAGCGTCAATAAATATTCAGACACTAAATATTAACAGAGCATATCCCTCTTTAGTGTGTACTTGTCTCAATTAAAATCACCAAGTGTCCTTTTTGTCTGTTGTTTCATTTCTCTGCTATCAGGATGCATCACTTTTGAATCAAGTTTTCATGACACCAATAGCAAAATGGTGACAGGGGAGAAACCTCCAGATGAACGACAGCCTCAGCTCTGTTCCTGTGTGAATGGGGTGTGTCCCTTCCCTTGTTTTCCAACAGCTCAGACAAGCTATGAAAGTTCTGGACTTTGGACATATGTAGAGAAGAGAAGACTGCAGATAAACAAGTGCAGATTATGTAGGAAAATTTGATCACCTGAAGCCAGTCTGCTCATTGGATATATGTAAGGGTTTACAATCGCTTTAAGAAGGTGTCTAGGAAAACAAAAATCAGTCCGCTGATCGCTTTTGCCTCCTCCAACATGGGCAGCCACTGAAAAACACGTGTTAACCACTTAAGACCCGGACCATTACGCAGGTAAAGGACCTGGCCAGTTTTTGCGATTCGGCACTACATCGCTTTAACTGACAATTACGCGGTCGTGCGACGTGGCTCCCAAACAAAATTGACGTCCTTTTTTCCCCACAAATAGAGCTTTCTTTTGGTGGTATTTGATCACCTCTGCGGTTTTTATTTTTTGCGCTATAAACAAAAATAGAGCGATTTTTTTTAAAAAAAATCTATATTTTTAACTTTTTGCTATAATAAATATCCCCCAAAAAGATATAAAAACATTTTTTTTTCTCAGTTTAGCCTGATACGTATTCTTCTACATATTTTTGGAAAAAAAAATTGCAATAAGCGTTTAACGATTGGTTTGCGCCAAATTTATAGCGTTTACAAAATAGGGGATAGTTTTATGGCATTTTTATTAATTTTTTTTTTATTAGTAATGGCGGCGATCAGCGATTTTTTTCGTGACTTAGCATTATGGCGGACACTTCGGACAATTTTGACACATTTTTGGGACCATTGTCATTATCACAGCAAAAAGTGCTATAAAAATGCATTGGAAATTGGTAAATCTCGCGCCAATGTAAGTGTATATAGAGACTACAGTGATTAAAAAAATAAAATAATAAGCTGCTCCCCTGAAAATCAGTGAACTGAAATAGATTGTGAAAATATTGGGGGGTAGGGGGCGCTAGTGAAAAATAAAAAATAGTGCTACAAATCATACGTACGGTGAAAATACCATAAACAATGCATGTAATATGACTTGCAAAAGTCACAAGGTGTGAAATAAAAGTCCATATATAAATTCAACATAAAGTGATAATGCAATAAGGTGCACTATCCCAGTGATTGCACCAATCCTTATTCAAAAGTCCTCAGTAATGGATGCATAAATAAATTATTGCATGCTGCAAACAAATCCACCATGTCCACCTTCACCCGCTGCAACCAAAAAGATCACCGAATGTGCTCAGAATATGGATGGCATCTTACCAACAGTTGTTGACCCTTTTGGTTAGAAAGAGGTCAATTATAGCTTGTTTACACAAAGTGTATTGCTCCATGCAAATCAGGGATTCCTTATCAATCGATCATTATCCAGTAGCAAAACCATGGGATATGGCATGAAAAAGAGAGGAAAACCGCAATAGTATAATTCTGATTTATTAAATGAATTTAAAAACAAAACTGCCAAGTGGCTCTTTACTATTTGCGGTGCCTGTATCCCAGCACTGAGGCTGCTGAGCGTGTAGTAAGGAGAGATGGCCCCCGTCGCTGGAAGATCTGGCGTGCGTTCCACCACCTAAAACCAGCTGAACCGGAAGTACGTGACCAGGTTGCACCTCGACGTACGTTTCGTGCATTACGTCATCAGGAAGCGTGCCTTGTCACGCACTGGACTGAGAATATATGTCCCACAGTCAATTGAGTGGGAGGGAACAGACTAATTTACAGCTGACTAATTAAAATGCATTGTTTACTGTGAAAATGACAATTGCAGTTTAGGAGTTAACCACTAGGGGGCGCTGTATGGGTTATGTATCACCTCATATGTGTTTCGAACTGTAGGGGGGCGGGGCTGGATGTGTGACATCACTGATCGCCTTTCCCTATATCAGGGAATAGACGATCAGTGACATTGCCACTGTGAAGAACAGGGAAGGTGTGTTTACACACACCTCTCCCCGTTCTTCAGCTCCTGTGACCGATCGCGGGACACCGGCAGCGATCTTGTCAAACGGCCACGGAGCTTTGGACAGGGTCGTGGGCACGTGCCCGTGACCCACGTCTGGGCACTTAAAGGGGACGTACAGGTACGTGCCTGTGCCCAGCCGTGCCATTCTGCCGACGGCGGTCCTTACGTGGTTAAAATGCAATAAAATGCATTTAAATGCATGCTAAAATGCAGTAAAGAGCACAAAAAGTGCTAAACATGCTAAAGACACACTAAAAGGAAGCCTCAAGGATACGTTTTCATTTTATTTGAGCTTATTTTAAAAAGGGAGAATAACGACCCTCCTAACACATTCATACCACATTAAATCAAAACTTCTTAAGCTTCTGTCACATAGAAGGACACTTTAAAGCTCAATTTCACTCCAAACCTCAAAGAACAGATGTCAATTACATTTTCCTTGTACGCCTTCCAAGTTCCTTGTGAAAATATCGAGCCTGACTTCATCTTGAACTGTAAAATAAATTGTGTTATCTAAATATTTCCAGAATACTCTTTCAGACCTGGGGATACAATTCTAGGTAAAGGAAATGGTCAACCAAACTTATAAAAGATATCCGCACTCCTTCCTGTAAGTAAAACGAGGCGCATCGTCCTCTACTAGGAAAGATTCCCAAACTGTGCCGTGCCGCTGGAAACATGTAATAATATCCCAGTACAAACATCTGCACGGGTTTACAAGAGGCCATTTACAAAGACGTTCTCAAAACGTATTATTTTGCAATAATCGTAAAGACTATCTAATCCTCAATGTGGTTGATTTATTAAAGGGGGGGAAAAAAAGACTGTTCCCTTTGTAAGTAAATATTAAAGTGATATTAAAGGGCTTGTAAAGGTAAAAAAAAATACTAAATAGCTTTCTTTACCTTAGTGCAGTCCTCCTTCACTTACCTCATCCTTCCATTTTGCTTTTAAATGTCCTTATTTCTTCTGAGAAATCCTCACTTCCTGTTCTTCTGTCTGTAACTCCACACAGTAATGCAAGGCTTTCTCCCTGGTGTGGAGTGTCGTGCTCGCCCCATCCCTTGGACTACAGGAGAGTCAGGACGCTGGAAAACGGTCGGCTGGACAAATGTCCGCTGGAAACCTGTCCGGTTGGCCGTACACACGACCGAACATGTCTGCTGAAACTGGTCCGCGGACCAGTTTCAGCAGACATGTTCAAGTGTGTACGGGGCCTAACACTTTTGACCCTTTTTTGGGGACCAGTGACATTATTACAGTGATCAGTGCCAAAAACATGCACTGTCACTGCACTAATGATGCTGGCAGGTAAGGGGGGTTAACACCAGGGGTGATCAAAGGGTTAAGTGTGTCCCTAGGGGGTGCTTGCTAACTGTGTGGGGGATGGACTCACTGGATGTACACAGAGATCCATGTTCCTGCTTCCATCCCTGTCAGAATGGCTCTGCCTCTCTGTGGATCGATCGTGGATGGCTGGCGGACATCGCGTCAGCTGGACAAGCTGATTGGCTCCCCCTGTGGCCAATCAGTGCCCCTCGCTGTCTATTGCACAAAATAACACATGGGTACATCATTTTGTGGAATAGAGCCGATCTGCCACAGAAAAAAGGGGGCAATTACTTTTATAGGGTCAGGCAGGTTTGAAGAGCTTTTTTCCCCTAAATAAATTAAATAATAATTTAAAAACTGTATCTTGGATTTCCTTAGGTTATCTTTGTGTAATATTAAAATTTGTTTGATGATCTGAATCATTTAAGTGTGAGAAATATGAAAACAAACAAACAGAAAGGGGGCAAATACTTTTTCACAGCATTGTATGTACTGCGGCCGGTCAGCAAGTGGTTAAAGGATAAGTTCACCTTTCCAGAAAAAAAGATACACATCTAAATATTTCTGCATAAAAAAAAATGTGCATTTATTTATTTATCCTGCAAGAGCCTGGAATGCATTGCACCCCTCATCAGTGGATGAGGGGTGCAATGTCAGGCTCCTGCAGACAAGTCTGCAGCTTTCTACCTGTGCCTCTATATGGGCTGTCTGGTTGAAAGCTTGTGAATAAACGACAAGAGCGCTCTTCAGTGCCCTCGCAGTTCATTCAGAACTACAAGCTGTTGGCAGCAGTGGATGACGGGCACTTGTGGTTAAAGTGGTTGTAAAGGTTCTTTTTTTTTCACCTTAATGAATCCTATGCATTAAGTTAAAAAAAAACTGGCAATGATGGCCCCCCCCAGCCACCCCGTTTTTTTTAATTACCTGAGCCCGTTCACCTACTGCGCTCGTCCTCTTCTCCACTCAGTCTGGCCGTTGATTGGCTAGATTGGATGCATTGATAGCAGTGCAGCCATTGGCTCGCGCTGCTGTCAATCAAGCCAATTACGTGGCGCGCCGGGGGGCAGGGCCGAGTGATACAGTCTGCGGCTATAGCCACCAGCTGTATCACAAGAGCGCGCATGCAAGAACTAACCACCATGGGACAGAGCTCACATAAAGGGGGTTAGTTCTTGCGGGGAGGAGCTGAGACAGCTGCCGAGGGACCCCAGAAGACCAGGAGTCGGGCCACTCTGTGCAAAACGAGCTGCACAGTTGAGGTAAGTATAACATGTTTGTTATTTTATTTTTTTAAACGGAAACCTTTAGTGTCCCTTTAACTCAGGAACATTTATTTTATTGAGCTCAATGTGCTAAACTAAAGGGTTAAAGCGGAGTTCCACCCAAAAATGTATCTTCCGCTTTAAGTTGCGGTGACCCCCTTTTTTTTGGGGGGGGATACCCTCTTTTTACAGGTACCCAGCTCACACTTCCTCCCGGGTGGCTCCACGGCACCGGAAGGAAGTTCACCTCTCCCCCCCTCCCTCCCTGCAATCTTCTGCGACATGTTCACAGCGTGCAGCGTGGCTCGCGCATGCGCAGTACATGCCCGTTTCGCAAATGCGCAGGGCTGTGAAACCACAATCGGGCGCCCACAGTAAAAATGCCAGGGCCGTGGAGAGGAGGGGGAGAAGAGCGGGGCTTTGTACGCCCGCATCACTGGACTGTAGGACAGGTGAGTGTTTGATTAATAAAAGTCAGCAGCTACACTTTTTGTAGCTGCTGTTAATTTTTTTATTTTTTTGGGTGGAACTTTGCATTAAATTACTTTAAAAAACTAACCAATCATGTACTCTCCATTCCTCTGATGCAGCTGGCGGAGAATGACGAAACCAGTCGGGTGTGGACTTTTTCACAACGCACCGTTACGGACATCCATGGTGTCATGGAGACTGACAAGTATAGAATGGAGTTTAGTCATTACACATAGGAGTGACTTATATCCTTATAGATGGGATTCAGCTTTATTCCATCAGACTCTCTGTTATGAGACTTCACAGCGAGGGACAGGGAATGCAGGTCAGGAATGCTTGACATGAATTACACCGCATTCCGCTGTACACAGACAATTGGTAATGCTTGGAATTATTTGGAAACAAGTGGGAAGATACGCTTTGACAGACGCTCATAGTGAACCTGCCATGCCATATATCGATGCAATGCGATCTTCCTCTGTCTTGAAGCATACATAGGGTTATAAAAAGGTGTATGATCTTCCGCTTACATCAATGAGATTATAGAATGGAAACTGATGTCCAGTACAAAACGTTCAGCTTCAAATACAGTGAACTGACAATGCATCTTCAACGATTGTGCTTTGAATGTAGTATTCATTCGCTGTACTGCAAATGAATACATTTAGTGCAATGATACAAATATCAAGGGTCAATGTTGGCAGATACCCTACAAGTACAGCTGACGGGTCCTAAACATTATAATTACATGGGAACTGGCAATTGTCTTGCAGTAAAACAGGCGCAATCTTTGGAAAACAGAATTTAGCAAGCACCCTGTGGGCATAGCTGTCACATATCCGTGCACTATGGATTGATATAAGGATTAGCAAGGAATAGATATACACTATATTACCAAAAGTGTTGGGATGCCTGCCTTTACATGCACATAAACTTTCACAGTCTTAGGCCCAGATTCTCAAAGGGCTTACGACGGCGCAACGCCATTTGCGCCGTCGTAAGTCCTAATCTGGGCCGTCGTATCTATGCGACTGATTCTTAGAATCAGTTACGCATAGATATCCCTTAGATCCGACAGGCGTAAGGCTCTTACGCTGTCAGATCTTAAATGCATTTTTTTTTCTCGCCGCTAAGTGTCGCCTCTTCGTTTTCCCCGTCGTCTATGCAAATTAGCCATTTACGCGAGATGCGCGGACGACGCAGTGAATTTACAACGTTTACGTAAGCGTAAACTTGCCCCTGCTATATGAGGGGCAAGTTTACGATGGTCTGTCGTATGCCATGTTAAGTATGGCGTCGGGTCCGCGTCGGCTTTTTCCGTCGGTTATGTTGTTTTCGTCGAATACGACTTTACGTCAATGACGCTCACGTCGGCGTCATTGACTTTTTCCGTTGTGAGCTGGAGCATGTGCACTGGGCTATTTTTTAGCCCGGCGCATGCGCAGTTCGATTGGCGCGGGGGCGCGCTTAATTTAAATACAAGCCGCCCCCTTTGAATTACGCGGCCTTACGCCGGGCCATTTACACTACGCGCCACAAATTACAGAGCAAGTGCTTGGAGAATACGGCACTTACTCCAGTAATTTGCGGCGGCGTAGTGTAAATGGCTTACGCTACGCCGCCGCGGATTATACAAGAATCTGGCCCTTAGTCTGTAGGGTTCAATATTAAGTTGTAGAAGTGGAATATACTGTGCTACCTAAACACAACAAATATATGTATGCCACAGCTCGTAATGTGAGACCACACATTCAAACAAGTACAAAAAAAGGGGAAGGAGATGCGCAAAAAAAAAAAGGTGTAATATGGTGAATAAAACATAAAAGAAAAAACTGACAAATCGATATACAGCAGTCTTATACCAATCATAGATGAAATATGAAAATTAACAAAGGTGTGCATGGATACTCCATGAATGAAACCAAAAGGAAACATAAAAAGTGTCCAGCCAATAGTAAATCAATATAGCAGTCCAATGATAGATTGCGCAGTGCAGGAACCAGTAGGTAAAAATCTTGTGTGAAGAAAAAGTAGTGAACCACAGTGTAGTCACCAATACACGCGCGTGCACCATCACCTATAAAATAATGTGCTTACCAGAGGTAAGCTATACCGAGCCAAAGATAGTGATCGTAATCCTGGTTAGTAGCAATCTCCAATGACAGGGAAAGCAGACGGTCAGGTAGGATGAACTTGATAAACCCAATGGCCACGGAAATCAGCGTCAATAACCCAGAATGGAGAAAAACTCACATAGTGTGCCTCGCCCCCAGTAGATGTCTCTCCTCCTCCTTCTCCTCGGTCTTCTCCTTTCCATTCTCAGTCCTCGGATTCGGTTTGGTCTGGTCTCAGTCTGGTATTTTCGGTTCCGTGAAATACAGGGAACTGGAAATATCAGACTGAGACCAGACCGGCCGAGAAAGAGTTAAAGACTAGAGGTGCAACGGATCAAAAAACTCACGGATCGGATCGATTTTCGGATCGGATCATTTTCGGATCGGCAAAAAAAAAAAGAAAAAAGATTTATGAAAAAAAGTCGGATTCAAGTCTGGGCTCTAGCTGGGCCAATGGCTCTATATGGTAATGTCCACCATTGCCCCCCACTCGTCATCGCCATCACTGTTCCAGTCCAACATTGCCCCCACACTAGTAAACACTGTAATATAATAGCCAGTCCAACATTCAGGTCATTGGACTTGTACTATAATGTCCACCACTGTCCCCCACTCGTCATCACCATCACTGTTCCAGACAAGTCCAACATTGCCCCCACACTAGTAAAGAACAGTGAGTCCCCGTCCTTCATAGTGGCGCTCACTGTTCCCCCTCAAGCTCCACACGTTCATTGTGATTTCCAGAGCGCCGCTAAGACAGCCAGCCAATCCGGGCAGCCTTCCAATCAGAGAGGGTGATCATCACGCGGGCCAATCAGGTGCAGACACATGACATCCAATCCAACCAATCACAGCCGATCTGTGATTGGTAGGGGTGGAGCAAGATGGCCGCCGCTCCGGAGCTAGGCCGAAGTCGGGGACTTTCCTACGGCCGAGGCTACGGAGCGCTCCACGGATCGCGTGGTGTGCCGATTCGAACGGGGTGACCGTTCGGATCACAGACGATCCGTTGCACCCCTATTAAAGACCACCGCAGAGGCGCATTGCTGGCGGTATAGCCGCGGTGTCCCATTGATTTTAATGGGTGGAAGCGGTATGAACACCGCTCCTTCACCGCTCCAAATATGCAGCTAGCAGGACTTTTTTTTACCATTCTGCTAGCGCACCACTCCAGTGTGAAAGGCCCTCTGGGCTTTCACACTGGAGACACAGCAGAGGCAGTTTAGGGTCGGTTTGCAGGCGCTTATTTTAGCGCAATAGCGCCTGCAAACCGCTCCAGTGTAAAAGGGGTCTAAGGGCAGTTCACACCACATGCAGTCCAGTGTGTTTTTTTTCTGCATCAAAAACATGAAAAGTCGGTTATATGGGTTTCATTGACATAGTTCACAACAGTGCTTGCAGTTCCATTGCATTCCAGTTCTAGAAAAAAAATACAACAAGCTGCATTTTTCCTGTCCTGCAACGCTGTAACACTCATCAAAAATGCACCCAAACTCACCTAAATGCACCAAAAACACACTTGATGTTACTTAAGGTTGAGAAAAAAAAAGTACTGAACTGCATCAAAAATGCATTGGAACGCATCAAAAATGCATCAACGCGCATTCAGAAAAGCACCTGGAACGCACACAGACTGCGTTTCTATGGGATGAACTGGCCCTAAAGGTGCACTTTGCTGCAATGTTGGCAAACACAGAAAAGTGCACTGTAAAGTGCCATATTGGCGGAAACAGAAGTGCTTAGAGGTGCGTTGTTGGGGAGTGCAAAATTGCACATCAGTGTACACAAAGTGGGCACAGGTGTGCAGTCAACGAGAATAAATTTGCCAACAGTATGTTGTAGGCCTGGGAAGTGCACGACTTCCACTCTCCCTTTCTGGCAGATTCATAGACAGAAGGAAGGAGTGTGGGTGAAGTTTTGTGCCAGGAAATGTTGGCGGGTTACCCGGCTGCACAGTTTCTGTGGACATAAGCAGGGGAAAGTGCCACCTGCCACCATTGTTATGGAACCCTACAGAGCCCCTTCACCTACATATGCCTGGGCTGGACACTTGTGACTCTCACTGGTATAGGGCGGCCGAGAATCTGCTGTAAACTCTGCTATTGCCCGGAAAATGCAAGAATAGAAAAAGCTAACTGTCCTTCTCAGCTCCTTTTTTTTTTTTTTTTATTTATATAATATTATCAAATGATATCTGAAATTGCCTTCTTCGGTACAAAATAAAACTTATTCTGCAGAATTAAATAAAACAAATGCAAAGCAGTAATGCTAATTTTAGGCAATTAAAACACATTACAAATGCTAGTAGCTCTGTGCAAACCATTTTTTTTGATTACCTTAAAGGGTCACTAAAGGAAAAATTTTTTTTAGCTGAAATGACTGTTTACAGGGCATAGAGAGATAATAGTTAACTGATTCCTTTTAAAAATGATTAAAAATTGATAAAAAAACAATCATATAATGTGCCTGCAGTGTAGTTTCGTTTTTGCTGTTGTTTGCTAGTTCTCTGATGTACAGAGAGCCACTAGAGGGCAGTCAGCCAATAGAGAGCAGTGATACTTTGTCTAAAACTCTTCAGCACCAATCCAGTTTCGTTTTACACACAGTAATCACACCTCCTTGATTAGTGACCACCGTGAGAAATCTCCCAGTACTGTGGTTATCAGGAAACAGGCAACCAGGAAGTGTCCAGAACAGAGAGGATTTACAGCAACATGAAAGCAAAAACGAACAATGAGGACATGAAACCAGGACTGCAGTAAGGTAAAGGAAGCTATTTAGATTAAAAAAAAAATTCCTTTAGTGACCCTTTAAAGCGAAGGTCCCACTAAAAAAAAAAAAATATTAAAAGCCAGCAGCTACAAATACAGCAGCTGCTGACTTTTAATATATGCACATATACCTGTCCAGGGTGCCCGCTCGGCTCTCGGCTGCCCCCGCTGCCATCCTCAGCGAGGGAATCAGAAAATGAAGCGTTGCGGCTTCACTTCTCGGTTTCCTACTGAGCATGTGCATGTGTTCTGGGACCTGTGTGTCTCCCAGAAGTAGGTACAGAGTAGGTGCCGGACGTGGCATAGATAACTGAGGTGATCTATGCCAGGAAGTGGGAACAAATACCTGTATTAGACAGGTATCTTCTCCCCCCTAAAATGTGCCAAATGTAACACCGGAGGGGGGAGGGTTCCAAAAAGTGGAAGTTCCATTTTTAGGTGGAACTCGACTTTAATATTACTTTTATTAGCAAAATTCAACAAACCGAAGATTTGTTTGTGTCCGGCGGATACGCCGGCCCACACCAGTCACATTTACAAATTCTTATGGCGGATATTTCTGACAAGAAGTCCTTAGACAATCAGAGATCATTACAGAATCGCAAACTTATTGAAATAACGAGCTACAACTTACAATAACAATTTATTACTGAATTCCTCAATGTCTCGTCTACCAGTGCCGGTAAAAGAAGAAGAAAAACAATGCTGGCAGCTGTCAACAAATTGTACGTAAATATGTTCAGGATAAACTTCATAAACTCCTACAAAACAGGCATCTAAATAGGGATCTGCAGGTACCTTTAGGGCCCTTTCACACGGGGCTGTACGTGCGCGGGCTCCGATTTGCTCAGTGGGGATCGCTCCGTTGATCCCTGCTGAGCAGGCAGGTGACAGGTCTGCCTCTGCACACTGTGCAGGGACCGACCTGTGAGAGTGCCGCTCTCCTCTATGGGGGATCGGATGACGACGGACCGTAGAGTCCGTTGTCATCCGATCCGATAGATGGATGGAAAAAGTAGGTTTTTCCCCCATCACTCTTTGGCGGACCGGAGTAGGTCGGATGTCGGCGGGCATGTCACCGCTGACATCCTTGGCTCCATAGAGGGCCCGTTCAGGTCCTCCTAAATAACTGACAGGTGGACCTGAACGATCCGCCCGTGTGAAAGGGCACGATCACATCATCATGAGGGCTACTAGGTGCCCAGGACTGCGAGGGTCAGTTTTGCAAATACAGTCATTGATTCTAGGCTGTTCTCTTTGCAAGAAAGTTGCACTTTGCAAGGGAATTTTCCACAGAACCAATGAATGTGGTGACATTTCACTTTGCAAAGAATACCCAATCACTTGCAAGGAAAAAAACAAAAACAACATTTTGGCTTGCACATGATTATGATTAGATATTGGAAGTCAACAGAGCTTAAATTGGTTGTAAAGCTTCTTCATACTTACCTCCACTGCGCAGTTCGTTTTGCACAGAGTGACCCGATCATCTTCTTCTGGGGTCCCACAGTGGCGCTATCAGCTCCTCGCTGCATCGTATAACCCCCTAGGAGAAGCGCTCTCCTGGGGGGGTTACCTTGCGGGTGCACTCCCGGAGTCCAGAATTTGCATCCATAGACGCAGAGTGCTAGACTCGGCCCGGCGCCTCGTCATTGGATTTTCAGCAGCAGGAGCCAATGGCTGCGCTGCTATCAATCTATCCAATCTAGAGCCGAGAACTCCAGCCAGAGAGTAAGCGCATCTCCGCCTTGGGAATTACAGGGCTCGGGTGAGTAAAACGGGGGGGGGGGGGGGGGGCTAGGGGACCGGTCAGTGTCAAAAGTTTTTTTACCTTAATGCATTACAATCCTTTTAACTTCATTCACTAAGCTATGACTAAAATCCCCTTGGGAACAGTAAACAGTCTATTTGCCTTTAGTGTGCCACACTAATCATACAAAACATACAAAAAACACGTCTTTAGTAAATGAACCCCTAGATTCAAGCTCTGGTCCACAACCCCCCACTATTGGTCACCAAGGCCATCCACCACTTTTATGTACCGGTACTGAGGTGTGGGAAGTAAGAGCAGACAGGGGGAAGGGCAACTTCAGAAACTGGGGTTTGTATATGTATAGCTGACCATACTGGGTTTCAGATATCCTGGAACACTCTCAAAAATAAGTTAAAGTTTTTTTTTGTTAACAGAAGGGAAAGTTTTAAGACCTTCGTCATGATTTTATTGATGTTTCCGTTTGGGGAGCATTCAGGAGAGTTTCTACCTCTTTCCCACTCAATTCCAAAGTAGGTAGTTGGAGTTTAACTTTAAATTATCTGGATACATGTCCAAATCAGCTCCCTGTCCATATGCTCTCATCTGAAGTTGATTACCACAGCCAGAATATAAGACAAAATCCTTAGGGTCCCTTGCAGACAGGGCCATCTAGCTGCCATGTATCCCTCTCTGCATTTTAGTGTGACCTTGGGGAACTGGTGGAGTGTCCAGATCTGTTGCCTACAGCCTGTTATAGTCTATGGCAGGCTGTGGATGGCTGGGGCTATATGCTGTACTGGGTGGTACCCACTGCAAGGCAGTTACACAACTTCTTGTACAAAGTGCCTTATTACAACCTGTTTAAAAACAATACAAAGCTGCCTCACTGGCCCACGCAGCATGTTTCGTTATAACACATACGCATTTCTGTAAGGGCTCATACAGACGGACAGACTGTCCGCTCAAAATGGTCCGCCAGACCGTTTTGAGCGGACATGTCCGCCCGGAGATTTCTGTCTGATGGTTGTACACACCATCAGACAGAAATCCCCGTGTACACGATACGCGGGGACGTGGCCACGCCGATGACGCGGCCCTGGAAGTTCAATGCTTCCACGCATGCATCAAAGTGATTCGACGCATGCGAGGGATGGCGGCCGAGCGGACATGTCCGGTGAGTCTGTACAGACGACCGAACATGTCCGACGGACAGGATTCCAGCGGACATGTTTCTTAGCATGCTAAGAAACATTTGTCAGCTGCAAAACGGTCGGCTGGACAAATGTCCGCTGGAACCCTGTCCGCTTAGCCGTACACACGACCGAACATGTCTGCTGAAACTGGTCCGCGGACCAGTTTTAGCAGACATGTTCGGTCGTGTGTACAAGGCCTAAGGTTGCTCCAGACTACTCCACAATCTTCTCTCGTTCCCTTCTCATTCCTCTCTTTCTAATTGTTTTTGCAGGTTTTTATTAGTGCTACAAATGTAATTTGTTGTACTCACAGCTACTGAACTAACCCCTACTTGGGGCAGGTATTCATGTTTTTGAAAGGTTTCTGATTAAGCCATATTGTCTTGAATGTGTGATATACTGTACATTGGGACCTAAAACTTGGGTTCTCAGAGGGACTCTGTTCATGGCTGTTTTTCTTTGTTTTGTTAATCTTGTACATGCTGTGTTCGTTTTAATTGTACGACTTCAAATAAAAATATATACAGCTATAAAAATAATACAAAGCAGATACAAAAAAACACAGATCTGGATAACAGGTTTAAACCACTCAGGTCTTTACCAAATCCAACTGGATATTATTATTATTATTATTATACAGGAGTGCCAACAGTTTGCACAGCAATTTACAATATAAAGGGGGCCGGTACCAGGGCTCAAGTCCTGCGGGAACGCGTGGGAACGGAGTTCCTGCACTTTTTTCACAGCAGGAACGCAGTTCCCTTTGCAGGACTAGAGCAGCCGAGAGCAGCCGAGCCTCCCAAGCCAATCCTTCACTAAGCGGCGATGCCTAGCTCGAGTCACTGTCAGGGGCAGGCGAACCTTAGTAATCCTTTATGTTACTTTATGTTACTGGCCGCTTCCTGTATATGGATTCATCGGGTAGTGTGCAGGTATTCCGTCACTTCCTCGATGCCGCAATTTCTCCTGGGAACTTGTGTCATTGTTCCCAGGAGACATTGCAGAGGTCTGCCGCGAGTTATCGCGGGATTTAGAAAGAAGTAAGTTCTTTCTAAATCCCGCTACCCGATGAATCCATATACAGGAAGCGGCTAGTAACATAAAGGATTACTAAGGTACAGTGGATCGAAGAAAAAAAAACATGTGGTTTAGTAATTATGCATATGAGCGTATTATTATTATTTGTTTGGTGGGGGAGTGGATCTTGGGTGGAAGTTCCCACACTTTTTTCCCCAGGACTTGACCCCTGGCCGGTACAATTACAATATAGTTCAATACAGAAGAAATAGGAGGGCCCTGCTCATGGAGCTTTCAATCGAAAGGGATACCGACTCAAGTGGTTGAAAAGTGCCATCCAGAAGAGTATTTGTACCTATCTAGTATTGCTTTTAAAAGGATTATAATAAAGGATGCTGTTTATATTATGGTTGTACTGACCAATTTTTGGTTTTATACTTTTTTGGATGCTGCTTTAGGGCTCATGCACACGTGTAGGGCTGCAACTAACGATTATTTTCATAATCGATTAGTTGGCCGATTATTGTTTCGATTAATCGGATAATAGCCTTAAAAAAAAAGCGCTTTTTTTGGGCCAATTTGTTGTTGGGCAGATTACAAAACACAAATTGCCGCAAAAACACATTACATGCTTTTCTGCAGCTTCTCCATTGAAGTATATTGAAAAAAAAATAGCACAGTTTTGCGTTAAAAAGTCCTTGCCCTTTCCAAATACGCAGCAGCTGAAAAAAAATCATGGATGTGAACGTGTCCCATAGGAAAACATGTAAATGAACTGTAATGTGTTTCTGCAAAAACAAGAGGTGTGAACCCAGGCCTGAGATGTTTAGTAACATAATGGGGTTAAAAAAACAAAAATAAGTACAAAAAGAGCAAATAATCGCTACTGTAAGGGGTTAATTTTTTTTACCGTGGGACAGTGAAAGTAATATTTACAGTAGCGATTTGCTTTTTTGTACTATAAAGGGCTAATTTTTGTTTTTTTTAACCCCATTATGTTACTGGCCCATTAATCGATTATGAAAATTGTAATCTATTAATTTCATTAATGATTAGTTGTCGATTAGTTGTTTCAGCCCTACACACGTAAATATTTCTCCATACAGCGTAATCACACTGACCTAATTTGGCCCCTGGCGCTGCCTACAGCCACCCATAGACATAAATGGGGGTGGGTAGGTGGTTGAACACAGATATACATCATCACTTGTGCAAAGTGGGGCACCGGTATAGATGTAAGGTCCCGAATGCAAATTGCATACATTCAGACACTTAAAGTGGAACCTCACCCACAAAGGGAAGTTCTGCACTTCTTCCCCCACCCTCACGTTCCCTGTCAAATTTGGACAATTTTTTTTTTTTTAAGGGGTGTGGTAGTTTTGGCAGCTCAGCCCCCCTCTCTACAACTTTGAGACATGTCACAGGTACCAGGAGGCTGCGGGACCATTCACAGGTTGGCTCATGCATGCAGTTAACATGCTGGTGCCGAGGACCGAAAGACAGGCGAAAAACTGGTCAGGGTGAGGATGGCACTAGATACATTTACAGGTGAGTGTTTGTTTAAAAAAAGTCATCAGCAACAGGTTTTGTAGCTGATGACTTTACATTTTTGAAAACCTGGTTGAAGCTCTTCGTTAAAGAGGAACTGCAGTCTGCTCACATCATTTGTAATAACATCATCTTTGCCATTCTGAAGCTTCCCTCCAACCACTTTGCATATTATTTTATATATATTGTGATTCTGTACTTGTCAAATATGCTGCAGAAATCTCCCTCTGCTGCAGCCATTTTAACTGTGGGCAGCTGAAGCTGCTGCCTGTTCACTTCCTGGATTTACACAGACACACACCTCCAGCTCTGCAGTCCTGCATCTTTTATTGGCCCTCTTATGACTCATCCCCTCTCCTTTCCTGGCAAACTTTTACAAGAGTGAGAGAGAGAGAGAGAGAGAGAGAGAGAGAGAGCTGTGCACGATGTCATAAGGCTAGGCATATTACCAGACAACAAACAGAAAGTGGGCGGTAAAAGATATTTACTGGCAAAAAGTTAAAACAAGGTCGGCTTTAAGTCTACGGATTAACCACTTTTCACAATGAGCAGCGCATTCCTGGATTTAGCCACCTACACCGATTTGTGTCTATAGGTTACTGTACGCAACTCCAGGGACTCCTTGGCGCCAACATACACCATCATGTTAATGCTATAATGAGGAATGCTCTTACACAGCCTTGAAAAAGTATTCACACCCCTTGAAATGTTCCACATTTTGTCATGTTACAACCAAAAACATAAATGTCTTTAATTTGGATTTTATGTGATAGATCAACAAAAAGTGGCACAGAATTGTGAAATAGAAGGTAAATGATTTTCAATTAATTTTTTGCAAATAAATATGTGAAAAGTGTGATGTGCATTTGTATTCAAGCCCTCCTGAGTCAATACTGAGTCAACCCACTAACACACAGCTCCTTTCTCTATCTGCAACGTAGAGCGTCCTGACTCTCCTGCACGACACTCCACACCAGGGAGAAAGCCTTGCATTACTGTATGTAGTTACAGATAGAAGAACAGGAAGTGAGAATTCCTCAGAAGAAATTTTGACACATTTTTGGGACCATTGTCCTTTTCACAGAAAAAAATGCATTTTAGCCCTGGTTCACACTGGGTACGATTTGGAACGATTTGAGATGCGATTTGACATGTCAAATCGCATCTCAAATCGGCGGCAATTGTCGGCAATGGCACTGTCCTAATCAGTGCGACGCCGCATCTGCGATTTCAAAAAGTAGTTCCTGTACTACTTTTTGCGATTTCGGGCTGCGATTTACATTAAATTGCGGCCGAAATCGCGGCAAAATCGCAGCCGCAAAATTGCGCTAAAATCGCGCATTTTACCGCGATTTTGAATTCGCAGCAGTGTGAACCTAGGCTAAATTGCATTGTTTATTGTGAAAATGACAGTTGCAGTTTGGGAGTTAACCACAGGGGGCGCTGTAGGAGTTAGGGTTCACCTAGTGTGTGTTTACAACTGTAGGGGGGTGTGGCTGTAGGACCGACGTCATCGATCGAGTCTCCCTATAAAAGGGATCACTCGATCGATGCAGCCGCCACAGTGAAGGACGGGGAAGCCGTGTTTACATACGGCTCTCCCCGTTCTTCAGCTCCGGGGCGGCTAGAAACGAATAGCCGCGCCCTCGTCCCGGATCACTCCCCGAGGTAAGCGGCCCGCCGCATGCAGCGGGGGGGGGGTCCTGATCGGACCCCCGACCCGCTAGAAGGCAGGGACGTATATATACGCCCATCTGCCTGTACGTGCCATTCTGTGGACGTAAATAGGCGTGCGGCGGGCGTTAAGTGGTTAAAAGCAAAATCGAAGGATGAGGTAAGTGAAGGAGGACTGCACTAAGGTAAAGCAAGCTATTAAGGGGAAAACATTTTTTACCTTTACAACCCCTTTAAACTTCTCCACAACTGTATCCCTGATCTGTCTGGTGTGTTCCTTGGTTTCCACAGTGCTGTTTGTTCACTAAGGTTCTCCAACAAACATCTGAGGGCTTCACACAACAGCTGTATTTATACTGAGATTAAATTACACACAGGTGGACTCTATTTACTAATACGGTGACTTCTGAAGGTCATTGGTTCCACTAGATTTTAGTTAGGGGTATCACTTTTCAGATATTTGTAAAAAGAATTGAAAACCATTTATCATTTTCCTCCCACTTTGTGTTGGTCACATAAAACCCCAATAAAATACATTTACATGTTTGGTTGTAACATGACAAAATGTGGAAAATTTCAAGGGGTATGAATATTTTTTCAAGGCATTTTATCTGTGCATGCATCTTTATAGTGATAGTAAAAGTTTATTCTAGGCAAAGGTCTACCCCAATTAGTTTAGCAGACAGAGTCTGAACTAAATTATTTTATATGTATATTTTTTTTTTGATAGATTGATTTGTAAAGGCCAAAAAACATAATTCCGCAGACTAATATGACTTTTATGGAAACCAAACTGCTTATTATATTGAAAAAACACATATCTTATAATTATGTCCTCCTGGCTCACCATAAAATAGAGCATTGTGTTTACACGAACAAGGAGAGCTTGTGTCTCATATAATCAGCGGGCGGCATAAGCCTATGATTCTTCTTTTCCTGCACTCCCCTTTGACCTTGCACAAGTCGCTTGACCTCTCTGTGCTCCAGTCCACCCATCTGTTGATAATTTGTAAACATTGGATCCATTGAAAAACAGATGTTGCTTCTTAAATGACAAAGCTATAATCACGTGACAATCAAAAGGCAAGAATAACAAGCTGTCACCTTATTTGGGCAAGTAATGTCAAGCCGTGTCTGCCCGGTAGACGATGCATCATAGACAAGGAAACAGTCAAGACATGGGTCCCAACATATCCATATACTACACTTTCCCGTCTATAGTTACTTAAAGTTCTGTGTAACGGGAAATCATAAAGATGTACTTAGTGATGTCATGTGAACTGGCAAAATTCTCGTCTATAGATCTACTTTTCAGACAAGAACTATACAACAATTGGAGAGTTCCAATTAAACAACGATTCGTTATACGGTACTCAGCATATCAATATCATCTGAACAAAGGCTCTTTTTTTACAATTAATGGGCCTGCTTAACAACTTCAGCCCTGGACCATTTGGCTGGCCAAAGACCAGGCCACTTTTTGCGATTCGGCACTGCGTCGCTTTAACTGACAATTGCGCGGTCGTACAGCGTGGCTCCCAACCAAAATGAACATCCTTTTTTCCCCACAAATAGAGCTTTTATTTGGTGGTATTTGATCACCTCTGCGGTTTTAGGGCCAAATCCTCAAAAGAGATACGACGGAGTAACTGCTGTTACTCCGTCGTATCCCTGGTCCTAACTATGGAACTGATCCACAGAATCAGTTTCCCATAGTTAGGGAGAAGATCCGGCATGTGTAATTGAATTACACTGTTGGATCTTAGGATGCAGTACCGCATCCGTCGCTGGGGGCATTTCGTGTCGAAATCCCGCCTCGGGTATGCAAATTAGCACTTACGGAGATCCACGAAGCTTTTCTGCTTCGTTTTTTCTCCGTAAGTATTAAATTGCATACGCAAAATTAGGGCTTCTTTTACATGGTGTAAAGCTAGTACACCATGTAAAAGCAGACCCTTCTGTCTAGCGACGCGTTTTTTTTTTCGAATTTGAATTTTTTTTTTCGCGCCGTATCTTTTTTTTTTCCCGACGCAACTTTATTGACCCGCCGCAATCCACAAAGCCCGGCGTAACGTAATTTCGCGCTATGCACGTCGGGAAAATGACGTCACGAGCATGCGCAGTACGGCCGGCGCGGGAGCGCGCCTCATTTAAATGGGAATCGCCCCCATGAAATGAGGAACGCCTTGCGCCGGCGGAATTTAAGTTACACGACCAGAAATTTCTAGGTAAGTGCTTTGTGGATCGGGCACTTAGGTAGAAATTTTAAGGCAGTGTAACTTAAATTAGAATTTCGCCGTTACGCCGGGTCTTTCTGGATTTGGCCCTTAATTTTTTGCGCTATAAACAAAGATAAAGCAGCAATTTTGAAAAAAATACAATATTTTTAACTTTTTGTTATAATAAATATCCCCCAAAAATATAGGCCCGGATTCACAGACATCGGCGCATATTTATGCCGCCATAGCGTATCTCATATACGCTACGCCGATGTAGCGCAGAGAAGCAAGCACCGAATTCACAAAGCACTTGCCACCAAATCTGCACTGGGTTTCTTAGGCATAAGTCGTCGTAAGTGGAAGTGGGCGTGAGCCATGCAAATGAGGCGTGACCCCATGTAAATGATGGGCTGAGTCTCAGCCAGATACGAATAACGAACGGCGCATGCGCCGTCCCGTGGACGCATCCCAGTGCGCATGTTCAGAGTCATGTCGGAACGAATGCCTAAGATACGACGGATCACTGCCTACGGCGTGAACGTAACCTACGCCGAGCCATATTCACGTACAACGTAAAATACGACGGCTTGAGTTCCCTTGTCCATACCTTTGTATGGGTTGCGTCTCATATATGGGGAATAACTTTACGCCGGACGTACGACTTACGCAAACCGTGTATATTATGCGCCGGGCGCAAGTACGTTCGTGAATCGACGTATCTCCCTCATTTCCATATTTGAATAGAAAATCAATGGGAGCGACACATGCGTCCAGCGTAAATATGCACCCACGCTACGCCGGCATAGGCAAGTTACGCCGGTCGGATGAAGCCTATTTTCAGGCGTATCTAGTTTTGTGGGCACGGCGCACATTTGCACTTACGTGGCGTATCTCGAGATACGTTGGCGCAAGTGCTTTGTGAATCCGGGCCAAATAATTTTTTTTCCCTCTGTTTAGGCCGATACGTATTCTTCTACATATTTTTGGTAAAAAAATAAATAAATAGCAATAAGCATTTATTGATTGGCTTGCGCAAATGTTATAGCATCTACAAAATAGGGGACAGTTTTATGGCATTTTTATTAATTTTTTTTTTTTTTTACTAGTAATGGCAGCGATCAGCGATTTTTATCGTGACTGTGACATTAAGGCGGACACATCGGACACCTTTGTCACCATTTTGGGACCATTGTCATTTTTACAGCCATCAGTGCTATAAAAATGCACAGATTACTGTAAAAATGACACTGGCAGTGAAGGGGTTAACCTGTAGAGGGCGCTGAAGGGGTTAAGTGTGACCTAGGGAATGCTTCTAACTGTTAGTGGGCGTGGCTTGCCATAACACATCACTGATCGCTGTTCCCAATGACAGGGAACAGACGATCAGTGACATGTCACTAGGAAGAACGGGGAGATGTTGTGTTTACACTGACATCTCCCTGTTCTTCAGCTCTGTGACCCGATCGCGGGACACCAGCGGACATCGAGTCCCCTTTAATTTGCACTTGACCACACGGCTTGCAAATTAAAGGGGAAGTATATACATGCCAATTTGCCCAGCCATGCCATTCTGTCGACGTAAATAGGCGTGCAACGGTCCTTAAGAGGTTAAAGTAGTAATAAACCCTCAGGTTTTTTTTTTTAGTTTAACATATTCAGTAAAATATATTAAATGGGTATGTTATTCCTAATAGTGAAATCACCACTATTCATGTTCTACAAAAAAAAACACACAAAAAAAAAAAAAAACCACATTATTATTTACATGCTTATATGGCTTGTTTACACTAACAGTTGTGTTTTGTCGCTGCTCTGAAATGCGTTTGGCTGAGGATTGCTTTTCAAAGGCATTTGACAGGTGGCTTGGATGTGATACGTCACCTGCAAGACATCTGGTTTAACCCATCAAAGGCTGCGGCACTCTGTCACAGTCCTATGCACTTGAAAGGGTTGCATCTGGCGGAGGTACTGCCGTTCAAACCTGCGGTATAGTTTTTGCCATGGCTGCAAAGCATCCATGCCAATGCATGGGTACCACTCACTCTGGCCGCCATGTTAGGGACTGTAAAAAGGTGGAACAACAACAATCTGTTGTTACCAACCCTCAGCCTTGATGGGTGGCATTCACAAAAATGATTGCTTATTATAGCGATGATCACTGTAATAAGCAATCATAGTGAGGCGTAATGCCGCGTACACACAATCGTTTTTCGGCATTAAAAAAAACGTTGTTTTTCAGCATGTCCAAAAAACAATGTTTTTCCAACTTCATCATTAAAAACGATATTGCCCACACACCATCGTTTTTAAAAATGATGAACAAAGCGTGGTGACGTACAACACGTACGATGGCACTCTAAAGGGGAAGTTCTATTCGCCTTTGGGCTGCTTTTAGCGGATTCCTTGTTAGTAAAAGACGATTTCCGCTTTTTTGTCTGTTACAGCGTGATGAATGTGCTTACTCCATTATGAACGGTAGTTTTACCAGAACGAGCGCTCCCGGCTCATAACTTGCTTCTGGGCATGCGCGGGTTTAAAAAGTTGTTTTAGCCCACACACGATCATTTTTTACAACCCGAAAAACGTCATTTAGAAGCCGAAAAACCATGTGAAGCCCACACACGATCATTTCAAATGACGTTTTTAAAAATGTCGTTTTTTTTCATGCCGAAAAACGATCGTGTGTACATGGCATTACAGTCAGAATCTATTGAAAGAATAAAAATTCTTGGAAGTTTAAGTCTTCCTCCTGAGCATGTCATACCTGTGTTGGGCAGATATAGCCACGTGGGCAGATATGACGGCTCAAAAATTGGAGGGAAAAGAGGCAAGTGTTAAACAGTTATAATATACACCTCTTCTTAACCAATGGCCCCACCAAGCTAATAATCCTCTTACTTGTTATCTCTCACCTCAACTTTTGCAACTCCATCCTTATTGGCCTACATCTACCCAGGCAATCCCTCTTTAAGGCATGCATTCCCTTGCGATGATCGCTAGCAACTGCTGTAGCCACCAGCGATAATCATTGTCTTCTCCTGGTGGGAACGGCTTCCCTCACCCACCCCCGCCGGGAGCAGACAATTGCTGATTCCCCTGTCAGCACTCTCTGTGTTGATAGGGGAATCATGCAAAGTTCTTTCCTGCAACCATGTATGGCCAGCCTAAATCTATCATGAACACCCCTCTCTGCCAACCCCTTCACTGGCTTCCGCTGGCCCAATAAAATCCAAAAGTCTAAAAACATACAAAGCCATCCACAACTGTGCCCCTCAACTACATCACCAACCTTGACTCAAAATATCACCCCATCCTCTTTGCTCTTCCCAAGACCTCCTGCTCTCTAGGTTCCTTATCACCTCCTATTATAATTTCGTCCAGGACTTCAATCATATGATATGCCCAACCTCAACCTCTATAGCAGTGATGGCGAACCTTGGCACCCCAGATGTTTTGGAACTACATTTCCCATGATGCTCACCTACACTGCAGAATGCATGATCATGGGAAATGTAGTTCCAAAACATCTGGGGTGCCAAGGCTCGCCATCACTGCTCTATAGCAATGTCCTACTCCATCTGCCTATAGGTGAATCCTGTTCCTCCTCTCTTTAGGGAAGCCTATCTTGCTTCCACCAAACAACTAGAATTTTAGTTCTCAACCAACTCATCCCCACACAGTTATTGTATTTTACTTCACTTGACCCTTCTTTTTAAATTGCAAGCTTTTGCAAACAGGGCCCTCCTAGCCATTTGTCTTGAATTGTATTGTAATGTACCATCTCCTTTTATTTTGTAAAGTGTGGCACAAACTGCTGGCGCTACATAAATACTATATAATAATGAAAATATAAATAATAATCCATCACTTTTAGCAGATCCTCATTTTTTTAAAGGGTTGTTTTATTAATGTTTTTAAAAAAACAACAGGAAAGGCAAATAGACAAATGACAAGAGGATTACCACAGTGTACAATAAAGATCTCAAGGAATCAGATTTTGTGTGTGTATTCCATACATGTTAAAAAAATAAAACATAAAAAAAAAGATGCCTAAAACTTTCAGTAAACAAAGCAAAGGTGAAGATTTAATGAACCAAAGCTGGTGACATTTGTACATATTTTAAAGAGGTGACAGTATTCCTCCATACAATAAAGCAGAAAAGGCAACAGATTTATTCATCTATACCAGGGGTATCCAAACTTTCTAAACAGGTGGCAAGTTTATTGTTGGAGTAGAAAGTACCACATCATTTACTTTAGTGGGAGGAATAGTTCCCCATCATTGGTTTTAGTGTGAGGAATAGTGCCCCATCATTGGTTTTAGTGTGAAGAATAGTGCCCCATAATTGGTTTTAGTGGGAGGAATAGTGCCTCATCATTGGCTATAGTAGGAGAAATAGTGCCCTATCGATGGTGTCAGTAGGAGTCATAGTGCCCAATAATTGGTGTTCAGTTGGAGGAATAGTGACCCAAGGTCCAGATAAAGGCTAGCAAAGGCCCGCAGTTTGGTGACCACTGCTCTATACTGCCGGAAACTGTGGATAACCGTCCTGATAAAAAAAAAAAATTCTTTGCACAGCCCCTAGAGTATGGTATTTCATACATAGGTAGTACCTTATTTCTAAGGTCTATCCAGAAATAAAGAGTAGGGGGTTCGAATTCCTTCCACTTAATAGAAATAGCTTATTTTTTTTTTTTTGCATAAACAATAGAAATCGAAGCAATGTTTATTGTGAGCCATGCAGAATTTCCATAAATATAGTAATGTTCGACCAAAAACACCTTACCCTCTAACACAGGGGTGTCAAACTCCATTTCCTTGTGGGCCACATCGGCATTATGGTTGCCCACAAAGGGCCGGTTGTATCAGCACCCCACCCCCCTTACATCGGATGTCAAGAGCTCCTCGCCATCAGAAGGCGAGCACCCCCCCCCACTATCCCTTACATCAGTGCACCCCCTTGCCTTGTGCTGCTGCCAGAAGGGCTGAACAGAGAAGTGCAGGATCTGGTGGAAGAGTCCTGTCCTCTCTGCTGCTGATTGCTGAGACAAGGAAGGGGAGGAGACAAGGGAGGTGTGAGGGCCACATGAAATGGCCTGAAGGGCCAGATTTGGCTTGCGGGCCTTGTGTTTGACACCTGTGCTCCAACATGTCCAAATCATGTGAAAGAAATTCCCAGAATTATTGTGACGCTGTGGGTATTCCAGAGGGGACAGTTTCACAATTTTTTGCATCGGATCCTCATTTTAACATAACAAATGTTTTTTCTATCCAAACAGCATTCCCCAACTCTACTCCGAGCAAGGTAATACTACATTAAAGCGGGGGTTCACCCGAAAAACAAATTTTTAACATTAGATTGAGGCAAATTGTGGGAAGCACAATCTGGTGGGTTTTTTTTAAATCAATGCAGTACTTACTGTTTTAGAGATAGATGTTTTCCGCCGCTTCCGGGTATGGGCTGCGGGACTGGGCGTTCCTATTTGATTGACAGCCTTCCGACCTTCGCATACAGAGCGTCACGAGTTGCCAAAAGTAGCCGAACGTCGGTGTGCAGGCGCCGTATAGAGCCGCACCGACATTCGGCCTCTTTCGGCAACTCGTGACGCGCTGTATGCGACGGTCGGAAGACTGTCAATCAAATAGGAATGCCCAGTCCCGAAGACCATACCCGGAAGCGGCGGAGAACATCTATCTCTAAAACGGTAAGTACTGCATTGATTTAAAAAAGAAAACACCCGATTGTGCTTCCCACAATTAGCCTCAATCTAATGTTAAAACATTTTTTTCGGGTGAACCCCCTGCTTTAAGCTAAAAAGAGAAATAAGTGGGTGTTTCTAATGAAATACACAACTATATACAAGATTTGTCTATAGTCACTCGATTTAGATGACTTTTTTGTCTATAAGGCACTTTCATTTTGGGGATTTAAAAGATATCAGATGAACCAATGAAGTGAAAATGATCACCATGCTGTAACACTCTGAAACAGCAAGGTTTTCTCCAATCAGAAGGCCCCATGCAGAGCATTCAGAACTATGCAATGACAGATGTCAAGGACACCTAAGTCCATTTAAAGGACTAAATTAAAAATGTATTCCTAAATTCAAGAGTGGTTAACAACCTCATAAAAGCTGCACATAAATAAACAGAAACAGGGCACAAAGGCCCCAGAAATATGTATGGTTTAGATTTTGTGCTTGTGAAAACTCAGATATTTCCTGAAAAACACAGTTGATCTGCACACAGGACCTAAAAAACACATTTCTTTCAGTGCTCAAGGTTTTGGCAGCTGTGGGTCATTTGCTTAGAAGTTCTAGGTAATGTTTCTTCAATGCCTTGATGAAGCTATAAAATTGCACATGGCACACATTTACTATGCCAGACCCTGCATGAATGATTAGGAAAAACACATCTGAATTCGGGCATTGCTTGATGAACATTAGGAGGCAGGTACAAGCACAGAATTCTAAAGCTGCAAGTAACCCTTTGAGGTATGTAGGGTGTAACAGTAGAAGTTCTCGTTAGCAGAGAGCAAAGTAACACTTATACCCCATTTTTTATTTAATTTTTAACTTTTTTATTTTTTTTTACATGACAGTACTGGTTCAAATGTCTCTGCTTCTCAAAAAAATACCCTCTACCAAATTGAGGGTCCTTTCACACTGAACACAGCTGGATGTATTTTGAATTGTACTCCAACTGCATAGACCAGTGATGGCGAACCTTGGCACCCCAGATGTTTTGGAACTACATTTCCCATGATGTTCAGCTACACTGCATCGTGGGAAATGTAGTTCCAAAACATCTGGGGTGCCAAGGTTCGCCATCACTGGCATAGACAGCCCAAAAAAAAGGTAATCCAATAGGCATAATTCACATCATTGCAGTGCAGTTCAGTGCAGTTAAAAAAAAAAAGGTAGTTCATATTCTATGCTGCATATTACATTAGGAAAACTATATTGATTGGCTGGAAGGTGTCTGAACCCCCACCACCCCCCACGGTTTCCACATGGAAAACGCTATCATTCCAGCCACTATACCAATTGACATATATGGGCCAGAATTGCCCTAAAAAGCTCCACAAAATCCGGTCGGCCTGGGTGGAGGCCAGACATCTTATGCTGTACAGTAAAACCTTGGTTTGAGAGCGTTTTGCAAGACAAGCAACATTTTTCAATAAATTTTGACTTGATATACAGCGTAGCGTCATGTCACAACTTTGCATAAAAGATAAGAAAAGCACCCCTAAGTGTAGCAATATGGTTACATTTAATGAAGATACAACATTTAGCAACATATTGCTTTTTATACTCCGGAGCTCCTGCTGGATTTTGCTTCTAATCCCCTTGTGGATGGACATTTTATGGTTAAACAACCTATCACATTGCTATAATCTTTTTATATGGACTATAAACTGAAGGACCTATGAATAAATGTTTGTGGAACAAATCATTTGAGTTTCCATTATTTCTTATGGGGAAATTTGCTTTGATATACAAGTGCTTTGGATTACAAACATGTTTCAGCGCTATCGCTGATATCACAAATGCGCTTCTGGAAGAATGGTCAAACATTCCCATAGACACGCTCCTAAACCTTGCGGACAGTCTTCCCAGAAGAGTTGAAGCTGCAAAGGGTAGGTCAACTCAATATTGAACCCTACAGACTAAGACTGGGATGCCATTAAAGTTCATGTGTGTGTAAAGGCAGGCATCCTAATACTTTTGGTAATATAGATTATTTTATAATGCAAAAAATAAATAAAAAAAAACCTCTAAAACCATAAAAATAGGCTGGGTTTATAAAGTAGATAACAAAGACTGCAGTAAAAAGCTATTACCATATACAATGTATATAGTGCCATCATTGGCATCAATGATCTCTGTATGTTTTTCTGTATATATTTGGTGGGGTCGAGGCTCACTGCACGCATTTCTCAGACTGTCGGGACCTGCTTCATGAGGAGTTATGGCAAGCTTATTACAGTTTTATATAATAAATACATGTATGGTAAATGGAAGGGAAATCACAGCTACAAATCAACCCTACAGGGGAAAAACGAGGAAATAAAAAGAAGGTATATGTGAATCTGCAGTAGCAGCTTGTGCCAAGGGAAATTCTGGGAAACCAGAAAATTGATGCCCTTAAATGCTACTATATTTTTAATGTCAAAGAGATGGGCAGCCAAGTCTGGGAAGCCAGAAAATGCATATATCCTTCGGTGCTGCTATAGTGATGTAATCAAAAACAGGACAGCCAGATCTACAAAGAATTTATGCTTCTATATATTAAAAAAGATCTACATGCTAGGCCGTTATTGTGTCAGTCATTCACTGTTGAACTTAAAGATCTTCTAGAGGTATACAGGGATATAGAGTGGTTTTCTCACAAATAGATGAAGAAGAATTGCATATTCAATAGATATTCATGCTTCATACTGGTTCACTGGTAACACTATGATATAACAAAGCATTATGGCGAGCTGCTCTTCACCATATGTTATTATAATTATTATTATTATTATCATACAGGGTTTATATAGCACCAACAGTTTGTGAAGCACTTTACAATATAAAGGGAGACGGTACAGTTATAATACAATTGAAGACAGGAGGATTAGGATACAATCTAATAGAAAGGTTTACTTAAAGGTAATAACATACATGTCGTCACCACCCAAATAGAGAAAGAAGGGAGAGAATCCGCCCGTCCATCAGCCTTTGGGTGTGGATTCTCCCCCTCTCTCTTTATGGCACTACAAAAGCCGCAGTCTTTTTCCACTCCTGTTAACATTACGTAAAGGTAAACCTTTTCACTTAAAACAAATGTGAAGTCATTAAAAATAAGTAAACCTCTAAGGCAGATCATAGATAATGTTTTTCTTTCCTGCCACCAGAAGAAGCCTGGTTTCTTAATGTTTACAGAAAATTATTATCTTAAATACAAAATTATCAATTTTTTTTCACAACCATAAAGTCAAAGTATTGTTTACTTTTCCAAAATAAATTCTTATACTCCGAATTATATAGGAAAACAGTACTTCTGAAATATAAAGAGTTTAAACACAATATGGAAACAATGACAATACCCCTAACAAGTAATTTGTCTGTTGTACATCCAAGGCCCCGTACACACGACCGAACATGTCTGCTGAAACTGGTCCGCGGACCAGTTTCAGCAGACATGTTAGGTCGTCTGTACAGCCGAGCGGACAGGTTTCCAGCGTACATTTGTCCGCCCGACCGTTTTTGAGCGGACAAATGTTTCTTAGCATGCTAAGAAACATGCCCGCTGGAATCCTGTCTGTCGGACATGTTCGGTCGTCTGTACAGACTCACCGTACATGTCCGACCGGCCGCCATCCCTCGCATGTGTCGAATGACTTTGATGCATGCGTGGAAGCATTGACCTTTCAGCGTCGCGCACGTCACCGCGTCGACGGCGCAGACACGTCACCGCGCTGTCTGTCCGCGCGGATTGTCTCTCATTTCTGTCTGATGGTGTGTACAACCATCAGACAGAAATCTCCGACCGGACATGTCTGCTGAAAACTGTCCGGCGGACCGTTTTCAGCAGACTGTTCGGTCGTGTGTACGAGGCCTAAAAAAACAACAGCATGGCAAATTATCAGCCTCTGATATTTACAGACAGTTGTAAAAACCACAGATTTTTACAAACGGTCAGTAAATTTACTGTCGGTTGGCAACCCTAACTCAGATGTAGACAGGTAGGTCTTCTCAAGGCTATGACCTGCTAAGTTCAGGCAATGGTAATCCCCTTGTGGTGCTTCACCTGGCCGTTGTTTTACTCTCAAAGTGGATCTTCACCCTCAAAGGAAAAGTGCCTCCTCTCCTCCTTTCCTCCACTCCAGTACACAACAATTGCTCTCTTTTTTTTTAATTCACCTTTTTTTCACTTAAATCTGCACTGTACTACCTGTGCCTCCTGGGATTTACATGTCACATATCCCAGGAGGCATTGGGTTTCATTCATAAAAAAGGCCGGGCATAGCATCATGTCATTGGAAGGCCTCCATCTGAACCTGGTAGAGCCATCGGCCTCTTGATGACATCACTAAGAACATGGCGGCACGGTACCTGATCAGTGTAAGAACAGAAAAGACAGCAAGACAGGGCTGGATCCACTGGGTGGGTGAGTATCTGAACTGTACAGAGACTGTACAGTTACAATCTGGTAAGCAGAGATAAACAAACAAAAAACATGGGGGTGGGGGGGGTGTAGGATGAAGATGCACTTTAAGCTCATCATACCTGGGACTGCCATTATTCTCTGTGGTGTACGTGTGCCTCTACGTTGGTGGACAGAATATTACATGATGGGAACACTCTGCCAATGGGAGACCGCGATTGTGAGAAGTTCCAGTGATCGGTGTCTGAAGTGGATGGATCAGGTAACGCAAATAAAAAATATTAAAAGAGAAAATAAACATCCTTAATATTCATATAAAGTCAATATTTGCAGTGTTGACACTTCTTTTCCAAGACCTCTGCAATTCGCCCCGACATGCTGTCAATCAACTTCTAGGCCACATCCTGACTGATGGCAGCCCATTCTTGCATAATCATGTTTGGAGTTTTTCAGAATTTGTTTTTTCTTTGTTCACTCGCCTCTTCAGGATTGACCACAAGTTCTCAATAGGATTACGTTCTGGGGAGTTTCCTGGCCATGGACCAAAAATGTTGATGTTTTGTTCCCCAAGCCACTTTGTTACTACTTTTGCCTTATGGCAAGGTGTTCCATCATGCTGGAAAATGCCTTGTTCCTCTCCAAATTGTTCATGGAAGGTCGGGAGAAGTTGCTCTCGGAGGAAGTTTTTGTACCATTCTCTACATAGGTGTGTTCTTAGGCAAAATTGTCAGTGAGCCCACTCCCTTGGCTGAGAAGCAATACCACACATGAATGGTCTCAGGATGCTTTACTGTTGGCATGACACAGGACTGCTGGTAGAACTCACCTTTTCTTCTCTAGACAAGTTTTTTTTTCTGGATGCCCCAAACAATTGAAATGGGGATTCATCAGAGAAAATTATTTTACCCCAGTCCTCAGCAGTCCAATCCATGTACCTTTTGCAGAACATCAGTCTGTCCCTGACGTTTTTCCTGAAGAGAAGTGCTTTTGTTGCTGTCCTTCACACCAGGCCATCCTTCAAAAGTCTTTGCCTCACTGTGTGTGCAGATGCACTCACACCTGCCTGCTGCCATTCCTGAGCAAGCTTTTCACTGGAGGTGCCCCGATCCTGCAGCTGAATCAACTGCAGGAGACAGTATCGGTGCTTGCTGGACTTTCTTGGGCGTCTTGAAGCCTTCTTTACAAATGCAGTGGAAATGTCTTATTTGGGGGATTAAGTAAATTTTCATGGCAAAGAGGAACTTTGGCAATTAAAAAGAAGAAAAAAAAGAAGAGGAACTTTGCAATTAATTGCAAATTATCTGATCACTCTTTATAACATTCTGGAGTATATGCAAATTGGCATCATAAAATCAGAGGCAGCTGACTGTGAAAATGAATATTTGTGTTATTCTCATAACTTTTGGCCACGACTGTATTCTCTAAAGATGTTAAAGTGGAAACTTCACCCAAAAAGGGTCACTGCCACATTTTGCATTTTTTTTGGGGGGGGAAGAGAAGATTGGGTACCTGGTTTTGACAGGTACCCTCTCCCACTTCTGGTCCAATCACTGCAGTGATCTGTGCGGAAATACAACCACCTTTCTTTCCCCTGCAGCCTTCTGGGAGACACACATGTCCCCAAAGACTGGAACCATTCACAAAGCGCAGCAAGGCTTGTACATGTGCAGTAGCAGACCACCTTCACTACTGGTTTCCCTTACCAAAAATGTTGATGCCTGAAGCTGAAGCCGACTGAAGAATCGGCTCGGGTGCCGACATCGCTGGATCCCTGAACAGGTAAGTGTACTAATATCAAAAGTCAGCAGCTACAATATTTGTAGCAGCACTTACATTTTTTGGGGGGGTGAGAGCTCCACTTTAAGTACCCACAATGAACCTTGTAACCATTTCATTCTTGTTTAGGCTGCAAGTTACCTAATAGAACAACATATTTTATTCATAGTAAGAACCTATTACTCAAAAATATAATGTAATTTAGTAATACTGACGTGTGCTCTACAGATTTATGTAAGTGTGATTTCATAATGAGAGCTCTACCTTAGTGCAAACCTAGGAGCACTGTGCCGTCACTGACCACCTTCTGAAAATGCTAGTTTTCTGGTCATCATGCTGAACTAATTGCCAATCAATGACATGGAACAAGTATGAGGATATAAATGGAAAAAACAAGATGCGCTATATAAAAAGAAACAAACTTTTTCTAAATAATCATGACATAGATCAATGTCCATATATGATCTAAAAACAAAAAGAAAGTCCAGATCCCCAGTGAAGTGAAGGAAACAGAAAAATTAGTCCATAGGTGCTTGATCTAAAACTGTAGTGGCGATCCAATAAATAGTAAAACCTCCACCATGAATCAAGATGTCTGCTTACCAGATGACCAGCGGTCTCTTAGTTAAAAGAAGACCAAAGAAGGCGTGTAGATAAACACTATGGCAGTTGGATTGTAGAGAAACTGTATAGCAAGTACACCTCCGTCTCAAGCCAATCGATGGAAAATTGGGGTCCCGATAATCATGGAAGACACATAAGGGCCACAATAGTGTAGTAACGTAGGTAACATTTATTAAAAAGAAGAAAAAAACGCACTTACATATAAACGATAAAATTTAGGCATGTCAAAATTTGGAGCTCCGGCCGGAAGCCAACCAAAAAAAAGACCCGTCCAGGTAGGTAGGGAAAGGTGCAGTCAACGGGGGGTGATCCGATACGACACTTCTTCCGCCCGACCGGTTTCGCGAAAACTCGCTTCCTCATAGGGCACTATGAGGAAGCGAGTTTTCGCGAAACCGGTCGGGCGGAAGAAGTGTCGTATCGGATCACCCCCCGTTGACTGCACCTTTCCCTACCTACCTGGACGGGTCTTTTTTTTGGTTGGCTTCCGGCCGGAGCTCCAAATTTTGACATGCCTAAATTTTATCGTTTATATGTAAGTGCGTTTTTTTCTTCTTTTTAATAAATGTTACCTACGTTACTACACTATTGTGGCCCTTATGTGTCTTCCATGATTATCGGGACCCCAATTTTCCATCGATTGGCTTGAGACGGAGGTGTACTTGCTATACAGTTTCTCTACAATCCAACTGCCATAGTGTTTATCTACACGCCTTCTTTGGTCTTCTTTTAACTAAGAGACCGCTGGTCATCTGGTAAGCAGACATCTTGATTCATGGTGGAGGTTTTACTATTTATTGGATCGCCACTACAGTTTTAGATCAAGCACCTATGGACTAATTTTTCTGTTTCCTTCACTTCACTGGGGATCTGGACTTTCTTTTTGTTTTTAGATCATATATGGACATTGATCTATGTCATGATTATTTAGAAAAAGTTTGTTTCTTTTTATATAGCGCATCTTGTTTTTTCCATTTATGCTTTACTGTACAATATTTACAGGAAGGTGCAGCTTTATCTACATTGATTTTGTTTACACACGTGTATTTTTTAAGAGCATTAGTTTGTTCATTTTTATATATATTAGCGCAGTTGCTCCCACAATTTTTATGAGGATATAAAGCCTGCAGTTTAATCCTTTAATTGATAGGAATCTAACAGTGAACCAAACTTTATCTAAACTGGTCTACTAATGAAAGATCTCAACTTTTTCTTAAAACATATATTACATGTGATACAATCTCTGCTCCGTCATTTACAGCCATTTCCAGGCTCTTGTCTGAATGTTACATCCAGTTAAGGCTTAAACCCCAGCAGGAATTATGAAATGTAGTCTCTTTCTGCTGCTTTATGCTTTGACTGAAGCTGTGTTTATATCGAGTTCAAGAGATGAAGCAGATTAAGTGCAGTAGGGAGATTGTAGAGAAGGCAATCCTTACTGAACACCACAGTATATAATGTACATTAGCTGGATACAAATAATAGCTCTAGATGGGCACCAGTAATTCACAGTGGATTAGCTTCAAGCAAGGCCCAACACAACATACTTAACCATACAAAGGGAAAAAAAAATCTAGTGCTTACTGGGCTTCATTCACACGGTCGTAAAACTTTTACTGATGTTATTACACGTGTTTCCTCAGGAGAAAAGTTGCTGTGTAATGATCAGTAAGATATAGACGTGTTAAAGCCGCGTAGATGCATATATAATTTGTTTGTATGAAAATTTTGACTTAAAGCGGAGGTCCTCCGAATTATTATTATTTGTTTTAAAGTCAGCATCTACAAATACTGCAGCTGCAGACTTTTAAAATAAGGACACTTTCCTGTCCAGGGCGCCCGCGATGTCAGCACCAGAAGCCGATTTATCGCTCGGATCTGGTGTGCTGCCTCCGCCATCTTCGGTAAGGGAATCAGGAAGATCTTGCGGCTTCACTTCCTGGTTCCCTACTGCACATGCGTGACTCGCGCTGCACCATCCCTTCTGGAACCTGCTCTATCCCTTCTGGAACCTGTGCGTCTCCCAGAAGACAGCAAAGGGGGGGCAAAGGAAGTGGCATAGATACCCGCGGGTGGCTCGGATATCTATACCCGGAAGTGGGAGAAAATACCTGCATTATACAGGTATCTGCTCCCCCCTCCACACTGAAAGGTGCCAAAAGGTTCCCGAAAAGCGGAAGTTCCAATTTTTGGGTGGAACTCCGCTTTAAAGATGATGTCTTTCGGCCGTCCCCTGCATTTTTTTTTATGACCCCGTTTATCTGAAGGTGGTATCTGCACATTTAAGATACTCACCCACCCAGTGGATCCATCGTTGTCCCAGGATGCAGCTTTGTCCTGTGCTGCCATGTTCCCTCTAGCGTCATCAAGAGGCCAGTCAGCTCTTCCGGGTTCAGCGGCCGTGCCTCTCTATGACACGCCAATAGGCCCGCCCCCTCCTCCTGGGATATGCGACGTGCATATCCCAGGAGTCACAGCAGGCAGGACGTGCATTGGGATGTGAATTGCTCAATTAAAAACATAATTTAAAAAAATGTACTTTTTTTTTTTACGACTGTGTGAATGAAGCCTATACTGCACATAATGTTGTACAAACATGGACAGATTTGTTGGTACCCTTAGGCAGGCCATACATGGAGCAAATTTCCCCACTGAGCCACTGTATTCCTCCCACAGGAGAAAGCCATCCCCACCAGGAGAAAACAGTTATTATTGCTGGCGTCTATACCAGCCACTAGCAATAATCATATGTAAAGTCCGGCAGGCTGGTTGTACCCAAGTTGATCAAGCAATCTACTTGGGACATTCAGCCTGCCAATACATGGTTCGAATCTCAGCAAGTCCCTGCTTAACCGGCCAACATTTGAACCATCTATGGCCGGCCTTACAGCTTACTAAAACAATGCTTCATTCCTCCTGAAAAGTGATTACATTAAAGCAATCTATGTCAGGATAAAGAAAGGAAGTGTGAAAATATATAAACGGTTGATCATTACCTTCCTCTCCTCTTGTTCTTTATTCTGCAGCCTATCCCCATTGTTTTCTTACTTTCTCCCACCTTATACTGGTCTTCAAGACAGCACCAAACCTGGAATCACTTCCGGACCCCAAACATAGCATTGGAACTACTTTGGATACTTATTATGGACTAGAAAGTTTACATCTTGCCAGCGGTGCCTCCTACGCCTGGAGGACTCACAGATTAACCACTTAAGACCCGGACCATTATGCAGGTTAAGGACCTTGCCCCTTTTTGCGATTTGGCACTGCGTCGCTTTAACTGACAATCGTGCGACATGGCTCCCAAACAAAATTGGCGTCCTTTTTTTCCCACAAATAGAGCTTTCTTTGATGGTATTTGATCACCTCTGCGGTTTTTATTTTTTGCGCTATCAACAAAAATAGAGTGACAATTTTGAAAAAAAAATCAATATTTTTAACTTTTTGCTCTAATAAATATCACCAAAAAAGATAAAAAAAAATTTCCCTCAGTTTAGGCCGATACTTATTCTTCTACCTATTTTTGGTAAAAAAAAAATGCAATAAGAGTTTATCGATTGGTTTGCACAAAATGTATAGTGTTTACAAAATAGGGGATAGTTTTATGGCATTTTTATTAATCATTTTTTTTTTTACTAGTAATGGCAGCGATCAGCATTTTTTTTCGTGACTGTGATATTATGGCGGACAAATGGAAAATCATATATTAATTTCCTCATTTTATTTTTAATTAGTTCTTACCTACACCTATACATCTGAACAGTCTTGTAATCTGAAAATGTATTTTTTTGAAGAATCCCACATGTTTACTTATCTTGAAATGCCCTGTGAATATGCATTGCTATGTCACACATATCACAGAGCCTGCACTCTGAAGTACAGGTTTGCTGGGAGGAGGAATTTAACCACTTCCATACAGGGCACTTATACTCCTTCCCGCCCAGACCAATTTTTAGCTTTCAGCGCTGTTGCACTTTGAATGACAATTGCGCGGTGATGCTACACTGTACCCATTTTTTTTATAATTTTGTACCCACAAATAGAGCTTTCTTTTGGTGGTATTTGATCACCTCTGGTATTTTTTTTTCCTGCTATTTTTTTTTAAAAAAGACCGAAAATTTAGAAAAAATAAAGTTTTTTTTTGTTTCTGTTATAAAACATTGTAAATAAGTACGTTTTCTCCTTCACTGATGGGCACTGATGGTACTGCACTGACGGGCACTGATGGGCACCGATGAGGTGGCACTGATGTGGTGGCATTGATGGGCACTAATATGCAGCACGGATGGGCACTGATAGGCGGCACGGATAGGCGGCATGGATGGGCTTGGATAGGCGGCACGGATAGGTGGCACGGATGGGCATAGATGGGCACTATCGTATGTGTTGTACTAATGGATGCCAATCAGTGCCAAACAATGCCTGCCAATCAGTGATGCCCATTGTGGGCACTGATTGGCATCCATTTTGTGTGTCCTTCTCATCCCTGGTGGTCTAGGGTGACATACCTTTTTTTTTGCATCCCTGGTGGTCTAGTGGGCATCCCTGGTGGTCCAGTGGGCATCCTCGGGGGGCTGTGCTGATAATCGATCAGCACAAACCCCTCCTGTCACAGGAGCAGCCGATCGGCTCTGACAGACGCGAGTGAGGAAAAGCCGATTACCGGCCTTTTCTGTTTACATCGTGATCAGCCGTGATTGGACACGGCTGATCACGTGGTAAAGAGTCTCCGTGAGAGACTCTTTACCTTGATCGGTGTTGCGGGGTGTCAGACTGACACCCTGCAACAACGATCGCCGCGATGCGCGCCCCCGGGGGCGCACAGCGGCTCAGAATCCTGAGGACGTCATATGGCGTCCAGTCAGGATTCTACAACCACTTTGCCGACTTCAATATGTCATTGGCGGGCGGCAAGTGGTTAAAGGCAGAAGTTGTAAAGGCAGAAGTTTTTTTATTTTTTTATCTTAAAGAAGAAAATGTAATAAAAAATACACCCTGCAAGACAAAGGCATAATGAGCATAATTATTTACAACCTGCCATCAATAAAAAATTTAACGAAAAGTAGGCTGACTATAGTTTACTCTTAAAATATGTATACATGCAAGTCTTTATTAATCTATATATTATAGATGAACAAATTATTATTACCAAACAAACGTAAACACTTATAGTTACCATATTTTTAAATTGGGCTGTTTATTAGCAAATGCATACATTAAGAAGAGCGAATGGGATTCAAAAATCGTAGAATAGCAGCCATTACACCAAGTACATTTTAGTGCTTTTGTAAAATTTACTGAACTCCAATGAGACGCCTGATATACTGAAAGCAGCAATGCCGCATATGTGACAATATATGATGACACCTGGTGTAGTGGCAGACACAGGACTCGTTGGTGTTAACAAAATTCAGTATTAATTGAGTTAATTAAAAAGCAATGTTTTCCCTTTAGAATGCATTATAAGAGAAAAAACAGTGTTCCTGTGGGTAGAAAGAAACCCCGTTTTCTTACTTTTGGATGTTTTGGGCACTGACTGTCCATTACACAGAATCCAGACACACAAAAATGGTGGAAGGACTGAAGAATACAAAATATGAGGAGAAACTGCAGGAAATTAATACATACAGATTTGAGGAAAGACGGGAAAGGGAAGACATGAATCTCTAAATACACAAAAATGTGGCAACCCTAGGCAGACCGGTTCTTGCCAGGCCAACTTTGACTCTACCCTACTTGAACCTTAACCACTTCAGACCCAGAAGGATTCAAGTAGGGTAGAGTCGTGCGAGAAACACATTTATTTATCGGTTTAGGCAGATACGTATTCTTCTATATATTTTTGGTAAAAAAAAAAACAAAAAAAAAAACGCAATAAGCGTATATTGGTTTGCGCAAAAGTTATAGAGTCTATAAAATAGGGCATAGTTTTATGGCATTTTTATTAATATTTGTTTTTTTACTAGCAATGGTGGCGATCTGCGATTTTTATCATGACTTCGACATTATGGCGGACACATCAGACACTTTTGACGCTATTTTGTGACCATTGTCATTTATACAGCGATTAGTGCTATAAAAATGCACTGTTACTGTGTAAATGACACTGGAAGAGAAGGGGTTAACCAGTAGGGGGCAAGGAAGGGGTCAAGTGTGTCCTAGGAAGTGATTCTAACCGTGGGGGGCTGGGCTACGAGTGACATGACAGTGATCACTGCTCCTGATGACATGGAACAGTAGATCACTGCCCTGTCACTAGGCAGAACAGGGAGATGCCTTGTTTACATAGGCATCTCCCCGATCTGCAGCTCCATGACACGATCGTGGGACACCGGCAGACATCGAGTTTGCAGGTACATTGCTTTGTGCAGCCGTGACATTCTGCCGACGTAAATGTACAGGCAGCGGTCGGCAAACGGTTAACAAAGGGTGTCCGAAGCCTTGTTTTGAAGCAAGCCAAAGCAAATGTATATGAGCCCCAAGTTATATTTCCATTTGCGTAGACTTTTTTCACATTGGGACATAATGTTGCACAATAATTTATTATTGAAAATTTTTATTTTGTTGTATTGGAATATTTAATATTCTTATGAATTTTATATTAGTGTTCGACTAATTGGATATTTAGTGAGTTTTTAGACAATTTATGAAGGGAGGGGTAATTAGGATTCTTTTTTTTTAATAACGGGGAATAGGTAATGTCTTAGGCCTCGTACACACGATAGGTTAAACAGAGGACAACGGTCTGATGGACCGTTTTCATCGGTCAAAACCGATCGTGTGTGGGCCCCATAGGTTATTTAACCATCGGTTAAAAAAAAGCCAACGTGCTTTAAATTTAACCGATCGTTAGTAGGCACAACCATCGGTTAAAAATCCACGCATGCTCAGAATTAAGTCGACGCATGCTTGGAAGCATTGAACTTCGTTTATTTCAGCATGTCGTTGTTTTACGCCACCGCGTTCTGACACGATCGTTTTTTTAACCGATGGTGTGTAGGCGCGACGGACCATCAGTCGGCTTTATCGGTTAACCGATGAAAACGGTCCATTAGACCGCTCTCATCAGATGGACTGATCGTGTGTACGCGGCTTTACACTACCACTATAAACAAATGTCAAAATAGGGAAAAATTTAAAAATCGTGGTCCCAGCCAAGAAAAAAACATTCCTCCATCTCTGAATGAAGAAAGATGACAAAACAACCTTCAAGCCTCAAAATAGGAAACTAGAATTGTGAACACGCTAACTGAACTACATATACATCATTCGAGAAAAAGCGCCTTCAATGCAAGACTTGACACATCTAGTAAAATGTTCCCTTTTCATCATCAAACCACAAATTAAATGTTAGAATAAAACGAGGGAATAAAAAACGCAAACGCACACAAGACTTTCTCTAGGGAACTTGTGGATTTACTGACATCACATTACATGCCATTAAGCTTGAGTGAACATAAGAGATGAAAAGCAAAGAATAGCTTAAGAAACTATTCCTGACACTTTTTTTTCCTTTTTTTTTTCATAGCTCAGTGCCCCAACATGAACCGCATACACTTAGATAATGTTTTCTTCATCTAAGCGCTACAGTGAAAAGGTAGCATCTGCTCCATGCCAGCTGTCCATTAGAACTGGTGTTAAAATTAATGAAGCCTTTAGGCAGCAGGCAGACATGGATTTTACTCTAGTCATGGCCAAAGTCTTGGCCTGTTTATTTAAACAGGGATAAAAGATGGGAGTTGCCAAAAATGTCCTTTGAAATAAAAAGCAGATCTCGGTCAACAATTATGTCAGAATACTTATTTTTAGCTCCGGATACTCGAGCACAGAAACAAAGGCGTCAGCATCTTTCCCAGCTCTGCCGAAATCAATCCCATTGACTTCACCTTCGCCGTCAGTTCTCCTGGACACTCAGTTCTTGAAAAAAGGTCTTTAATCTCATCAGGGGGCATATATATATATATAAAAAATATATGAAATGTATAAATACACATAATTTTTTTTTTACTCTGTCTTCAGTACACATTCTTGGAAACTTTTTTTCTTTCCTTATGAACATTAAAACGATTGTAAACCTCAGGCGTGAAATATGAACAAATCATATCCCTCTATGGCAGCGATTCTCAACCTTCTAGTGCCGTGGCCCATTGATAACATTTCCCAAGATGTGAGGACCCCTAACAGTAAAATTATTTTCGAAGCGTGGGTTGTTGGCACCTAAGGCAAGAGAAGTAATTTGCACCCCCTAACCCACGGACATTTAGCGCTCCCCGAGTCTCTTCCACGAGTACATTATTAAAACCCCTTACGGTACATTTTAGGATGCACAACTCTTTGTTCTCCTTTCTTTCCCTTTTATCTCTCTCTATCCTAATTTCATGTTTCCCCCATCCTTCTCTAGCCATCTTTCTTATTCTTTCTCTTCCCTTTTCTTTGTTCCTCCCTCTCTTTTCCTCTCCCTTCCATGTATTCTCTATTTTTATTCCTTCTCTTACTCCTTGGTGGGGGGGGGGGGGGGTGAGTGACAATGCTAGGGGAGTTCTTATCAGCCAACTTGGGTGCTCTTGATCAAGATCATCTGCTAATCTGAGAACCGTAGTGGAGACTTTTAATGGCAAATATAATCACAGGTAGTGTTACTCACCGTGTCTCCGGCTTTGTGGTGTAGCAGTGACACCTATGCTGAAATCAGGAGATAGTGTCTCCTCCAGCCCCTCCCACTTCACACTACTCACAAGTCAGCTGACCTCTAGTCTCTGTCCCCCCCCCCCAGCCATGCCGTGAACTGAATGGGAGACTGCGAAGAGACTGAGTGGGAGGCTGCAGGCTCCAGAAACAGCCTAGCTGGGTGGCCACATGCTCTAGGGACAGCCCTGCTGGGCGGTCGTAAAAAGGCTGGGAGAGGGGTTAGTCCATATATGTTTCTATACAAATAACTTTTGTCTACTTTGTTTAGTTAGTAAGGTTTGATATACATACCGTATTTATCGGCGTATATCGCGCACTATTTTCCCCTTAAAATAAGGGGAAAATCGTGGGTGCGCGATATACGGTGATAGCCGCTTCCCGCACTCAGTTTGAAATCCTGCGCCGACATATACCGAGTGCAGTACACTCGGGTATATTCGGCTAGGCTCGGCTTCGCTCGTGCTCACGCATAAACATCACAGAGCGTGAGCGCGAGCCAAGCCGAGCCTTGCCGAATGTACCCGAGTGTACTACACTCGGTATATGTCGGCGGAGGCGTTGGAACTGAGCGCGGGAAGCGGGGACTCGACTTAAGGCGCGCGCTGGAGAAGCCGGGAGGACACCATCGAGGCCGCAGATGGACGCCGGACTGGACGATGGACGCTGGGAAGACACCAAAACTGTAAGTAATAAAATCATATAACATTTTTTTTTACAGGAATTTCGGGGGCAACTTTAGGGGTGCGCGGTATACGCGGGAGCGCGTTACACCGCGATAAATACGGTACTCATGCCAGAGCATACATGCTCTCATACAAAAATATTATACTATATAACTTGATGTTTATCTTACTAATTTTGGCAAATCATTGAGACACATACATTTATGTTTACAGCTGATATCTATCAAGAAGAAGAAGAAGAAGAAGAAGCAAAGACTGCAGAGAGGCAGGTACAACTCAAGTGGAAGTCATTTTTTCAACTTTCCATCTATTACATTTTCTGCCCTTGTTGTTTTAACTTTGGATAGTAAAAAAAAAAATTCTGCCAGTAAATACCTTATACAGCCCACTTCCTGTTTCTTTTCTGGTAAAACACCTAGGCTTATGACATCATGCACATCTCTCTCTCGTGAGAGTTTGCCAGGAAGGGAGGGGGGTTGAGTTATAAGAGGGCCAATGAGAGCTACAGAGCTGGAGGTGTGCCTCTATGTCTGTGTACATCCTGGAAGTGAACAGGCAGCAGCCTCAGCTGCCCACAGTTAAAATGGTTGCAGCCAGACTCAGTGGAGAGAGGGAGAGAGATTTCTGCAGTATATTTGCCAAGTACAGAATCACAGTATATATAAAATAATATGCAAAGTGGTTGGAGGGAGGCTTCAGAATGGCAAAGATGTTTTTATTACAAATAATGTGAGCAGACTGCAGTTCTTTATGTAGGAGGATTTGTTGAATTTCTGTGTATCACCAGTCACTTCACTGAGTAGATGTAATATGGGTTCACAACCACTTTAAGCAAATTACTTCCCGGAGAGTTGGAGAGTTTAGATAAGACAGAAGAATTGATACATTTGATCCTAACACTGCTCTTTACTTTATTGCTGCCTTATGAGTCAGAGATTGCTTACAAGCCAAACATAACCAGAAGCGATGCAAGTACACCGAGTCCATGTAAGTAGCACTAAGTTGATTGGCTTTGGTAAAAATAGAAAACCCCATTAGTATCATATTGTAAACCTTTGTTATCTGAGAGTATCACCTGCACCGCTTTCCTATGCAACTTTCTACAACTTCCGAGACCTTTTGTGATGCTGCACCTGTTCATCTTTATGAAGAAGGTTAGAGGGTCATCCATCCCCACTACTGTGTCTCAGCCAATCAGGAGTGAGAGTCCCGGACAGCCTAGGGTCTTGTTCAACATCGCTGGATCGAGACGGGGCTCAGGTAAGTATTAGGGGGGCTGCTGCAAACTGATGTTAAAAAAAAAAAAAAATCGCAATATGCGTATATTGATTGGTTTGCGCAAAGGTTATAGCACCTACAAAATAGGGGATAGATTTATGATTTATTTTTTACTAGTAATGGCGGCGATCTGCGATTTGTTTTTGTCAGGCCTGCGATATTGCGACGGACATATCGGACACTTTTGACACAATTTTGGGACCATTCACATTTATACAGCGATCAGTGCTATAAAGATGCACTAATTACTGTATAAATGTGACTGACAGTGAAGGGGTTAACACTAGGGGGTGAGGAAGGGGTTAAAAATATTCCCTAGGTGTGTTCTAACTGTGTGGGGGGAGGGGACTGAATGGGGGAGGTGACCGATGCTGTGTCCCTATGTACAAGGGACACAGATGGGTCTCCTCTCTCCCTGACAGGACGTGGAGCTCTGTGTTTACACACAGAGCTCCACGTCCCTGCCCATCGCGGGTACCTGGCGGACATTGCGGCTGCCAGGCACACGCATCGGCTTCTCAGCAATGCGCCGGGCACAGTGTTTACCTGCTGCGCGCCCCCAGCGGCGCGCGCGGGTAATGCACATAAAAGGACGTCTTTCGTCTGTAGCGCGGCTCTTAAGTGGTTAAAGGATAAGTTCACCTTTCATAACATGTTACACCCATATTCGGGGTGTAACGTGTTATAAATGCACTGGGCCCTCGCACCTCCCCGGTCCCTGCTGTGCCAGCTATTGTGGGTTTTTCTCCACCCGCCGTCAACATTTATTTTTAAACCGTAGCCATGTGGGCTCTACCCACTCGGCTAAATTACTCATTCACAGCGCTTTCTAAATAGAAAACTACAAGGTCTGGCAGCCTTTGCGTCTATCAGCTTGTAGTTTTCAATGAACTACCATGGCGCTGTGGTACAATGCTTTACAGGCTCCCAAAACAAGACAACATTTTTTTTGCAATTATTATTTTTTCTGAAAACTTATCCTTTAACCACTTAAGCCCCAGACCATTTGGCTGGCCAAAGACCAAGCCACTTTTTGCGATTCGGCACTGCGTCGCTTAACTGACATTTACACGTGCTTCGTGCGAAACAAAATTGGTGTCCTTTTTTTTCCCCACAAATAGAGCTTTCTTTTGGTGGCATTTGATCACCTCTGCAGTTTTTATTTTTTGCGCTATAAACAAAAATAAAGTGACAATAATAAATATCCCCAAAAAAAGATATATAGATAAAAAGATATATATATATATATATATATTTTTTTTTTTTTCCTCAGTTTGGGCCGATATGTATTCTACATATTTTTGGTAAAAAAAAAAAAAAAAAATCACAATAAGTGTTTTTTTGATTGGTTTGTGCAAAAGTTATAGCGTCTACAAAATAAGGAATAGTTTTATGGCATTTTTATTATTTTTTTTTACTAGTAATGGCGGCGATCAGCGATTTTTTTTTTGTGACTGCAACATTGTGGCGGACACAGCGGACACTTTAGACACCATTATGGGACCATTGTCATTTTTACGCCGACCAGTGCTATAAAAATGCACTGATTACTGTAAAAATTACACTGGCAGTGAAGGGTTAACCTGTAGGGGGCACTGAATGGGTTAAGTGTGTCCTAGGGAGTGATTCTAACTGTTAGGGGGCGTGGCTACGAGTGAGACGTCACTGATTGCTGCTCCCGAAGAGGGGGAGCATTCGATCAGTGACATGTCACTAGGAGGAATGGAGAGATGTTGTGTTTACACTCACATCTCCCTGTTCTTCAGCTCTGTGACCCGATCGCAGGACAATGGTGGACATTGAGTCTGAGGGTCCCGCGGGCACAGAGCTTGCGACAGAGTCACAAGCGTGCCAACGGAGGCGCACGTGACCACACAGCGGCAAATTAAAGGGGACGTACCTGTACGCCCATCTGCCTGTCCGTGCCATTCTGTCGATGTAAAACTGCGTGCGCAGGTCCTTAATCAGTTAAGTAAAAAACCTTTTGCCTTTAGAGCCACTTTAATTTGTCTTTTCGCTTTATCAAAGCAACAAGTTATGTCAAAAAAAGACACTCAGAATAATCACTTTTTGCACTGTGCCTGAACTATCACACAATATTTTGTACTTACATTAGGAAATTCTATATTAAATATTCAAGAGGACACTAAAAATCATATGATGAAATACTTCCCTTGGGATTGCCAAGGCTTATTACCCTGAACAATGTACCACATTAAATGAAGTGAAATCTATCCTGCTTACATGTTTTGTTTTTTTCAGGTATCTTCATAGTCGAATGAAAACAGATTTTCAATAACATCAAAGCTAGAACTAAATTGTAGCCATCACTAGTATAATAACCATTAAAGGGGTTGTAAAGGTAAATTGTATCCCCTAAATAGCTTCCTTTACCTTAGTGCAGTCTTCCTTTACTTACCTCATACTTCCATTTTGCTTTTAAATGTCCTTATTTCTTCTGAGAAATCCTCACTTCCTGTTCATTCTGTCTGTAACTCCACACAGTAATGCAAGGCTTTCTCCCTGGTGTGGCGAAAGCCTCTTGAGGGGGGGAGGGGGGGAGCAGGAGGGTCAGGACACCCTCTACTTTGCAGATAAAGGACCTGTGTGTTAGTGGGCGTCCTGACACTCCTGCTCGCCCCTCAAGAGGCTTTCTCCACACCAGGGAGAAAGTCTCACATTACTGTGTGTAGTTACAGACAGAAGAACAGGAAGTGAGGATTTCTCAGAAGAAATAAGGACATTTAAAAGCAAAATCGAAGGGATGAGGTAAGTGAAGGACGACTGCACCAAGGTAAAGGAAGCTATTTAGGGAAAAAAAATTACCTTTACAAACCCTTTAAGTTATTATAAAAAGGCTGAATGTCTAGTTTATGATACAAAACATTTTTACTCTTTGTGGATGCAGAGTGCTAGACTTTAAACTTATTCCTGTAGACTTGGTTGGGTGTTAGCCATGCTTACCCTCTATCTGGTTTAAAAGGAGGTTCAGAGAAAAGATAAGTGATATACAATCTTTGCTAACTGGTAAGTTCTTACCAGCAACACGGCACACTGGAGACCATCTGCTCACAGAGCGCCATGCTTTGCAAACAGGCAAATATTATACCTTCATTTAAACAGTGCCTACCGATAAAGGTGATATACTTGACTAAAAATACAAGAACATTTTATTTTTTCAATCATTTATTTAATAAAAATATAAAAAGATGCAATGGTGTACTGTGGAAAATACAAGTACACTCTTTGGTTCAACAACTGGCATTGCCTCCTTTTGCAGAATGACTTACTATAAGCATTTAGTACAACTGCCCACCAGTTTTTGATCTTGACTTTCTGACATTTTTTACCAATCTAGTTGCACAATATCTGTGGGTTTCCTTGTATGATGTTCTTTTAACCCCCCTTTCCTTCTCCCACAACATTTCAATGGGATTCAAATCAGGACTTGGACTAGGGCAGTCAAAAAAAAGGGATTTTTAATACAGCTTACCTGTAAAATCCTTTTCTTGGAGTACATCACGGGACACAGAGCGGCATAATCATTACTATGTGGGGTTATATGGAGTACCTTCAGGTGATGGACACTGGCAATCTCAAACAGGAAGTCCCCTCCCTATATAACCCCCTCCCATAGGAGGAGTCCCTCAGTTTTGTAGCAAGCAGTATGCCTCCCAAAATGGTCCCCAAAAGAGGGGTGGGAGCTCTGTGTCCCGTGATGTACTCCAAGAAAAGGATTTTACAGGTAAGCTGTATTAAAAATCCCTTTTTCTTTCTCGTACATCACGGGACACAGAGCGGCATAATCATTACTATGTGGGATGTCCGAAAGCAATGCTTCCATGAGGGGAGGGAGACATCTCAACCAGGAGATCTAATTCAGAAAGTGACCTTTAAATCATAATAAATCCAAATTAAATCCAACAAATAATTAATATGATTAATTTAATTAATTCATTAACTTAACCAAGGGTGCCCCGGATCCCGAGGATCTTAAATTTCAGCCTGCAGCACTACCTGACCAAAGGCTGCATCGGCCCTTCTTCTCACATCCAATAGGCAAACCTTTGTGACAATGTGGGCCGATGATCAAATTGCCACCTTGTAAACCTGAGCCATGGAGATCTGGTGGTGTGCTGCCCAGGAGGCGTTCATGGCCCTAGTAGAATGGGCCTCAACTGATAAAAGGAGGGGGCAACCCCTTCAAGCCGTAGGCCTGACTGATTAGCTGCTTAAACCATCTAGTGATGGTAGCTTCAGCTGCCGTTTGACCCTCCTTGGGTTCTTCCGGCAGGATGCACAATGCATCCATCCTCCAAATCTTTTCTGTAGCCCTGAGACAGGCCTTCATGGCCTTGACCAACCTAAGGCGTGCATCAAGCCTTCTACGTAGGAGTGGGCTTTTGGAAAAAAAGATGGTAGGATCAAATCCTGATTTAAGAGAAAAACTGGACCCCACCTTAGGCGGGAAAGACGGATGCGGACGGAGAACCACCCTGTCTTTATGCAGACTGAGGCATGGTTCTTTACAAGACAAGGCTGCCAGCTCTGATACTGTTCTAGCAGGAATCATAGCAGTCAAACAATACCAACTTCTCAGTCAGTAGTACCAACGGAACCTCTGCAAGAGGCTCAAAGGGCTGCTAATGCAGAGCTGACAACACAAGATTCAAATCCCACGGAAAAACCGGAGACTAGATCGGGAGATTAATGCGTCAGACCCCCTAGAAAAAAAGGTTTTAACCAAAGAGTGCGTGGCCAACGGCCAACACAACCATACCGATAAGGCCGAAATCTGTCCTTAAATAGAACTTCAAGGCCAAAACCTTATCTACTCTGTCTGAAGGAAAAACCGCAATACCCTGCCTTCATGGCCTTGACAATGGTGTATTTGCGTGGGAGCCATCTCTGGGAATCGCACCAGCCTCCATAGGCCCTTCAGACCCTGTAATAGATTACTCTGGAGACTGACCTTCTATCCTCAATCAGAGTAGAAAATAACTTGGCTAGATAGGCCCTACCCCTAAGGATCAGGGATTCAGCCGCCAAGCCGTCAAATTTAGATGCCGTAAGGCAGGGTGGAGTATCGGACCTTGAGAGAGCAGGTCTGGGCGAAGTGGAAGGGTCCAAGGCTCCCCCACTGACATTCTCAAGATCAGAGAGAACCATGACCTACGGGGCCATGCTGGGGCTATCAGAATGACTGGCCTGTTCTCCACCCTGATCCTGCGCAGCAGGCGAGGCAGCATCTGTAATGGGGGGAAGGCGTACAGCAGACTGAACGAATGCCAAGGACAAACCAACGCATCGGTTCCACAGGCCAGAGGGTCCCTTGATCGAGACACGAACTTGCTTAGCTTCCTGTTGAACCTAGATGCCATGATGTCCACATCCGGAAATCCCCATTTCTGGCAGATCTCCTGAAAGATTTGGGGATGGAGAGACCACTCCCCTGAAATCAGCTGTTGGCGACTTAAGAAGTCCGCCTGTAAATTGTCCACCCCTGGGATAAAAAAATCGCCGAGATGCATGGAACATGCGCTTCTGCCCACCGGAAAATTAAGCTCACTTCCCTTTGGGCGGCTCGACTCTTTGTGCCCCCTTGATGGTTTATATATGCCACAGCAGTGGCATTGTCGGACTGCACTCTCACTGGAGACCCTTGCAGTTTGGACGTCCAGGCCTTTAAGGCTAAGCGTGCCGCTCTGATTTCCAAGACATTGATTGGCAGCTGTCTTTCTGACTCTGCCCAAATCCCCTGCTGGATCTGCCCATCCAAGACTGCTCCCCAGCCCTTTAGGCTGGCATCTGTGGTTATCAACTTCCAGATGATGGGACTGAAAGATTTTCCCTTTAGGAGGTTCCGAGGTTTTAGCCACCAGCAGAGGCTTTGCCGGAAGCTTGATGGCAGGGTCAATGGAAGATCCAGGGCTTGTGGTTCTTTGTTCCAGGCTGACAGGATGGTTGTCTGCAGGATTCGCGTGTGCGCCTGAGCATATGGCACCGCCTCGAAGGTGGCCACCATCTTTCCTAGTAAGCTCATGCACAAACGGATAGTGGGCTCTCTTTTACTTAGCACCAACTGGATCAATTCCTTGATCCCCCTGAACTTCTCTAAGGGGAGAAACACCCTTTGCTGCTTCGTGTCTAGCAGCATGCCGAGGTATTCCAATCGCTTTGTAGGTAGCAAAGCCGATTTTTCTAGGTTTAGAACCCACCCAAATACCTCGAGGAACTGAACCGTCCGGCTTACTGCTCGAGACAATTCTGAAGCAGAGTGATCTATGATCAGGAGGTCGTCCAAATAGGCTAGAATCAGGACTCCCTGGGTCCTTAGACTGGCCAAGATGGGGGCCAGGACCTTCGTAAACACACGAGGGGCTGTAGCCAACCCGAAAGGGAGGGCCACAAATTGATAGTGACACCCTGCGACTGCAAAGCGTAGGAACCTTTGATGCCCCTGGAAAACTGGAACATGAAGATATGCGTCCTTTATATCTATCGAGGCCAAAAAATCGTTCTGCTGCAAAGCTGCGGCCGCAGAGCGTATGGATTCCATCCGAAAGGATCGAACCCTCAGGTAAGAGTTTAGAATCTTTAGATCCAGAATGGGCCTTACATCGCCGTTGGGTTTTGGAACGATAAACAGATTGGAGTAGAAGCCAAGCTTGCGCTCCTGAACTGGTACCTCTACGATTACCCCTTGATCTAGAAGATGATCCAAAGCTGTAAGCAAGGCAGCCCTCTTTCCCGGATCGCTTGGAATCCTTGATTCCTGAAAATGTGGAGGGGGAAACTCCCGAAACTCTATCTTGTAGCCAGACGTCACTAAGGAAATAACCCACCTGTCGGGGATCTTGGCTTCCCAAACTTTTGTAAAGAATCGAAGCCTTCCCCCCACCCGATTGAGTGGGGGCGCCCCTTCATAAGGCTGACTTGGGAGCTGGTTTAGCTGGTTTGCGGAACCATGTTTTTTTACCCCCAGCGGCCTGCCCCTGCGACTTATTAGCAAAGTTTTGTCGTGCGGGAGGCCGTCGATACTGCCTGGGGCCCGAGAGCCCTGGGGCTGGGGCTTGCTGCCGTTTGAACGTAGGACCCCGAAATCTCCTTTTGACTGGTAAAAGAGTACTCTTGCCACTAGATATTGTCTGTATGTATTTATCAAGATCTTCCCCAAAAAGCCTACCTCCGTGAAAAGGAAAGCCTGCTAAAAGCTTTTTACACGGAGTCTCTGCTGACCAATTCTTTAGCCACAAGAGCCGTCGCATATGTACCAGAAACAGCGACAGACGGGACGCCTGTTGGATGGAATCCTTTATGGCATCCACCGCAAAACAGAGAGCTCTAGGGAGGTCGGCCAGATCCTGCGCTTGCTATGCCGGAAGCTCCCTTAACATCTCTTTTGTCTGGTTCTTCAAAGCCTGACAGACGCCTATAGCAGCACCTGCCGGTTGCACGACTGCTCCTGCTGTAGAAAAAGATGCCTTCAAAAGGGTCTCTAACCGTTTATCAACCGGATCCTTGAACATTTGTATGTTCTCTACTGGACAAGTTAAAGACTTGTTTACGCAGGAGACCGCTGCATCCACAGCGGGAAGCACCCATTTCTTCGAAAATTTTTCCTCCATGGGGTACAGTACAGAAAACCTCTTAGGAGGCACGAAAATCTTATCGGGCCGGGCCCAATCCTGAAAGATCAGGTCTTCCAGCAAGGGGTGGACCGGAAAAGCTACATTACTCAATGGCGCTTTTAAGAAGCCCAGAGAAGATACGGCAGGAATCTGAAGTTCTGGTGAGGGCAGATTAAAAGCCGAGCGGACCATGTCCGTTAAAGACTGTACCCACAGATTCTCTGCCTGAGAAACCGAAAAAGGTTCCTCAATAGTGGATTCCTCAATATCAGAACCCTCTAGGAACTGCTCCGTTTGGTCCTCCTGAGATTCTAACTCCTCTGGGGAGAGAACCTCAGCATCAGCGGAGACCAATTTAGGGGACGGAGACCTGGTCCGTTTTTTGCCTGCAAGAGAACTAGAAAAAAGGGTAGATAGTCGCTGTTCTAACCCCTGCAGGGAGACAGCTAACATATCCTGTGTGACAAACACTGGGTCAGGCAGAATGGGGCCAGCCACAGCACCCACCACACCTAATGGCTCCTCAAAGGCGGCAACATCTAGATTTTCGGGAGAGGACGGAACCGGCATAGTCTGATTAAGATCCTCAGAACTAGAGGGGGAACCCTTCTGCTTCTTTGTACTTTTAGCATTCTTAGTCCCCGAACCTTTAGGGCCCATGATACAAAATTGAGGCACTCCGCTAACAACACCTGACTGTTGTAGCAAGGAGAAAAAATATATGTAGCTTAAGGTAAAAACCTTATAAGCCAATGAAAAGGTAGTGCACACCCTTTTCCCTGAGGAAATAATCCTTATATTATAATCCTCCCTTTTTTTTTTTTTTTTGTTTGTTTTTCCCCTTTATTTATTATTATTTTTTTTTTTTTGCACCTTTAAACAGACTGTGTGAGTGCCAACTGCTGCCAACAACCTTAGGCTAAAATAGAGAAAATCAGGGGAAAAAATCTCCTATTTCTCCAACAAAAGTCAGTGAGGAGCTTAGCTCCAGACCTAAAAAGGTCTTATACCGCCACTAGGTGTCACCCTGCCGCTCTGTGTCCTGCTCTGCATCGCTCTTGCGTCCCTCCGGTCAGCAGACGAATCCTACACTGACCGGAGGAACAAGCTGCTGTGGATATACAGCGAGGGGGAACGCCCCCTACGTCCCGCCGCCGTCACTACGCTCCCCGCCCCCAACGCGCACATCCATATCATGCGCGCGTACACGCACGCGCGCGCGCGTCCCAGGAGCATCAAGCCTCTTTGACATGAGGAGGGGAGCAGCACGCCGGCGGCGCCAGGACACCCGGAGACCTCCGTTACAGAGCCGCAGGGGGAGCACACAATACAGGTAGGCCCTGGCCTTATTAAGCCGGGAAATAACGGGGGGTGGGCTTGCCCTGCTAGTCCTAGAACCAGGCCATAGCTCCTACCCCCCAAAAAACCCATGCGGGGCAGCCATAGCAACACAGTCAGAGGGGGGATCCACTAGTATAGAACAAGGGGAGGTAACCATCCTGTCTGGCAGACATAGTGGAAACAATTGCCTATGCAGAGCATCCCAGGCTAACCCAACTAGGCTTCCCCCCGAGGGACCTGCTGACGAACCAAGTTCCGCAGGCCCCTCTCTTACCTGCTCCACGCTGAAGGGTATTGCAAACGCAAGAGGCCCAATCTTCCCCCATCTCCGTGGGTTCTGTACTAGACCTTCAGGGACCCGGGTCCTGTGCAGGAACCACACTGCCCTGGACCTATACAGCACCCTGGCAACAGCACCTTTTGGACTTTAGAAAGTTCAAAGTTCTGGGCCCAGGGTCCAGCCCTCCGGAGAGAGGCATTATAGGCTAAACCCCACGACTTGGGGCCCGGGTACTGTCCACTTTGGCTCTGAGGCACCTTGGACAGATCCGGTATAGTCTACCTAGTCCCAAGGACATGGAGGCAAACTAATTCGTGACCAACACCTAAGACACTGGCGAAAAAACTGAGGGACTCCTCCTATGGGAGGGGGTTATATAGGGAGGGGACTTCCTGTTTGAGATTGCCAGTGTCCATCACCTGAAGGTACTCCATATAACCCCACATAGTAATGATTATGCCGCTCTGTGTCCCGTGATGTACGAGAAAGAAACCCAAATTTCCTATTTTTGAGTCATTGCTTTGTGTATTTTCTAGTGTACATAAGGCCATTATAGTGTTAAATGGTCTATTTTTAATTTAACCTCAACTTACAGGCCAGTAGCCTCACATTATTATTAAGAGAGACGTTCAGGATAATATAAAAAAAAAATGTACTTACCTAGGTGGATGCAGTATCAGATCAAGCCATCTCTGCAGTGACAACTGAGCAATCAAACACCGTGGATTGCTCAGTTCTCTCCTCTGGCACGGCTGAGTGAGGTCAGCCACAGCAGGCTTTAAATTGATTTATAAAATTTTAAGCATTTTTACACTATAAGGAGTTTTTTTTCTCCTTTCTTCCCCCGATTGGAGCTTATTTGTTTTAAGCATAGCTGAATACATTCATTGGAATTTGGATCAGAGTTTCGTATCTGGCGGCAGGCCTATCCAGACGCAGTTTGACGTGAACCACGTCTAGCGCAAGCAGTGAATTGGACCGCGACAGTGACCAGATAGGGCAATAGGCCCAATACGCATTGGTGACCCACCGCCGTAGGGTGGAATTGTGGGTCCACGCAGTCCGGTAAGGGTATTTCATCTTTTCCGAGTTCCTGGGATTGCATCTTTGAGGGGAACCTTCCATGCTGACCTCATGGGGATTGTTTCACTATCACTTTTCACAGTGTATGGACATTCATTAGTAGTTTGAAGGGGACTGATCATCTTGGGTTTAACCCTTGAACTTCACAGGACTACTCATTACTTCACTGTTTATGAACACTCAGTTACATTTTATTTAGAGGGGAGTCCTTGCTTTGGACACTCTCCCTATTATTTCACAGTGTCTGTCATAGGTATTGGGATATAGTAATTTTAAGGGTGTTATTTCCTTTTTTTTGACACAGCATTTTGCACCCGCCTTTGGGGCGGGCTCCGTACTGGCGCTGCACTTTATTTATTTCATTACAATATATCCTTTTGTTGTGTTGGCTGCCCACTTTTTTGGGATTAGCGCAATATATTTACTTGCTGAGCCTAAAAAGCTGAAAAGTGCACATAAGCATCTGTACAGAAACAATGCTTTAAACAAGTAACACCACAAAGATGGAATAAAAATGGGGAACATTTCGAGATTATGGACTACCAATAACAAGCTTGCCAATGTCCAAGTCTTTCAGAAAAGGAAGATATGCAATAAAATACTGCATATACACTCACTGGAAACTTTATTAGTTACACCTTGCTTGGAGAGTACAGGCGGTCCTCGGGTTACAAACATCCGACTTACAAACGACTCCTACTTACAAATGGAGGGAGACAACAGGAAGTGAGATGAAATCTATCCCAGTAAGAGAAATTCACTCCTGGGATAGTTCTCATGGGAAAAAGGTGTCTTCACTGATGCTTTACCACCAATCCTTGTTTCCACAACCCCAAATTTTCAAAATTCAATTGCCACAGGGACAGAAATTGAGGTGAAATCTTCTGAACAGGGGCACAGACAGCAAAACAAATGTTACAGGGGTGATAACCCTTCCTATGCAAAAATGTTAAAAAATGTACCTGTTCCGACTTACAAACAAATTAAACTTAAGACCAAACCTACAAACTCTATCTTGTTTGTAAATAATTACAATTGAAAAAGGTGCGCGCTGTGTGTTTTTGACATCTAACCATGGCCTTTGCACTGAAACGTGTCATAGTACTGAGGTCCACCGTGATGACGTCACTTCTCCCCCCCATGCCGTAGCATTCCAGCTCCTCTGCCTGCACATCCGTGCACCGCCATCAGCATACTACATTGTTGATCAGCAGCATCTTTTCTCCTGCACAGCACAAGCGCTGTGAAGAGATATAAGGGACATATACTGTACACACACCTCGGCTGGGTCAGACGATTCATAGGACTTCATCTTTATGCCTGTTCTTCAATACCTCCATGTGAGTGCTTTTATGTAATTTTTTCATTAAAGTCTAACAGTTTACTAAGTGGCGCCTGCTTTGTTGTTTTTCCTTTTCTATCTTGTTTGTAACCCGGGGACCGCCTGTACTGGGTTGGACCCCACTTTGCCTTCAGAACTGCCTTAATTCTTCGTGGCACAGATTCAACAAGGTGTTGGAAACATTCCTCAGAGATTTTGGTCCAAAATTACTGGATAGCATCACTGCATGGAGTATGCTGCATGACCTCATTGTCATGTTAAAAAAAAAAACAGTGGTGAGATGATTTGAGCTTTGTGACATGGTGCGTTATCCTGCTGGAAAAAGCTATCAGAAGATGGGTACACTGTAGTCCAGTGGCGGAACTACCGCCATAGCGACCCACGCGGGCGCTATGGGGCCCGCAGCCGAGTGGGGCCCGGTGAGGATGAAGAGCCCCGCCATGCCTTTCCGCCCGCTCCACTCCCCCTGCGTTTAATGTGTGAGTGACATGAATAATCGTAAGCCTTGCCGCCGCGCAGTCCTGTGGAGGAAGAGGAGGCGGTGCTGGGAGGTTGTCACAACCTCGATCATCCAATTGTTTGGTCAGTAGGTGGTGAGCTCCCTCTCCCCTGGCTCCTCCCCTTCCCCCGCGCTCTGCGAATCTCCTACCAAGTACCATGTGCAGAGCGCGGGTAATGCTGAGCAGCTCCTTGACTCCAGGATGGACGCCCGTAGTGTGGAAGACCTGCCAGAGCGAAAGCGATTATCGGCGAGCCAGTCTCGAGGTACTGTGCATCATCGGTCCGCTGCCCGACACTGACAGCATCCGATTCCCGTGACGTCACTCCCTGAACAAGGGCGCCCAAACATCCCTGCTACCAGCTGCCTGTGATGACCTCACACACAGCCCTAATGCTGTGATGCCACCTACTGTCTCCTGTCATCATCATGCTTCTCGTCATCCTCCTGTTCCTGGCATCCCAGTGGGATGCCAGGAACAGGGGGATGACGAGGAGCACGATGATCCCACCACCCTACTTCTGAGGCCTGTCATACATTTTATCACCCCTGTCATCTCCATCCTCCCTGTCAGCTTCCTGCCACCCACCCCTGTCATCTCCATCCTCCCTGTCAGCTTCCTGCACCCACCCCTGTCATCTCCATCCTCCCTGTCACCTCCCTACCACCCACCCCTGTCATCTCCATCCTTCCTGTCAGCTTCCTGCACCCACCCCTGTCATCTCCATCCATCCTCCCTGTCACCTCCCTACCACCCACCCCTGTCATCTCCATCCTTCCTGTCAGCTTCCTGCACCCACCCCTGTCATCTCCATCCTCCCTGTCACCTCCCTACCACCCACCCCTGTCATCTCCATCCTCCCTGTCAGCTTCCTACCACCCACCCCTGTCATCTCCACCCTCCCTGTCAGCTTCCTGCCACCCACCCCTGTCATCTCCATCCTCCCTGTCAGCTTCCTGCACCCACCCCTGTCATCTCCACCCTCCCTGTCAGTTTCCTACCACCCACCCCTGTCATCTCCATCCTCCCTGTCAGCTTCCTGCCACCCACCTCTGTCATCTCCATCCTCCCTGTCAGCTTCCTGCACCCACCCCTGTCATCTCCACCCTCCCTGTCAGTTTCCTACCACCCACCCCTGTCATCTCCATCCTCCCTGTCAGCTTCCTGCACCCACCCCTGTCATCTCCATCCTCCCTGTCAGCTTCCTACCACCCACCCCTGTCATCTCCATCCTCCCTGTCAGCTTCCTACCACCCACCCCTGTCATCTCCATCCTCCATGTCTACTTCCTACCACCCACCCCTGTCATCTCCATACTCCCTGTCAGCTTCCTACCACCCACCCATGTCATCTCCATCCTCCCTGTCAGCTTCCTACCACCCACCCCTGTCATCTCCATCCTCCCTGTCTTCTTCCTGCCACCCACCTTTGTCAGCTTCCTACCACCCCCTGTAATCTTCATACCACCCCACCCCCTTAAATTTACTGGTGCACATTACATATGATGGACGCAGGGACATTTTCTTTGGGGGGGGGGGCATGTAGCTGGTCTTGCCTAGGGCGCCAAATTGCCTAGCACCGGCCCTGCCTGCACTGAGGGGCAAATTTCCGCCAGCCCGCTCCACTCCCCGCTGCACTGTGAGACAAATTGTTGCCAACCAGCCCGCTCCACCTGTTTTGCCAGCACGCTCCATTCACCTGGGCGTTGCGGGCAGAACAGGGGAACAGTCAGCGGGCGGGACAGTCAGCAGGTGAGCGGGCTTGCTTGCCAATCAGCAGGCGGGGGAGCAGAGAGATGACATCATCTGCATCATTGCAGTTCCGTCCCCACTGTGCGGGCAGCAGAGAGATTACATTATCTCTCTGCTGCCTGCCTTTACTCTGGGACACAGCAAGTGGCAATCCGCAATGTGTGACAGGTGGCGTTGTGGCAAGTGACAATCTGCTACGTGTGGCAGGTGACGTGGCAAGTGACAATGTGTGACAGGTGGCGTTGTGGCAAGTGACAATCTGCATTGTGTGGCAAGTGACAATCCTCAATGTGTGACATCGTGGCAAGTAACAATCTGCAATGTGTGGCAGGTGACAACCCGCATCTGGTGACGCGGCAAGTGACATTCCGCATCTGAAGGCAGGTGACGTTGGCAAGTGACACGCTCGGGGCTCCTACTGATTCTGCAATATGGTGAGTTGAACTTTTTTATATAACAATGTAATAATAGAAATTATGCACTTCAAGCATTTTTATTATTATTATTTTTTTTTTACTAGTAATGGCAGTGATCTGTTTTTTTTGTTTTGTTTTTTGTGAGACTGCGACATTGCGGTGGACAGGTCAGAAACTTTTGACACATTTTTGGGACCATTCACATTTATACAGTGATCTGTGCTATTAAAATGCACTGATTAATGTGTAAATGTCACTGTCAGGGAAGGGGTTACATGTGTTCCCTGGGAGGTGTTTCTAACTGGGGGGGGGTGGGACTGACTGGAGGAGGATAGAGCCATGACAGGTCCTCTTTATACTCCTACATACATGTATAGAGCCATGACAGGTCCTCATTATACTTCTATATACACGTATAATGCATTGACAGGTCCTCTTTATACTCCTATACATGTATAGAGCCATGACAGGTCCTCTTTATACTCCTATACATGTATAGAGCCATGACAGGTCCTCTTTAGTTATAATGATATCAAATAAAGGATGTGGGGCATTTTGGTGGGCGTGATTTTTTTTTCTGGGGGGGGGGGGGGGGGGGCCCATACAACATTTTGCTATGGGGCCCTGTGATTTCTAGTTACGCCCCTGCTGTAGTCATAAAGGTATGGGCATGGTCAGCAACAATAATGTCAAAAAAATATCCCCCACACTATTATACCACCGCCATCAGCCTGAACCGTTGATATAAGGCAGGATGGATCAGTGCTTTCATGTTGTTTATGCCAAATTCTGACCCTACCATCTGAATGTCACAACTGAAATCAAGACTCATCAGACCAGGCAACGTATTTCCAATCTTCTGTTGTCCAATTTTGGTGATCCTGTACATTCAGAGATGTATTCTGCATACCTTGGTCGTAACGAGTGGTTATTTGAGTTACTGTTGCCTTTCAACTCGAACCAGTCTGCCCATTTTCCTCTGATCTCTGAAATCAACAAATCATTTTTCGCCACACAACTGCTGCTCACTGGATATTTTTTAAAACCATTCTCTGTAAACCCTAGGGATGGTTATGTGTGAAAATCCCAGTAGATAAACAGTTTTTAAAATACTCAGACCAACCCGTCTGGCACCAACATCCATGCCACGTTCAAAATCGCCTAAATCCCCTTTATTTCCCACTCTGATGCTCGTTTTGAACTTCAGCAAGTTGTCTTGACCACGATTAGATGCCTAAATTCATTGAGTTGCTGCCATGTGACTCTGGCAGATAGCAATTTGTGCTGCCAAGCAATTAAACAGGTGTACCTAAAAAAGTGGCTGGTGAGTGTATAAAACCAATAGAATTTTTTTTTTTTTATAAAAGGTAATAGTCCCTAAATTTCACTTCTAAATCCCAACGCTGTCTGGTTTACAGATTCCATGTAAAGTACCTAGCTGCACATTTACAAGTCTCTCACTATCTAAATATTCTGCTTATTGAGCACCTTTCCTCGTTTTTATCTTTTGTAACAAGATCTCATGTGTTTTACACTTCAAGAATCTCTACCCATGAAGAACCTTATGAGGTCTAGCAGATTGCCATTCCAACTAGATATGTTCTTTCATCTCCTCTGCTTTCATACTACTGAAGCTACCGTCTTAGTGCCTGTATGCCAAAGATGCACACAATTTATATGTGTAGTTTTGTTCAACCTGAGCTATCAAAGTGAAGCACGATAGTATCAAGTGGTAAAAAAAATGGCTAAAAGAGAAAACTGATAACAGCATACAACAAGAGTAATAGCACATTTAAAGTAAATTGAACAAAATGAAGGCAAACAAAAATAAAATACAGCCTAGGTATTACACAAATGTAACATACTGGCATTAGCTGCTTCACACAACTTATTTTAAAAGGATCACTAAAGGAATTTCTTTTTTTTTTAGCTAAATAGTTTCCTTTACCTTACTGCAGTCCTGATTTCATGTCCTCATTGTTCGTTTTTGCTCTGATGTTGCTGTAATTCTGCTCTGTTCTGGACACTTCCTGGTTGTCTGTTTCCTGATGACCACAGTACTGGGAGATTCTAGTTTCATTTTCCAAACCAATACTGCTCTATGGATCTGTCTAGCACAGAGGCATGAAATAACATGCAAAAACTAAGCTAGATGCAAAAACGAAACTGAAACTAGGAGGTACATTATATGATTGATTTTTATCTATTTTTAATCGTTTTTTAAAGGAATCAGTTAACCATTATGGCCCAGATTCACGTAGATTGGCGTATCTTTGTGCGGGCGTAACGTATCCCATTTACGTTACGCCTCCGCAACTTTTACAGGCAAGTGCCGTATTCTCAAACGAAAGTTGCGGCGGCGTAGCGTAAATAGGCCGGCGTAAGCACGCCCAATTCAAATGTGGTAGATGTGGGCGTGTGTTATGCTAATTTTATGTGACCCCACGTAAATGCCGTTTTTAACGAACGGCGCATGCGCTGTCCCTGAATGTATCCCAGTGCGGATGCTCCAAATTAACCCGCAAGAAGCCAATGCTTTCGACGTGAACGTAAATGACTCCCAGCCCTATTCGCGAACGACTTACGGAAACAACGTACAATTTTCAAAATTCGACGCGGGAACGACGTCCATACTTAACATTGGTACGCCGCATGTACGCCTCCATATAGCAGGGGTAACTTTACGCCGGGAAAAGTCTAACATAAATGGCGTATCTGTACTGCGTCGGCCGGGCGTACGTTCGTGAATTTGCGTATATTTCTAATTTGCATATTCAACGCTGCAAACAACGGAAGCGCAACCTAGAGGCCAGCGTAAATATGCAGTTAAGATACGACGGCGTAAGAGACTTACGCCGGTCGGATCTTAGGGAAATCTATGCGTAACTGATTCTATGAATCTGTCACATAGATACGACGGCTCAGACTCAGAGATACGACGGCGTATCTGGAGATACGCCGTCGTATCTCCTACGAGAATCTGGGCCTATGTCTCTATACTCTGTAAACAGTCATTTCAGCAAAAAAAAAAATTTCCTTTACAACTCCTTTAAGTGGGACATGCAACACTATATTGTCAGTACCAATTGGCACAGTAGACAAAACATCAGCCCAATAAGGTAAATATTGACCCGGTCCTTCGTTTTGGGGGCTTTTACTAGGTTACACGTTGTTAAACCCTTAGGATGAGGGTTTAGGATGTTAATTCAAGTCTGGACTGTTATATTTAGCTAATCCAGCTCTGTCAACACACAGAAGGCACCTTTAGGTGCTTACAAGGTCAAGTCCCTCCAGTCAGGTGTAAGCAATCCACATGACTGGAATACCCAGGCACTTGTCTCTGATCCTCCTGAGCTACTAAGCATAATTGAAGGTCTATTACTATTATGTGTAGCCTTACTTGCCAACAGAGAGGCTTGCGAATAAGAAAGAGCATAGCCAAGCTCCCCACCCAATCAACCATAGATTTAGGTGTGCTTCAGAAAATCTAGGCCTTTCAGGAACAGAGCCTCTTACATACGGGAAGGGCCTGACATGCAGGCACTGCTGGAATTAGGCAAGTGTAACGTACATCTGGTTTGCTTTAGGATCATTGGTTGGATTAAGCCTTAGGATACAGTGTTTGAATTAAAGTGGAGTTCCTGTCTAAAGCCTAGTACACACTGCTAGTTTTTATTTTTTGTTAAATCCAGCTAGCTGAACGGAAAAAAAAAATGACCGCCCTGGTCGGAGCCGCTGTACCAACTATCTGATGTTAGTATAGCGATCTCCCCTGCTGTCCTATTGTGTTCTGACAGGAGGGCCATTGACTGAGCGCTGATCAGAAGCCGGTCAGCAGACCCTTTTCAATCATGCCCCTTCGTCAGAAGCCTGTCGGACCGGGTGCAGTACACACGCTTAACACTATGTTAAACAGTGCACGTCATGAGGACGCGACGTGGCAGAGGTAGGAGGTGCTGGATTGCTCCATGGCGGCAGGAGACATCCGCCGTGTAGAGGCTCCGATGCCATCACGCTTGGACCGGCAGACTGCAGCGTGAGAGGCTGAGGGCTGCAAGGACCGAGCAGGAGCCTCACCCCCCGCCCAGGACGACCTGACATCCCCAAGAGATCCCGCCTGCAAAAAAGACAGGAAACGAGACGTGCTGTGCTGGAGAAGCATCAGCCGCCGCGCTCCCAGCGCAGAGCGGAAGTAAGCTTGTCGGAAATTGTGAGCAGAGGTTAGCTGTGTAGGAGCCGACGGGTCCCTGGAAGATTGCTGGAGACACGCGCCCGTGCAGCGGTATAAGGGTCTGGTGAGGCGCTCAGCAGAGCCGAGTATGAGCGGGTTCCCCCCCCCCCGTCTCTGATGCCCCCCCTGATTTCAGTTCCCCCCTCAGGAGTAGGATTACCTAATACTTATTGCTCAAAAGGTGTATTCTGATGCTAAACTGTCAAACCTATGTGCCAGCCTTCTTTGAGGCACGCTATATGTTGGAACTGTAGCTGAATATATTACTCTGAACGGTGTAATGGAAATAATTATTGAATCATATGAGGGATGTAATACGTGGACTAACTAAATATTGAACTGGGTCTGTAACTCCTGCGCTGCATATTGCCTATGACACTCCAGAGAGCCTGGTTTTCTGCCTTTAGCGGGGACTGGTGAGGCACCCAGGCGGAGTTGATCAGGGTGGGCACTGAACCCCCTGGACCCCCTCTCCCTCTCTACTGTCCCATAACAGTGAATAAATGGGTGAACAGTCAACATCTTTTCTCTACCCTACTTAAAAGGGGCCTTATTGCCTGAACGGAGCAGGCCGCTCAGAAGGTTTATAGTGTAGGCTGTGTAGTGGCCGTATGGTAGCTGTGTGGTGGACTCTGAATTAATGCTGGTTAAACACAAGCTGGATCAGACCCCCACCACAAATACAGCAAAGCAACTTGACAAATACACTATAACATCATAAACCTTCAAAACATATAGTAAAGTGGGTGTAAAGAGGCCGCGGACACTAAATAGTAAAAAGGAGACTAACTCACTCCACCGACAGTCTAACCAACACCTACATAGCAGGAGCTGGACAGTCCGACCCCCTCCTTTTATTCCTTTTTCTTTTTGCTCCTTGGTCCTTTTTTTTTTTTTTTTTACTATTGGTAAGGCCCTGGAGCGCCGTACTAGAAGTGTATGCAATTATTTTTGATGCAAAGGTGTTAGGGATTAGCCCCGACTTCAAGTATTTCCATCTAAAAACTCTGACACGTTGCATAAACCTCTGGTTTTGCCTAATATATATTTCCATCCATATTTACTGGCACCCTGAGCACAACCCCGTGCTGGGGGAAATCCTAGACGGGGGGGCTGGATCTAGTGCTCACAACAAACGGGGGTGGACTTAGAAGTACTTAGTAAATAAGACACTAGAACATTCTCAAACTGGGGAAAAGAATCAGACCTACTACTAAGATGAATAGGTCCACGAGAGGTGCAGCCCCAATGGGGCCCAAAAGTAAAGCCGGCACTAGCTCAATTCAGCACTACATGACCCAAGAGGGCAACACCAAAAGCCCTGGGGCGGTAAAGAAAACCGAAAAAAAGAAAACCGCGACCACAACAGGGGAAGACAGTGTGGACCGCTCCAAAGGGGAGACAACCTCAGAAAGTGAACATGAGCAAAGTAGGCTGGAGGAGATAGGCCAGGAGACAAAGCCGCCATCAAAAGCTGAGATGAATGTGATGTTGCTCAGGATGGAAAATCTCATCAAAACAGAAAGTGATAAGATAAGAATGGACTTGGGAGGCCTAGTGGAAAGAGTGGAAGAAACGGAAAAAAGAATTGAAGAACATGACTGTGAACTCGATAAATTAAGATCACAAGTCCAAGCCCTGACAGACAACCAAAAAACGCTAGCGTACCGACTGGAAGACCAGGAAAATCGCAACAGGCGACAGAACCTAAGAATCCGTGCGCTAACTGAGGAGAAAGGAGAAGACCTGAGAAATATTATGAATATTATATTCAACCCCCTGTTAGGCAAACCGGTAGATGCAAAGCCTCTTAAAATAGAACGAGTACACCGAGTAGGGAACCCCAATCAGACAGACAGAAAGGGGCCGAGAGATATTATAGTTCGGTTTCGGAACTATGAAGAAAAAGCGGAGATATGGGGCAGGCTGAGGGGGAAGCCTCCCATTAGATATAAAGAGGAGGAGATTCAGATTTTTGCGGACCTATCAAAAGAAACACTAACAAGGAGACGACATCTGAAACCCTTACTGGAATTAATGCGCTCGCAAAATGTGAAATATCAATGGGGATTCCCTGCATGCCTCATTGGCCTAAAAGGGGGAAAAACCGCACGGCTGAGATACCCAGAAGAGCTGACAGGGTTCTGTCAAAAAATGGACTTAATAGTCCCAGAGTTGCCGGACTGGGTTGAATAAGGAAAGTTAGTGCAGTAGGAAGGGGAAAAGAAGAAGGGGTGCAGGGGAGGGGATGGGGATGGGGATGGGAGGGAGGCCATGGAGTATTCTTGAGCACCACTACTAGGAGTGGAGCCGATGGTAAAGTGGAGGAGAATACCAATAGCGGCTCCTAGGCCAAGAGTGGGCCATGGGGAGGGAGGGGAGGGTGGGAGGTGTGGGGGGGACCATCTCGGAGACTCCACAAGAACTAGGTAGATTCGTCTATACGTCCCTTAAATGACCGATATTAGATTTCTCTCATACAATGTAAGAGGATTGGGAAAAAGGTGGAAATAAGGGCCGTCTAATTGAGCCACCCCCACTGCGCGTAACTGGAGAATATAAGTGAAAATATAGTGATATTGATAATATAAATAAATAAATTAATAAATAAATATATGTGAGCTGCTGCTCTAAAAGTTAAACAATCAAAATGTAATATGCAAATACAGTGCTACCTGATGTGAAAAAAGGTATCAAATGTGATATTAAGCAGCGCTCAAGAGAATCAAATAAAAAAACACACATATAATATTGCTAAACTATTAAGTGAAAAATATTGAGTGATCCACCCTCTATGTGAAACAATATATCAGTGTCAAAAAATAGGTGTCAATAATACACCCAAAATAACAGGTTGACAAAAAAAAAAAAATCCATAAACTGATTGTGTGAACGTAAATGAAGTTCATAAATGGAGAACAGAAGAAATCCCTTCACGATCTTCAGACAGTGCTTTCACCACACCACAGTGACTGCGTGATTCCACCACCCATCAGAATGCAAACTCACCACAATAAACGGCCTGACACTCTCGTGTTAAGGCACACAGGCTTTTTAACTGAACCACTCAGTTTAATTGATGGAACTCCCTCTTTGGAAACTGGAGCACTCAGTTAAATAAATGGAGATCCGTTGGAAAAAGGAAAAACTCCAAGATGACAGCCACATGTATAATGAAGAGAGAGAGCACAATAGTGTGATATTGCAACACAACTTTTAATAAAAACACTAAAAATCTCCCAATAGATGCACTCACAAAAATGACTCTTGTCATAAGCAGTGATTAAATCCAAACATCACACGGTGTAAACACAAACGAAAATTTTCCTCCAGGTGAACCAGTGGTCACGGCGGACCAACAAATAGCCCAGGTTTACTCACAGCCCTATGAAGGTGTACTGGAGTCGCTCTTCAGATGACTATATTGGTGACAGATGGACCGTTCCACGCCCGACCAGTTCAGTTTAAGGTATGCGGTTGTAACTTAGTACCCACGCCCCGACATGTTTCATCATACTGATTTAATCATGGGGATCCCCATGATTAAATCAGTATGATGAAACATGTCGGGGCGTGGGTACTAAGTTACAACCGCATACCTTAAACTGAACTGGTCGGGCGTGGAACGGTCCATCTGTCACCAATATAGTCATCTGAAGAGCGACTCCAGTACACCTTCATAGGGCTGTGAGTAAACCTGGGCTATTTGTTGGTCCGCCGTGACCACTGGTTCACCTGGAGGAAAATTTTCGTTTGTGTTTACACCGTGTGATGTTTGGATTTAATCACTGCTTATGACAAGAGTCATTTTTGTGAGTGCATCTATTGGGAGATTTTTAGTGTTTTTATTAAAAGTTGTGTTGCAATATCACACTATTGTGCTCTCTCTCTTCATTATACATGTGGCTGTCATCTTGGAGTTTTTCCTTTTTCCAACGGATCTCCATTTATTTAACTGAGTGCTCCAGTTTCCAAAGAGGGAGTTCCATCAATTAAACTGAGTGGTTCAGTTAAAAAGCCTGTGTGCCTTAACACGAGAGTGTCAGGCCGTTTATTGTGGTGAGTTTGCATTCTGATGGGTGGTGGAATCACGCAGTCACTGTGGTGTGGTGAAAGCACTGTCTGAAGATCGTGAAGGGATTTCTTCTGTTCTCCATTTATGAACTTCATTTACGTTCACACAATCAGTTTATGGATTTTTTTTTTTTTGTCAACCTGTTATTTTGGGTGTATTATTGACACCTATTTTTTGACACTGATATATTGTTTCACATAGAGGGTGGATCACTCATTATTTTTCACTTAATAGTTTAGCAATATTATATGTGTGTTTTTTTATTTGATTCTCTTGAGCGCTGCTTAATATCACATTTGATACCTTTTTTCACATCAGGTAGCACTGTATTTGCATATTACATTTTGAATGTAAGAGGATTGAACTCCCACGTTAAGAGACTCAAAATCTTGAAGGAACTGGAGTACCATAAGGCGGATGTCGTCTTTGTACAGGAGACCCACTTAACGTTAGAGTCCAACATTAAGATGTTCTCCCCCAGGTTTCCCACGTGGTTCTATGGAGATACAATATCAAAGAGATCACGTGGGGTTGCTATAGGATTTGCTAGTAGTGTACGGTTTACATTGGGGGACAGACGGATAGATCCAGAAGGAAGATTTTTATTCTTGAAGGTCAAAATAGGAGGAGTGGATTTCACTCTGGCGAACGTCTATGCCCCCAATGTGAATTCAGCTAAATATGTTAATAAAATTCTGAGGAAATTAAAAGATTTTGAGGAAGGACATGTTGTACTGATGGGAGATCTCAACTGTTGCCTGAACCCCATATTTGATAGTACGTCCCGGGCACAGGGGACTAAAGGTGAGCACTTAAAAGAATTGAAACAACAAATGTTGCATAACCAACTGATTGATGTATGGCGAACCTTACATCCTAAAACACGTGATTACACCTTTTACTCCCCTGTGCACGGGACGTACTCGAGGATAGATTATATCCTCATAGATCATAGACTACTGGATAGGGTAACAGATGCGGGGATTGGGATCACGACAATCTCGGACCACGCCCCTATAACTTTAAAAATCAGCATATCATTACAGCAAAAAAATCCACCGGTGTGGAGATTGGATGAAAGCTTATTTGAAGATGAAAAGGTAGTCGGGAGAGTACAAAAAGAACTAGAGCTATATTTTAGGGAGAACGATACAGAGGGGATCTCGGGGGCATCTCTTTGGGATGCTCATAAGGCATACGTAAGGGAGATTCTTATTGCCGAGGGAGCAAGGAAAAAGAAAGAAAGTTCCAGGAAATTAAAATCTTTAACAGAAGAAATCCACATTTTAGAACAAGATCATAAAACTCAGGGTCAAAAGAGAGCAACTCTTCATGCATTGTCCTTAAAAAGGGATGAATATAGAGCCCTATCAGAGCAAGAAATAAGGAGACTACTTAATAGAAGGGATAGAGAAAGATACATTTGGGGAAACAAACCCAGTAAGCACCTAGCTAGAATGGTACAAAAAAAGAAAACTAGAAACTTTATCGAAAAGATCCAAAAAAAGAACGGAGAATTAGCTAACTCAACTAGAGACATAGCTGAAGTCTTTAGAAAATATTATGAAGATTTATATGCAGTACAACAAAAGGAGTGGAGTCCTGGCGAGAAAGAGGCTAAAATAAGAGCAGTACTTCAGAAAGCGAATTTACCTAGGATAGAAGTTCAAGTAACTGCAAAAATGGAAGAGCCCATAACTGAAGAGGAGGTGAGCGCAGCCCTAAAAAAGTCAGCTAAGGGGAAAAGCCCAGGCCCAGATGGCTTCACGACTCTGTACCTGCAAAAATTCGGCTCTATATTAATCTCTAGACTTTGCCATTATTTTAACGGGTTGGGGGCAGAATATGAGATGAGCCGGGAGGCATTGGAAGCAACAATCACCCTTATAAAAAAAGAGGGAAAAGACAACACACTTTGCTCAGGCTTCCGACCCATATCATTATTAAACGCAGACACAAAGTTGTATGCTAAGATATTGGCCGAACGCATGAAGGGGCTAATGACAACCATAGTGCACCCTGACCAGGTGGGTTTCATACCCGGTAGAGAGGGTAAGGACAATGGGGTCAGGGCCCTCATGCTCCTACAGAAAATTAAAGACAATGGATCCCTCGGTCTACTCCTGTCAGTCGACGCTGAAAAAGCGTTTGACAGGGTAGACTGGGGGCTCATGATCCAAACGCTAGAAGAAATAGGTGTTGGTCCGAAGATGGTGAGGCGGATTAAAACGCTATACCATCACCCGTACGCCAGGATTAAAATCAATGGATCCCTGTCTACTCCCCTGGAGATGAGGAATGGGACTAGACAGGGATGCCCATTGTCCCCTCTCCTTTTCGTTCTTTCTCTGGAACCCCTATTGGCAATGATACGCAATAACTCCGAGATTAGGGGACCCAAAGTTAGGGGAGAAGAGCACAAATTGGCCCCCTTCGCGGATGATATCCTATTCTTCATAAGCAGTCCCAGAAACACACTCCCGAACTTAATGAGAAATATTACACAGTACGGTGAGGTCTCAAATTTTAAAATGAATGTATCCAAGACGGAGATCCTGAATGTCAATATATCTAAGGAGGAAAAACGATACCTTCAAACGACATTCAATTTCTCATGGAAAAAAGAAATTAATTACCTTGGCATTAAACTAGTAAACTCTTTAAAGAAAATGTATAGAGTCAATTATATCCCTCTGTTAAATGAAATTAAACGAGAAATTAAAACCATCTATTATCGGCCAATCTCATGGTTTGGCAGGATAAATGTTGTAAAAATGGTACTAATTCCAAAAATAATCTACAAATTTCAAATGGTCCCAGTAGCTCTCCCACAGACGTATTTCAAAATATTAAACTCCCTCCTGATGAACTACATCTGGAAAAATAAAAAACAGAGGATTTCAGCTCAAGTATTAAAACAGAATAAGAAAATGGGCGGACTGGCGGTTCCTGACATCAGAAAATATTATGAAGCAATAGTCCTAGCATGGGTAATAGAGTGGGCCAAAGAGAATCTAGATAAAAGATGGATTAATATTGAATGCACACTTGCACGGGCACAATTGGGACAAATAATTTGGAATACACCACAATATAGAACACTAGACACTTCTGCACATGAAATAACATTTAATGCATTACAGGTATGGGACAGACTACACAAACAATTGAAATTAAAATTCAATTCTCCATTAATGGAACTTAAAGACAATGAATATTTTGCACCAGGGATGGCAGGGGTGGGAGGGAAATGGATTAAAAATAGAACTCAGGTTAGGGACATTATACACAAGGGTAAGATATTGACACATCACGAGATTAAAGCAAAGATAGAATCCATGAGACTGGATGAATGGCGATACATGCAGTTGGCGCTTTTTATTAAGCGACTCCCGTTACCCCTCATGCGAGGAGTATACACCGATTGAAAAGCTCTGTATCACCGACAGTTCAAAAGGTAATATCTCCAAAATCTATAAATTCCTGTGTAAAAGGGACGAGTTAGATACCCCAAAGTACATCTTAAAATGGGAAAGAGAACTGGAGGCACCCAGAGGAAACATCTTAATATCAAGAATAATAAAAATGATCCATTCTTCTGCAATTGATGCTAGGACTGCCGAGATGAATTTTAAATGCTTAACAGGATGGTATGCTACCCCAGATAAAACCGGCAAATATAGAGAAGGGCAGACAGCAGATTGTTGGAGAGGGTGCACAGCAAGGGGGACAATGGCCCATCTGTGGTGGGACTGCCCGGTAATCAAAACATTTTGGAAAAAAATCCTGATACTGATTAAGGAAATAATCAAGAAAGAGATAATAGAAGACCCATGGGTAGTCCTGTTTCATGGTGGGAAAGAGAGTATAAAAGAATATAAAAGATCGCTGACTCCCCATTTACTCAACGCAGCCAAACGCCAGATACCAAAAAAGTGGAGGGAACTAGAAAGCCCACAGGTCTGGGAGTGGATGGAGTCAGTGGAGGAGACCTATAGGAGGGAGGAGTGGAAGGACGGGACAGGCGAGGAAAATGCCGATTATAGGGGTAAATGGGTAAATTGGTTTAATTTAAAAAAAAACAGGGGTTACATGGAGAACCTGAGGGAGATATAGAAAACCTAAGTAGCATATGAGACAAACTAGTGGAGTGGAGTCACGAGATGGTAGGGTGGGGGGGGTTAGGGGGGAGGGAAGGGGAGGGTCGCTGGGTCTAACTTTTATATCCCCCTTATCTATTTATTACTGGAAAATTAAATTAATAGTCTATAAAAATAGACAATATATTTATAAAAAAAAAAAAAATATATATATATATATATTTAAACAAAAAAAAAAAAAAGAAGCATTATGAAAAACCAAAATAAAGAGGAATCATATACCCGCAGATGATGCTAAAACTTCTTCGGAGACGATGGGGACCATCTTCCATGAGAAAGTCACCAAGAAAGTTACTGACTGAGCGGAAGAAAAAAAAAAAAAAAAAAACACTATGTTAAAAAACATCCCCTCCTGTTACCATTCCGTGCCTAACCCATGTTAATAAACATGTATACTTACCTGTTTTCAGCTTGCTCCAGCCCTGTCATGAGACCCCTGTGTCGAGTGATGTATGTGGCCCATTGTTTGCTTATATCCAGCCCTTGGGGCATTTTTCCACCCACTATCAGCAACCGTAGGGTATAGCTCTCCCACTGACACCAATGATGGAGCACTATTCCTCCTCCTGACACCCACGATGGGGCACTACAATAAGAGTGACCGTCCCACTCCAGTAATATAACTTGTTGAAATAGATCCCATAGTCACCACGTGAACCATCACCACTATAGGGCCTCTTACCAGCACAAACTGACCCTATTGCAGAGTCAAATCACCCTGTGAGGAATATCCTGTCATGAGGCACTACGACCCAAATTGCTTGGTTGGACTCCTATGATGTCTCCAACTTCCCAGATGTATACTACATATGCATAGCAACCATTTGCCAAACCCCACCATTAAATCAGAATGGAATTGCCCACAATAGTGTGAATCCCTAAAATAATTTTATTAAAACTAAAGTACATAAAACTACTCACATGTGAGCCATAAAACAGCACTGTACATATATAGCACTGTCGATCAATATATCAAGCATCCCAAACAGTACAAACAGGCGTGGTGACATCACATGCAGTAGCTCCGCATAACAGGATATTACTCACAGGCTGATTTGACTCTGCAATAGGGTCAGCTCGTTCTGGTAAGAGTCCATTCCCTATGGTGGTGATGGTTCACGTGGTGACCACAGGATCTATTTCAACAAGTTATTTCCTACAAAAGTGGACTCCAATTCATTTATATTTTTATTGCTTTTCACTATTACATTGAATTTGTATGTTTTGCTCACTTTCACATTTTTTTTTTTTGCCATCACCTTTTTTATTACAAATGTGTAATAAAGCCAAGCTATAACACACATGTATGCCACCATATGAGTCGGCTTCCAATAGGAGCACATGCAGAGGGAAGAGAGTTGCCAGAGGACCCCAGAAGAGGAGGTAAGGAACTGCTCTGTGCAATACCATCCTAAATAGTAGGATGAAAACAAAAGTGATGAAGGGGCCATTTCACTGGATGCAACCGACTTCAAGTGCAGCTCCTGACAACACCTGCACATAATGTTTAGTGAATGTAGTTCTTCAAAAACCTGTCAAAGACCTGCCAGAGACTGCAGACTTGTAACAGGTGATGGTCAAAGACTATGGGCATACTACTAGAGATGGTCATCGGCTGCAAACATGCCATAAGAGTTTTTAGGAGATTAGAAACATGCTTTTGAAGACAATAGACACATTACAAGAAACTACTAGAGATCACCGCTATTACAGCAGCTTTAAAAATCAATGTACTTCTAAAAATTACTGGTGTCACAGTTGATATTTCTCTTAGCTACATCCATTATAAAAGATCAAATTAACAAATAAAACAAGAGATTGGGAAGGGGTGGAATGCATAAAAAAAAAAAAATAAGATAGTGTCAAAAAAACATGTTAAGCTATTTAAAGAGGAACTGCAGTCTGCTCACATAATTTGTAATAAAAACATCTTTGCCATTTTCAAGCTTTAACCACTTTGCATATTATTTTTAGATTTACTGCGATTCTGTACTTCGGAACTATATTCTTCTCAAGGGGTATTTGTAAACTTGTATGGTATATAAAATCTAGGAGTAATATATATTTATATGATATATTTATTTCCTGAACTTGTTAGCATGTCCTGATGTGTTGTTTTTCAGTTATGTATGTTTCTTCTTGTTTTTGTTTTCTGTTAAAATTTATAAAAAAAAATTAAAACAAAGTTAAAGTAACAAAGGTAGAAGATTTAATAGATGGAAAGACAAAAAAAATGACTGAAGTTCCGTTTTACCTTTCAGAAGCCAGTCTAAAAAATATTTTTCCCTCAATGGTATGGAAAACACAGACTGCTGTCTGCAGGGGCACTCAAGGTCAACAAGCATTACCTATTGTAATTATCTATCATCTCTGTACATTTTAAATAAGCTTTAGCACTACCATCAATATTTTGTTCCAGAGCATCCTGTGGACTCATTGACCACTGTCAGATACCAGGAAACCTGGATTATTTTCAGTAGTGGGCTATGAAATGATTGCAGATAATTTACTAAATACTGCAGTTTATCATTTTATTCAAAACAGTAATTGGCAATAAGAACGTGTATGTTATTATTCAGAAGCCCAGCTGAAAAGACATAAAAAGAGACATCACTAAAAAGAAAGAGCAGCCAAAATCCTTGTGTTCTGCTCTTCTCGTGTATAAAAATGACACGACTATGCAAGGTGGGAAAGTCCGTAATATAAAAGTACTGTATTAATAAAAGTAGAAAAATAGTTAAAGTTTTTTTTTTGTATTAGCATTGATCTTTCAGCATGCACTTCTAAATACTGTACGTTCAATCTCATCCACATGATTAACATTCAATTCACTTAAAATGGAGCCAATCAAACTTTCCGTCACCCAGGGCTTTATTTTGTTGGCTGCGATTCTGTTCAACATTTGCAGGATTTGGAGGAACAGAGGAACTGAACATTTGTTTTAACAGTTTCTGCATAGTCATACTCTAGTTAACAATGAGCAACGGTACTTTATTTTATTTTTTTTCATCACAAAGAAATAATTTAACTTACTATAGCTATAGAATGATGAATCCTTTTTTTTTACAGTTAAAAAAGAAACATATAAAAGGGATATCATGGTATTGCTTTGTTAATGAAAATACATACACACACATATATATATATATATATATATATATACACACACACTGCTCAATTTTAAGGAACACTTTTGAATCAGAACTCCTGGGATATTGATCTAGTCAGTTAAGTAGCAGAGGGGGAGGGGTGTATACAGAGGGGGTTGTTAATCAGTTTCAGCTGCTTTGCTGTTAATTGAAATTAACAACAGGTGCACTAGATGGGCAACAATGAGACAACCTCCAAAACAGGAATAGTTTTTCAGGTGGAGGTGTCCGACATATTTTTTGCAAGGGGGAACAGGATGAGCACTTCCAGAGCCCTACAAAATTACCTCCAGCAGGCCACTGGTGTGAATGTCTCTGACCAAACAATCAGAAACAGACTTCATGGGGGTGGCCTGAGGGCCCAACGTCCTCTAGTGTGCTCTGTGCTCACTGCCGGACACTGTGGAGCTCGATTGGCATTTCCATTGAACACCAGAATTGGCAGGCCTGCCACTGGTGCCCCATGCCTTTCACAGATGAGAGCAGGTTCACCCTGAGCATATGTGACAGACGTGAAAGGGTCTGGAGAAGCCCCTGAGAACTTTATGCTGCCTGTAACATTGTCCAGCATGGTGATGGTCTGGGGAGGCATATCCATGGAGGGACGCACAGACTTCTACAGGCTACACAATGGCACCCTGGCTGCCATTAGGTATCGGGATGAAATCCTTGGACCCATTGTCAGACCCTATGCTGGTGCAGTGGGTCCTGGGTTCCTCCTGGTGCACGACAATGCCTGGCCTCATGTGGCGAGAGCATGCAGCCAGTTCCTGGAGGATGAAAAAATGTATACCATTGAATTGCCCCCATGCTCACCTGACCTAAATCCAAAAGAACACCTCTGGGACATTATGTTTCGGTCCATCCGGTGCTGCCAGGTTGCACCACAGTCTGTTCAGGAGCTCAGTGATGCTGTGGTCCAGATCTGGGAGCAAATACCTCAGGAAACCATTCGTCCTCTCATTAGGAGCATGCCCTGATGTTGTCAGGCATGCATACAAGCACCTGGGGGCCATACAAACTACTGAGGACCATTTTGAGTTGTTGCAGTGAAATTTCATCAAAATGGACTAGCTTGCTGCATAATTTTTTCACTTAGATTTTCGGGGTGTCTTAGAATTCAGCCCTCTGTAGGTGGATAATTTCCATCAAATGATGTGCTATCCTTTCATTCGTAACACATTACCCTTTCCATATCAGTATAGATATCCAGCATGAGATTTTTTTCCTGTTGAGATCTGATATGTTTTCAAAGTGTTCCTTTAATTTTTTTTGAGCAGTGTATATACACAAACTAATGTACACTGTGCAATGACCACAAAAACTAATAATAATGAAAGAGATGTGAAATTCACACCCAAACTAAAGATGATGTATCTTTAGATGAAACGTGTCAGACAAGCCCTGCTGATGTCATTGCATTACCAACAAACCTCATTTTTAAGCGCTTGATCTACTTTCCAAATGTGTTTACAATTGTTTTTTAATACATTTTTACGTTTATAAGTATTCACACTATGTGGAACATTTTCTTTTTTGGTCATGCCATTTTGAATACTTGAGATGATTTGGTCTGCCTCAGAAGACGATCGAATCATCGAAATGTACGTCAGGCCGCGCGCACTTACGTCATTTCCGGGTCTGCGTGCGGTGGTTGTGGCTGGAGCGCACGCCACACTCCGCTGAATACACGCTGCAGACTCTGGATTTTGCTGCCTGTTTTTTGTTTTCTGTTGTCTGTGGATTCTGTTGTCTGTGGATTTTTGTCCCCGGGGATGGATTTCCAGCGGATCAAAATTTCTTGACATGCTAAGAAATCGATCCGCTGGAATCCAGTCCAACGGATTGATCCGCTGGTCTGTACAGACTCACCGGATCAATCCGTCCGAATCCATCCCCCGCATGCGTCGTAATGATTCGACTGGAATTCCTTATATGACAGCGGCGCGCACGTCACCGCGTCATCATCGCGGCGACGGCGCAACACGTCACCGCGGACGGAATTCTGATCTCATGGTTAGTACAACCATGAGATCAAAATCCGCCAGAGGATTTATCCGCGGAAACGGTCCCCCGGACCGTTTCCGCGGATAAATCCTCTCGTGTGTACCCGGCCTATATGTTATCTTTCCAGAATGTATTAGAAGTATATGCCGTGCTGAACAAAAGTACTGTGGACTGATTATCTCTACTGTGCATGCTGTGTTGAGCAACAGTATTGTGGATGGACTAATTCACTGTATTCATTGTATACACACTAGGAGCCGGACTGCTAGTATCACACTTGGACTGTCGCTGGTTCACTGTTTATTGCTTGCCATCTGTTCTTATTTGTATATATTTGCAGGTTATGCTCTCGCTGGTAGTACACTGATGCATTATTACCTTGCTCACACATCTTTGTGCATATGAGGGCAGATACTGATACATGCATTCACTCATATATTTCCTGGTTTGCTCATATGTCACCATTTAGACTCTGAGCTTACCTTAGACTCTGAGCACTCCACCAGTACATCGCTTACTAGCACGTAGACACATCTATAGCGTATTTGCGGATTGGGTCTTCCGACCCTTCTACCTGCTGGTTTTAGCTCATAGCCATTGGTTGCACTAGACATTGCCCATTATTAGCCTATTCACTATAGGCCATTGGGTTGTTCGTCTCATTTGTGCATCAGGCAGCGCCACCACCCCAATACATTTTACTTTATCACCTTTCTCCCTAGAAGGACAGTTTCTAGGGGGGCAGCAGCCTTTATCTCAGTCCCAGCGCAGGTTCAGTCTTTATATCTGGTCTGACAAGTTGGCTGCTTCTGAAGACTGCTTCTCGTTGACATCTCTTGACCAACTGGATTGTCTTATAACGTGATCTGAAACCCAGATGTGGAGGTCCCATATTTTGGTGGTTGCACCATAAGCCTTGTTGATTCACCGAGCATTTGCCCATTTGAGTCCTCTCACTCCGGTAAGCCTCCTCACTAACCGGTGGTGGGTCAATTGTCTGTGTCTTTACTTCAACATTGATGTCACGTGGAATCCCACTTCTATTTACACAATTTGTTCTTACCGTCCATTCAAAGACTGTTATGTTTATGTTTTAAAACAACCTTTATATGATGGCACATGGACTTTAGTTTGGGTGTGAATTTCACATCTCTTTTTCATTATTATTATTAGTTAGTGTGGTCATTGCACAGTGTACATTAGCTTGTGTATATATGTATTTTAATTTTTTGAGCGCTGCACAAATATTTTACTTTTCACATATGTCTTGATTTACACTTGTCTTTGTTGTGCTGGCTGCTATTAGATATATGTCAGCGCGATATACACCATTTTTTCTATTGCTTTGTCAACGGAAAAAAAAAAGATTTACAAAGTAAGTTTTGGGGGTAGGTAGACTTAATTTCCATAAGCATAACAGAAGCTATGACTAAAAGTTTGGTCATACACTAGAAGAATTAAGTTAGAAAACTTTGGGACAGGACCACATCGGTGACCGAAGCACAGTTGCATCCACGTTTTACATGCAGTTCCCATTGACTTGTTACCAGGACTTTGATGAGCTTTCATGAAAATTCAGGGTCTAAAAGAACTCAATGGGAGTGCACCTAAAACCATGTGTAAAATGCAGATAAATTGTGCAGCACTCAATCCGCAGCACACCAGTGTGAACACAATCTTAATTTCAAGGCCTGTTTAATTTTTGATCATTAGTGTGATGAAAATTGATGGTCAGTTTTAACCGCAGTGATGAGAAAGTTTGAAGGGGCAGGATGTAAAATATTCTTCTTACATGAACAAATGTCTAACAGTGAATGTACTTTTTGTTCTGGAAAAAACATTAATTCCAAAATAAAATGTTAAAAGGAAAACACAATTTTGAAGTACTTATAATATTTGTAAAGTCATTGAATGTATTGGAAATCTACTAGTTTAAGGGCAGGTTAAAGGATAAGTTCACCTTTCATAACATATTACATGCTACACTCATATTCAGGGTGTAACATGCAACATGTCATGAAAGGCCCGATCCCTGCTGTGACAGCTAGTGGGGGATCTTCTCCCCCCTGCACTAGCTGTCAAAATGTTAAAAAAAATCCCTGTGTGAATGGAAAACTTAGTGCTTGTCGGCGTGCAAAAAAAATTGTATTTTTTATTTTTTTTTGTCAAAATTATCTCGTAAGTCTGATGGAAAGGAAAGTAAACAAAGACCACGACAAGCGCGCTCGGATCCGCCTGTCCGTTTTTTATGCGGATCTGAGCGGGTCATCCATTGACTCCTATGGGCAGGCAGATGTCAGCGGAGATGTGTCCGCTGACACCCGCATGCCATCCAATCAAAACAGACATATGGCGATATGTTCGCCATCCGTCTTGGTGGATTGGTTGAGATATGATGAAAACGGACACGCTGTCTGTTTTTGTCCGATCTACCCATAGAAATCAGCGGGGCTCTGACAAGACCTTCCTCCCTCAGTGAGCAGAGACGGACCTGTCATCCGCCGGCTCAGTGGAGATCAACGGAGCGATCTCTTGCTGAGCTGGCGGACTCTGCAACATGTGGAAAGGGCCTAAAACTTTTTTTAAAGTGGATTTCAGCAAAATTGGCAATAACATGGAGCACCCAGGACCAGAAAACAAACTTAATATATAACACCTAAAGCCTCATACACGCAATCAGATTTTCCGACAGGAATTGTATGATGACAGGATAGTTGTACGCTCCATCAGACAATTGTTGTCGGATTTATCGCCAACAAAAAGGTGGGATAGCATGCTTTAAAATTGTCCGCCAAAAGAAAACTGCGTTGTCTGATTATCCGAGCGTGTGTACACAAGCCCGTCGGACAAAACTCCAAAGTACAAACACGCATGCTCAGAAGCAATGCTCACCATGACACCGAATTATCAGAAGCTGCCCAAAGAGTGGCGCTAAAGAGCTGAAAAACCACATAGTTTTGTGTTTGTTCGCCGACAATTCTTTGCTGTTTGTATGCAAGACAAGTTCCTGGCCAATGCCCTTCGGACAAAAGTCCTACGCTTTGTATGCAGAAAATCCAAATTGTGTGTATGAGGCTTTAAGGTTCTATTTTATATAGAAGAGAAGTTACTGCTATTATGCTCTCTCCATTACACTTTGCATTGTTACTCAATACCATGGCCTGCCATTAGGCTTCCTAAAGCCAGTGACGTGCTAACACCTTTGTAAAACACATCACTGAGCCTTATAATGGGGAAATTCAAACCCAACACTTGCTTTATAACTCAGTTTTATAAAAATCCCCCCAAAGCGTATGGGAGAGATCTCTTGCTTACAGATCAAAAATCAGTATACTCAAACAATTAAGTTTAGATAGAGCTGCAGTAAGCAGCAATGTGTAACCAGCCATGCTATTGTTTGGATATTGGGGTTTTCTATCAGTCTGGGATTAATACAGGATACATACGGGATACATCTGCCCGGGATGATACAAGACATTTTGCTATAACCTATAGGGCCAGATTCACAGTAGACTTACGACGGCGTATCTCCACGTACGCCATCGTAAGTCCGAATGTGAGCCGTCGTATCTATGCGCCTGATTCTTAGAATCAGCTACGCATAGATTTGGCCAAGATACGAGCGGCGTAAGTCTCCTACGCCGTCGTATCTTGGGTGCATATTTACGCTGGCCGCAAGGGGCGCTTCCGTAGATTTATGCGTTGAATATGTAAATTAGGTAGATACGCCGATTCACGAACGTACTTGCGCCCGCTACGTCATTTACGTTAGGCTTACATCCAGAGTAAAGTTACCCCTGCTATTATGAGGCTCCGCCAATGCAAAGTATGGATGTCGGCAAGCGTATCTTTTTACGTAGTTTACGTAAGTCGTACGTGAATGGGGCTGTGCGTAGGTTACGTTCACGCCACAGGCATTGGGCCTGGCGTATCTTATGGAGTAAATTTGACGCGATACTGAGCATGCGCGCGCATGCGCCGTACGATCAGCGCTTCATTTGCATGGGGTCACAGCTCATTTTAATAAAACACGCCCACCTCTTCCACATTTGAATTAGGCGGGCTTACGCCGGCCGATTTACGCTACGCCGCAACTTACGGAGCAAGTGCTTTGTGAATACTGCACTTGCCTGTCTAAGTTGTGGCGGCGTATCGTAAATAGGATACACTACGCCCAACTAAAGATACGCTCTCCTATGTGAACCTGGCCCATAGTATCTAGACACAGTTGAGTACCCAATTCATTTTTAATATGTATTTTAATATTTTTTTTGTATTTTTTTGTAACAGTCTTTTTTTCTACTTGCCTACTTTTGACCCAGTGACTTAAAAAGTCCCCTCATGAGGGTTCACGCTATATGCATATTATAGGGAGGTTGGCACACTGTCAGCTACTCTCTCTATTTTATTGTTGCTGTTAGTATTGGAAGAAAATTGTATCTGAAGTGTGTCATGGACTAGTAATGCATCAGTTCCATCGTTACTCAGGTAACTGGTAAACTTGTCAAAAAAATAAATAAGAAAAACCTCTGCAAGTCTTGGCATATAATTTAGCTGTAGCACAATGTTTAGAGTCGGTACCAAAACCAATGGTATCATAGAAATTTATGAACAGACAGTGACAACATTGAAGCCATCAAACACATCACAGCCTATCAAACAATTAATCTTTCTCATCCCTTTAACCCCTTCACGTCCGCGCTATAGCCTGAAAGATGGTTACAGAACGGACCTCAAATGCAGGGAGTGATGCCGGGCCCTCTGTGATCGCCGAGTTCTTCGGACTCAGCTGATCACAGATCAGGGTAAAGGGCCAATCACAGTGAGCCCTTTACCACATGATCAGCTGTCAGACAAACCGGTTACCAGCCTTTTTTTTTGTTCATGCTGTCAGCGTGAGCAAAAGAATAAAGCCGGTAACCGGCTTCTGTTAGAGGGACATCGGTCCCCTAAGTGCCGCAAATCAGTGCCCCATAATGCTGCAAATCAGTGCCCCATAATGCTGCAAATCAGTGCCCCATAATGCTGCAAATCAGTGCCCCATAATGCTGCCAATCAGTGCCACATAATGCTGCCAATCAGTGCCACATAATGCTGCCAATCAGTGCCACATAATGCTGCCAATCAGTGCCCATAGGTGCTGCCAATCAGTGCCCATAGGTGCTGCCAATCAGTGCCCATAGGTGATGCCAATCAGTGCCCAGTGATGCCAATCAGTGCCCAGTGATGCCAATCAGTGCCCAGTGATGCCAAACAGTGCCCATCAGTGATGCCAATGAGTGCCCATTAGTGATGCCAATGAGTGCCCATCAGTGATGCCAATGAGTGCCCTCATCAATGCCTCCTGACCAGTGCCACCTATTAGTGCCCATCAGTGCCACCTCTCTGTGCCACCTATCAGTGCCCCTTCTTTGTACCACCTCATCAGTGAAGGAGAAAAATTACCTGGTTGGTAAATTTTATAACAAAATATGAAAAACCGTTTTGGCTTTCTTTTTATTTGGTCTTTTATTTGTTTGTTTATCAAAAAATAAAAACCACAGTGGTGACTAAATACCACCAAAAAAAAAACTATTTGTTTGAAAAAAATGATACAAATTTCGTTTGGGTACAGCGTTGCATGACTGTGCAATTGTCAAAGTGTGAGAGCGCTGAAAGCTGAAAATTGGCCTTTCCTATTGTAAAGTGGAGTTCTGCCAAAAAAATAAATAATTCAAATTCAGCAGCTACAAATACTGCAGCTGCTGACTTTTAAAATAAGGACACTTACCTGTCCAGGGCACCTGCAATGTCCTCACTGGAAGCCGACCTGTCAATCGGCTCCGGATGGAGGCGCCGCCATCTTCAGTAAGGGAATCGGGAAGTGAAGCCTTGCGGATTCACAGCCGGGTTCCTTACTGGGCATGTGCGAGTCGCACTGCACATTCTGACTGGTCCCTGCTGTCTTCTGGAACCTGTGCGTCTCCCGGAAGGACAGCGGGGGTGACGAAGGAGAAGGACAGATACTGTGGCAATCTTTTGCCGGAAGTGGGAGCAAATACCTGTATTAGACAAGGTACATCTGAATCGTTACCTTTCTCTCCGTCAACACTGCACATGCGCGGGATAGAGCGTTGAATGCTGGGTTGTCAGCATTCACCGTATCCCGGAAAGGACATCCTGGTGGGCTTCAGAGTGCCTACAATCAAGATGGAAACATCCATCTATGAATTTTATAAACTATCGTTTGTGGGACAAAACCAATGCTGGCGGCTAGAAGATTGGGACACACGAGTTGCTGATTAAGAAAGGTAAGAGCGACAGATGGATCTAAAAAAAAAAAAAAACCCTGCGGAACCCCCGCTTTAATGAATAAAAAAAAATAAAAAAATTTAACAGCAAAGTTAGCCCAATTTTTTTGTATAATGTGAAAAAAAGATGTTCCCTCGACGAGAATCGTGATCTTTATTCTAAGCAAAAAAATTGTGAATCTCATTTTAGCCAGAATCGTGCAGCTCGAGTATATTGTATTTGCTTTATTCTCAAATGGCTAAACCCAGTACTAGTAAAGATAATGTTTTTGAATCCCTAGCTACTTCCCAGAATAGGCATTCTCGGACTCTCGGACTGCAAATATCATACAATAAATGGATTAAAAATAAAAATCCAAAACCACCCTTTATTCTGCGCTAGGAATTCTGTAACTAAAATAAAAACCCCAACCATGCCTCTTATTCTCTACACTGTATTTTATATAGAGATAATAGGTATATTTGAAACACTATATTGTCAAAAGTATTGGTACACCTGCCTTTACATCAGGGGTGCCCAACCTTTTTCAAGGGCCACTTAAGCGACTTGGTAACCGGTCGTGGGCCAGAATGAGTGGAGCGGGTGGATGGCAGCCAGACTCGGCTCTATAGAGCCAATTGGATTGGAGGTAGGTGTTTGTAAACGGACACAAGGCCATTTACATCTTCCGCTCCTTAGAGGTCGGACTGACTGTGTGAAAGGGGCCTAAGGTTGCTTTCACACTGATGCACGGTTGTTAACCCGCATCACGGGTGCAGCACACTTAAACAGTGGCTTTTATGCAGGTTAGCTGCACTTTGCCATAGACTTCTATTATATCCTGTAGGTGTGGTGCACTTTCAGAAAGCACACCAAACTCACAGGTAATAGAAGTCTATGACTCTGCACCTGCGGATCAGTTTGAAAGCAGCCCAGTAACCACTGCAGAACAGATATGCCCATATATACACTGATTTTAGTAAAAAACGTACCTTTAATAACAGTATTCTATTCCATCCCAGAGCAGGAGGTCGCGGGCCACATCAGAGGGCTCAGCAGGCCATATGTGGCCCCCGGGCCACTGGTTGGGCACCCCTGCTTTACATGAACTTTAATGGCAAGAGTCCTAACCTCAACCCGATGGAACACTTTTAGGATGAATTAGAGCGGAGACTGTAAGCCAGGCCTTCTCCTCCACATCAGTGCCTGACCTCACTCCTAAACCTTGTGGACGGCCTTCCCAGAAGAGTTGAAGCTGTTATAGCTGCAAAGGGTGGGCTAACTCAATATTGAACGGATTAAGACTGGGATGCCATTAAAGTTCATGAGCGTGTAAAGGCAGGCGTCCCAATACTTTTGACAACATACGTAGTGTAGTAAACATGGGGACACCAAATCCCAAAAAGATCTTTAGCATTCCAAAAACAACCATATGGATTTTTAAGGTGCCCCCAAAGAGCAACGTATTGTACAACACACGTTTTTAAAATGAACTGGGAAGATTTCTCCATATACTTTAATAATGATAGAAACTAGACAGAGTCCATCTACGATATTAAAGAAGAGTAACTGTATTATAAAGCAGCAAAGCCCACTATACATAGTCATTCCGTGTAGGCATACATTACATCAATACAAAAATGTATATCTATAAGAGCAATAACAGTGCATTGTCAAATTCAAGTATGGCTCTCAATTATGTTTGTAATACATTTTCTCTTCTTTTATCATCATAGTTGGACTCTGTCTAGTTTTTATCATTAACATTAATAAAGTATGGGGAGGAATCCTCCCAGATCGATTAAAAATGTGTGTTGTACAGTGTGTTACTCTTTGGGGGGCCCTTAAAAGTCTGTATAGTTGTTTTTGGAATGTTCTTACTCTTTACACTGCTGACTTCCCTCAGCCCCAGAAAGGATCCAGCAAATAACAATACAATAGGGTGTTATTATAAATAAAAAAAAGAAGAAAAAAATAAAAACGTGCATAGCTATTAATCCCTCAAAGCCGTTGGTGCATCCATTCTGTGCACAATCAAATTCTCTTTTCTTTCCTGTACATGTTGAATATTATTCATTCATAAAAATACAATGCAATTTGGGAAAATATCACATTTAGAGACTCTAGAAGGAGCAGACGATCATAGGAAAAAAAATATTTCCTATGATCAACAGCTCCATCCAGTGGCCATAATGCAGTGTTTCCCCAATCATTCTGTTTTTATTTTTATTTTATTTATTTTTTATGAATGAATAGCATTAAACCTGTAGAGGAAATAACCTGAGAACTTCTGACTTTGTACTATTTACACAGAATGGATCTAACCAGCAATGTAAGGAATACGTAGCTATACATATTAGTTATATGTCCCTTTGTATTGTTTATATTTCCTAGTCCATTGCTAGGGCTGGCAACAGTGTGTAGTTGGTACATTTAGGCTCTAAAAGATGCACAGAATGAAGCATGGGTTAGGGTTTTTACTTTAGTTACAGGATGCCTAGCACAGAATAAAGGGTGGGCTTGGATTTTTATTTTATTTATTATATTTTATGTAAAGGGTGTAACAGGAGTCACGTTTGGGCACAGATTGAGCCAGGAAATAAAGAGACATATATTGGATTGTTTTAACATGGACAGTAATCTACCATATATTCTTTAAATGTCGGTAAAGAATATTGTGACCCAACCAGTCAATAGTGACTCATTTCTATGATTAGCCCTGGCTAGTGAGTTGTTAAATGAGCCTGGCTCTTGAAAGGCCTTCCATTGTGTGAGGCTGTTGAGATGCTTAGACTGCTTCTGTGGATTAAAACTGAGAGTCAGCCTGGCTCCTAGACCTCTCATTATGTATACTGTTTATGTGTGGAATGTACTTGTCGGAGAAGCAACGTCTGGGGGATAATTAACTCTGAATATCATTATGTAAAAGAATGTGATTGAAGCCCCCCGTGGTGCGATGAGGGGGTGGACAGTTTGATTGTTCCTGTGATTTCTGTAACCTGTTGTACTGCATATAAGCAAGCTAAGAAACCATTAAAGTTGTCATATATTTTGAAACCAGTACCAGAGCTGTGTGAGTCTCGGTTATTCTGGGAAATGGGATGGATCGGGTCCTGTTGGTTGGAGTGTCGATAAGCTGTCTTGGATGGAATGGAATATCGTGAACGGATTTAACCCCTGTCACATTTGGGGTTCCGTTACAAAGGGTAACTCCACTTTCGTGGGGAAAAAAATAGCAAATAAAGACAAAATAATATAGCATGCACAATTGCGATACAAGTGATATTGTAATTAAATGTTATTACAAATTACCTTTCCTTTTCAATCTGCAGCCACTGTCATTTTCTATAAATGCAATATGGCTACCTGGAGGTATTCTGTACACAGAACGTGTACTGACCACTCCCCAGAAACATAATTTACTGCTTGTGTGATTGGCTCACCAATTTCCCCAGAAGTCTGTCTAAGATACAAGTCAGATTTCAGGCATCCCCTGCAACAAAAATGTAATTTTTGGTGAGATATTTCCAATAGAAACACATCTAAAGGGATGCAGGCCCAGCAGATTTCCTCATTAGTGCCCTGCAGCTGTCACATAATTATGAAATCACTCCCATTAGACCCACTGTGACCAGAGGCACAGACAAACACACAGAGATTTTTCTTCAGAACAACAAAAGGTAGGAACTTGTAACAACGGCTGTTATAATCCTTGCAATGTACATAGATCACCCAGAGGTGAATGTTTTTTTCTCAACAAAAGTGGAGTTACGCTTTAAACTTGCACACTCTTCGGTTCTCTATTTCTCATGTGACAGTGCCAAGGGCAAGTGATTGGAGACTCAGGACCCAAGAACCATACTGTGACAGGGCGGGGGGGAAAGTCTCAGGTCATCCCAATACCCAGAAGCACAGGCACCGCAGGGAGAGTAAGGAGGAATTTGTGTTTTGCTGGCCCTTTGCTCAGGGTGGTGCAGGCAACAGTGTGAGGAGGGTACGTTTGGGTTCTGGACAATGCCTATTTGTATTTTAATTATGTTTGCATACTGTTCGGTTCTCTACTCTAGTCCCCATGTGACAGTGCCATGGGCAAGTGATTGGAGACTCAGTCCCCAAGCACCATACTGTGACAGGGCAAAGTCTCATATTGCCTTATACCCAGAAGTACAGGCAGTCCGCGAGTAACGAACGGCCTCAAATGCCTGTCACTTGTGCTTCACGCTGGTCCTGGATACCTTTCGAGCACCTCCGGACACATCCCACACTGCTGTACTATGCCCCAGATAACGTAAAAAGGGCCCGGAACAGCCCACATCCATGCACAGGCGGCAGTTACACTTACCAACACGTATGCCGCATACACACAACCGTTTTTCATGACGAGAAAACTGCAATTTTTTAGATTGGTCGTGAAAATCGGTTGTGTGTATGCTCCCTAGCAGTTTTCTCGACGAGAAAACTGGCCACAAAAAAATTAGAACCTTCTCTATTTTTTCTCATCGTTTTTCCCATCGCAAAAACCGCTCATGTTTATGCATTTCCAAGGGGGAAAAAAATGCGCATGCTCAAAAATCAAGTATGAGACGGGAGTGCTCGTTCTGGTAAAACTAGCGTTCGTAATGGAGATAGCACATTTGTCACGCTGTAATGGACTGAATAGCACAAAGACTGAAAAGCGTGAATCGTCTCTCACCAAACTTTTACTAACACGAGGATCAGCAAAAAAGGGATTTTTAATACAGCTTACCTGTAAAATCCTTTTCTTGGAGTACATCACGGGACACAGAGCGGCATATTCATTACTATGTGGGTTATATGGAGTACCTTCAGGTGATGGACACTGGCAATCTCAAACAGGAAGTGCCCCTCCCTATATAACCCCCTCCCATAGGAGGAGTACCTCAGTTTTGTAGCAAGCAGTATGCCTCCCAAAATGTTTCCCATAAGAGGGGTGGGAGCTCTGTGTCCCGTGATGTACTCCAAGAAAAGGATTTTACAGGTAAGCTGTATTAAAAATCCCTTTTTCTTTCTCGTACATCACGGGACACAGAGCGGCATATTCATTACTATGTGGGTTATATGGAGTACCTTCAGGTGATGGACACTGGCAATCTCAAACAGGAAGTGCCCCTCCCTATATAACCCCCTCCTATAGGAGGAGTACCTCAGTTTTGTAGCAAGCAGTATGCCTCCCAAAATGTTTCCCATAAGAGGGGTGGGAGCTCTGTGTCCCGTGATGTACTCCAAGAAAAGGATTTTACAGGTAAGCTGTATTAAAAATCTCTTTTTCTTTCTCGTACATCACGGGACACAGAGCGGCATATTCATTACTATGTGGGATGTCCCAAAGCAATGCTTACAATGAGGGGAGGGAGAACATCTTCCCAAGACAAAAGGATTTAATTTAGAGATATACTCAAATCATAATAAATCCAACTTAGTTGAGAAAAATAATTTTTAAATTTAACTCAAAAGGGAGCCCCCGGAATCCGAGGGTCTCAAACTGCAGCCTGCAGCACTGCCTGCCCAAAGGCTGTATCAGTATTCCTTCTTACGTCCAACTGGTAGAATTTTGTAAACGTGTGGACAGAAGACCAGGTTGCCGCCTTGCAAACTTGAGCCATAGAGATCTGGTGGTGTGCTGCCCAGGAGGCGCCCATGGCCCTAGTAGAATGAGCCTTTAATGATAACGGAGGAGGCAACCCTTTCAAGCCGTAGGCCTGAGTGATTAACTGTTTAATCCATCTCGAGATGGTGGATTTTGCAGCTGCCTGCCCCTTCTTGGGCCCATCCGGTAAAATGAACAACACATCTGTTTTCCGGATCTTCTCTGTAGCTTTAAGATAGGCCTTCATGGCCCTGACAATATCCAAGGTATGCAGCAACCCTTCCTTTCTGGAAGTAGGTTTAGGGAAGAAGGATGGTAATACCAAATCCTGGTTTAGATGAAAACTGGATATAACCTTCGGTAGGAAGGAAGGATGAGGGCGGAGAACGACCTTGTCCTTATGTAAAATAAGATATGGTTCCTTACAGGATAAGGCTGCCAGTTCCGATACTCTTCTGGCGGAAACTATGGCGACCAAAAATACTAACTTCCTTGTTAGTAAAACCAAAGGAATTTCAGCCAACGGCTCAAAAGGTTGTTTCTGTAAACTTGACAGAACAAGATTTAAATCCCACGGAGAAAGCGGGGATTTAACTGGAGGATTAATACGTAAGACCCCTTGAAGGAAGGTCTTAACTAGCGAGTGGGTGGCCAGCGGCCGCTGAAACCACACTGACAAAGCTGAAATCTGTCCTTTGATTGTGCTTAATGCCAGTCCTTTATCCACTCCTAGCTGGAGAAAACTTAATACTCTATCGATGGTAAACTTGCGAGAAAGCCATCGCTTGGACTCACACCAGCATACATAGGCCTTCCAGACCCTGTAATAAATCACCCTAGAGACCGGTTTCCTGGCTCTGATTAGGGTAGAGATTACTTTCTGAGACAAACCTCTACCCCTGAGAATCAGGGATTCAGCTTCCAGGCCGTCAAATTTAGATGCCGTAAGGCAGGGTGGAGGATCGGACCTTGCGATAGCAGGTCTGGCCGTAGAGGAAGAGTCCAAGGGTCTCCCACTACCATCTTCAGGATTAGTGAATACCATGCCCTTCTGGGCCATGCTGGAGCTACCAGGATGACTGGCATGTGCTCCACCCTGATCCTGCGCAGCAGGCGGGGTAGTAACTGGAGCGGGGGAAATGCATAAAGAAGTTTGAACTGATGCCAAGGGCAAACTAACGCATCGGTTCCACAGGCTCTGGGATCCCTTGTGCGGGACATGAACCTGTCTAGCTTCTTGTTTAGTCTCGATGCCATGATATCCACGTCCGGCACTCCCCACTTCTGGCAGAGTGTCTGAAAGACCTGTGGATGCAGAGACCACTCCCCCGGCCATAGAGTCTGGCGACTTAAGAAGTCCGCCTGTAGGTTGTCCACTCCGGGAATGAATATAGCCGATATGCAGGGCACATGGGCTTCTGCCCACAAGAAAATCAAGCTCACTTCTTTCTGAGCGGCTTGACTCTTGGTTCCCCCTTGGTGATTTATGTATGCCACCGCCGTGGCATTGTCCGATTGTATTCTCACCGGAAACCCCTGCAGTTTGGACGTCCAAGCCCTGAGGGCTAGCCGGGCAGCTCTGAGCTCCAAGATATTGATGGGCAACTGCTTCTCTGCCGCTGCCCAAGTGCCCTGGCGAGTGCAACCATCCAAAATTGCTCCCCAGCCGATCAGGCTGGCGTCTGTGGTTACTATCTTCCAGGTCACAGGACTGAACGTCTTTCCCTTCAGGAGATTCTGAGGGTTTAACCACCAAGATAGACTTTGCCGGACTCTTGGTGAGAGTGGCAAAGGAATCTCCAAGGCCTGAGGCCTCTTGCTCCATGCTGACAGGATGGCTGCCTGCAGGATGCGAGTGTGGCTCTGAGCATACGGTCCCGCCTCGAAGGTGGCCACCATCTTGCCTAGTAGCCGCATACATAGGCGAACAGTTGGCTTTCTCTTGCTCAGAACTATTTGTATTAGCTCTTTGATGGCCTTGACCTTTAATAGAGGTAGAAACACCTTCTGTTGTTCTGTATCCAATCTCATGCCGAGATATTCCAGCTGCCTTGTGGGCCGAAATGCTGATTTGTCTCGATTTAGGACCCAGCCGAACCTCTCGAGGTACTGAACCGTGAGGGCGACTGCTCGTTCCAGGCCAGGAAACGAGTGGTCTACGACCAAGAGGTCGTCCAGGTAAGCTAGGACCGTGACCCCTTGTGTCCTTAGATTGGCTAGGATTGGGGCTAGGACCTTCGTGAATACCCGGGGGGCCGTAGCCAACCCGAAGGGGAGCGCCACAAATTGGAAATGACGCTGAGCCACCGAGAAGCGTAGAAATACCTGATGTGGCTGAAAAATTGGCACATGAAGGTAAGCATCCTTTATGTCTATGGACGCCATGAAGTCGTCCTTCTGGAGCACGGCGACAGCTGACCGAATAGTTTCCATCCGGAATGAGCGGACCTTCAGGTACGCATTTACTCCCTTTAAGTCCAAAATTGGCCTGACATCGCCGTTGGGCTTTGGGATGATAAACAGGTTGGAGTAGAACCCCAAGCCCTGTTCCTGGACTGGTACTTCTACTATCACCTTCTGGCACAGCAGATGATTCAATGCCGCCATCAACGCAGCTCCCTTCACCGGGTCGCCTGGTACTCTTGACTCCTGGTAATGAGGAGGAGGGAATTCTGAAAATTCTAGTTTGTAGCCCGTGGCCACGGAAGACCGTACCCAGCAGTCGGGAATGCTGGCCTCCCAAACTTCTGCAAAGAGACGTAGCCTTCCCCCCACCATTGTGGGTGGGGGCGCCCCTTCATAAGGCCGACTTGGGGCCTGGCTTCGCAGGCTTGCGGTACCACTGCTTCTTGCCCCCAGTGGCTTGGCCTTGTGGCTTATTGTTAAAGCCTGATCTTGCAGGAGGCCGTCGATACTGTCTGGTATTAGAGGGCCCCTGTCCCGGGGAGGGCTGGCGCTTAAACGCGGGCCCTCGGGCTTTCTTCCTGACTGGCAAGAGAGTGCTTTTGCCGCTTGATATAGTCTGAATATATCTATCCAGATCTTCTCCGAAGAGTCGTCCTCCATGGAAGGGAAACCCTACCAGGAGCTTTTTGCATGGGGGCTCAGCCTCCCAACTCTTCAACCATAAGAGCCTTCTCATATGGATTAGAAATAAGGATAAACGTGATGCCTGCTGGATGGAGTCCTTGATAGCATCCACCGTAAAGCGTATAGCCCTCGGTATATCCGAAAATTCCTCTGCCTGCTGGGCAGGGATAAGTTTAAGCATTTGCTTAGTCTTATCTGATAATGCTTGGGTAATTCCAATAGCAGCCACAGCGGGCTGAACTATCGCCCCTGCTGAAGTAAAGGAGGCTTCAGTAATGTTTCCAAGCGTTTATCCACCGGATCCTTAAACACCTGTACGTTTTCCACCGGACAAGTTAAAGATTTGTTCACATAGGAGATGGCTGCGTCCACCACCGGGGGCGCCCATCTTTTGGAGAATTTCTCCTCCATAGGATATAAAACAGAGATTTTTTTAGGTGGTAAAAAGACTCTATCTGGCTTAATCCAATCCTGAAACATGACCTCCTCGAGTAGAGGATGGATCGGGAAAACTGCGTTGCTTTGAGGCGTTTTTAAAGAGCCTAAAGCTGAAACCGCCGATACTTGAGGTTCTGGTATGGGTAACTTAAATGCCTCATGGACCATGTCCGTTAAGGCCTGAACCCACAAACTTTCCCCTTGGGAGGCTGAACCAGACCCCTCAGTATCCAGATCCTCGATCTCTGAACCACCCTGGTCCAAAGCGTCAAGTCTATCCAATTCCCCTAGGGAAAGGATTTCTGTGTCTGAGGGTTCTTGCTCGGGTGACGGAGACCTAGTCCGCTTTCTACCCGATATAGCTTTAGCTATCCTTTTTGCCATTCTTTTCTCTAGTTCACCTAAAGAAACAGCAAGAACTCTCTCAGTGACAAAGCCGGGGTTGGACTGACCTGGATCAGCCCCAGCACCAGATCCCCCAGGTCCCATCAAGGCGTGCCCTGATATGTCCTGTGGGGAGAGCAGCGGCATTGCCGTGTCTGAGCCCTCGGATTTTGCGGGGGAATCCCCACCCTTTGTACCCTCTGACCCAGAAGGCATGGTACAATACCGAGGTACACCTGCTATCACCCAGCCACAGACGTAGCTAAGGGGATCTGTCGGTTTGGGAGCGATAGAGACTAACGCCCAAACTGAGAAGGGAGATCAGCAGTTCTTTCCCTTCTTCTTTTTCTTTTTTTTTTTTTTTGAAGAGGAAAAGAAACCACTCTGTCTCCCACTAAGTATTGCCAATAGCCATCTGCTGAAAAAAGGAAAAGAAAACCTACAATACCTGCAATTCTTCCTTTCGCCACCGGGTGTCCTCGGCGTGCTCCGCTCTGTGTCCTCCTCTCCTCTAGCTCAGGATGACACTGAGCTCTTGGCAGCTAATGGAAGGACCTCCCCTTCCTTTACTTGTGATTCGCCGCCCACCGGGACGCGCCCCCACCACGGAAACGGCGCGAAAATCGTTTATATCTCGGGCGCGCGCCCGTCGGCGGGGGCCATCAGACATGGAGGAGGACGGAGAAGCGCAGGCACCCAGGCAGGTAAGCCCTTTAGGTAGGTCACAGACCTCCTTTTAGCATGGGAAAAGACTCCCCTCTTACAGAGATCCCACACCTAGCGCCAGCAGCCCAGCTAAACAACACTTACCAGGGAGGTCACATATTACTGGGGAAAAAGATTGAATCATCCTGTCTCTGTCATAGACATAGTGATTCCTTGCCAATGCAGAGCATACCCAGGCCTGTCCCCCTGTGCACCCCCTGTAGGGAACCTGCTAAGAACCAAGTTCCGCAAGCTCCCCCAATACTTACCTGCTCCATGCCGCAGGACTTTTGCACAGCAAGAGGTCCAATCTTCCCCCATCTCCGTGGGTGGCGTCTAGACCTTCAGGCCCTGGGTTCCTATGAAGGAGCCACTGTCCTGGGCCCATATAGCACCCTGGCAACAGAAACATTAGGCCCCCAAAGGTTTCTAAGTTCTGGGCCCAGGGTCCAGCTCTATGAACAGAAAGCATTATGGGCTACACCCCAATGGTTTGGGGTCCGTTTGCTGACCACTTTAGCACTGAGGCCTTTGGACAGAACCGGTTAGCCCACCTTAATCCCAAGGATGTGGAGGTAAGCTAAACCATGACCAACACCTAAGACACTGGCGAAAAAACTGAGGTACTCCTCCTATGGGAGGGGGTTATATAGGGAGGGGCACTTCCTGTTTGAGATTGCCAGTGTCCATCACCTGAAGGTACTCCATATAACCCACATAGTAATGAATATGCCGCTCTGTGTCCCGTGATGTACGAGAAAGAAAGCAGCCTAAAGGGTGGCGCCATTTGAATAGAAATTCCCCTTTATAGTGCCGTCGTAAGTGTTGTACGTCACTACACTTTGCTCAAGGTTTTTTTTTCATGAACGTGTGTATGCAGGGCAGGCTTAAGAGGAATCACGACAAATCACGTAGAGAAAAACTTAGTTTTTTTTTGCATGACAGGAAAAATGGTTGTGTGTACGCGGCATTACGAATGCAGTGTTCCGACCGGAAGTTACATTTACAAATGCAGTGTTGCGACTTACGAACAAACCTACAGTCCTTATTGTGTTTGTAACTCTGGGACTGCCTGTACTGGGATTTTAAACCAGGCGGCAGTAAGCATAGACACTGCAGGGAGAGTAGGGATGATTTTGTCTTTTCCTGGCCCTTTGCTCAGGGTGGCGCAGGCAACAGTGTGTAGAGGGTACGTTTAGGCTCTAGAAAATGCCTATAAGAGAATGAAGCATGGGTAAGGGTTTTTACGTTAGTTACAGGATGCCTAGCACAGAATAAATATGGGCGCTCGGATTATTATTATTTTTTTTCTATCAATTTGCATACTGTTCGGTTCTCTACTCTAGCCCTCATGTGAAAGTGCCAAGGGCAAGTGATTGGAGACTCAGGCCCCAAGCACCATACTGTGACAGGGCAGGGGGGAAATCTCATGTTGCCCTATACCCAAAAGTACTGGGATTTTAAACCAGGCGGCAGGAAGCATAGGCACTGCAGGGAGATTAGGGATGAATTTGTGTTTTGCTGTCCCTTTGGTCGGGGTGGCGCAGGCAACAGTGTGTAGAGGGTAAGTTTAGGCTCTGGAGGATGCCTATCACAGAACGAAGCATGGGTTAGGGCTTTTACTTTAGTTACAGAATTCCTAGCACAGAATAAAGGGTGGGCTTGGATTTTTTTTATTAAATATATTTTAATTATATTTGCATACTGTTTGGTTCTCTTCTCTAGTCCTCATGTGACAGTGCCAAGGGCAAGTGATGGGAGACTCAAGACCCAAGCACCATACTGTGACAGGGCAGGGAGGGGATAAAGTCTCAGGTCATCCCTGTACCCAGAAGTACTGGAATTTTAAACCAGGCGGCAGTAAGCACAGGCACCGCAGGGAGAATAGAGAGGAATTTGTGTTTTGCTGGCCCTTTGCTCAGGGTGGTGCAGGCAACAGTGTGTAGAGGCAGGGCCGATCCGCCCTATAGGCTCACTATGCAAGCCGCTTAGGGCCCCGCAAAGTTGCTGAGGGCACCCCAAATTACTAGAGGCCCCGCCCGGTGAGAAGTCACTATCGGCCCCTCACCCCGCAACTTTAATCTTCAATGTTTAATGTCACTGTCGGCAGCAAACCCCGCTTATGGCCCCAGGAAGGTCAGGATCGGCACTGTGTAAAGGGTACATTTAGACTTTGGAAGATGCCCATCACAAATGCCTATTTGTATTTTAATTATGTTTGCATACTGTTGGGTTCTCTACTCTAGCCCTCATGTGCCACAGTGCCAAGGGCAAGTGATTAGAGACTCAGGCCCCAAGCACCATACTGTGACAGGACAGGGGGGAAATCTCATGTTGCCCTATACCCAGAAGTACTGGCATTTTAAACCAAGCGTCAGGAAGCATAGACACTGCAGAGAGAGTAGGGAGGATTTTGTGTTTGTATCCTAATGACGGGTTTGCTTTGTGCTCTGCAATGATCTTTTTTAATGCACAGAAAAAGCAATGCCATTTTATGTTAAAGTAAGTGAAGACTTGCAGGAGAAAATAACAAGAACCTGCAGTGCAGCTGACTATAGCATTGCTGTCCATCCAGTGACAATGAGCAGCAGAACACCTTACAGCATGAAAACAAGTCCATTTGTCTATAAGGCTCTTTGGCACAAATAGAGTATTTGTTCCCCCCAAAGACAGACTAGATTGGTCTGGTTGAAATTTTGCTGACTTAACAAAGTGTCTGAGAAGTGAGAGATCATGTATCACCCGAAACCAAAGCAACAACTGCACGGCCTCCTTCCTCCAGTCGGACCAAATACACAGACAAAAGAAATGAAGAATGTCAGCTGCTTGAGAAACCTGACCACTGTTTGCTACTTCCAGATCCCAGCTTAAAATATTAGCATACATGCACAGCCTGGACGCCTACACACTGATGCAGAAAATAAATAAAAATTACTCATGCTATATTGGGTTACATTAATGTCTTTATCAGTTGTGCTGTAGAGAGGGGCAGATAATGTAATAGGTCATGCTTCCCTGATGAAAGGCCTTCAAGTCACCTAAGCAATAAAGAAGAAATGGTAAACCCCCTCCGAGTCTTTTAAATAACCTGCGTATGCTACAGACCACTTTGTCTGAGTCAAGGCTCATTCATCTCCAGCAAGACGGGGCCAGCAAATGTACAACAAAGACCTCCAATTCTGATCAGCAATGGAGGAGGGGATGGGGGGTGGGGGATGGAGGATCATTTTCTCCATATACTAGAACTATGCTGGTGACACCGCCCTTTATTTTATTACGATACAGAAGTGAGTGTGCGAGATCATCATTCTCCGCTTTTCATTTATTTGCATGGTGCAAGTTATGTTTGCTGTTTAATATACTGCACTTGTGTTTAAAGCTGGTCACACACAATACAACACTTTCTTTAAGGACCCATTCACAACACTGCGAACATCTCCACCTGCACTTCTTTGTCTTCAATACACAACAACACACAGACAATAGAATAGAATAAAGTAGAGCTGCACAATTCTGGCTTTTTTGCTTAGAATAAAGATCACGATTCTCGTGGTGTAACATCATCTTTCACATTATACCAAAAAATTAGCTAACGTTACTGTTATTTTTTATTTTTTTATTCATTAAAGTTTATTAGATATATATATATATATATATATATATATATATATATATATATATAGATAGATAGATAGATAGATTGATAGGGCCAGATTCACATAGAGATACGACGGTGTATCGTATCTCTGAGTTGTGCCGGTCGTATCTATGCGACTGATTCATAGAATCAGTTACGCATAGATATGCCTAAGATCCGACAGGTGTAACTGTGTTACACCGTCGGATCTTAGGCTGCAATTCCAGGCCGGCCGCTTGGTGGCGTTTCGCTTTATTTACCCGACGATTATGCAAATGAGGAGATACGCCGATTCCGAAACGAACGACCGCCCGGCGCTTTTTTTTTACGTTGTTTGCGTTCGGCTTTTTCCGGCGTATAGTTACCCCTGCTTCTATGAGGCGCAGCCAATGTTAAGTACGGCCATCGCTGGACGCAAGTTACGCTCACGCCGAAACCAATGACGTCCTAGCGACGTCATTGAGAGCAATGCACGCCGGGAAAATTCGAGGACGGCGCATGCGCAGTTAAATCGGCGCGGGGACGCACCGGATTTAAATACTACACTCCCCCTAGCCGCGGAATTTGAATTCCGCCGGGGGATTTAAGATATGCCACTGCAAGTTTTGAGGTAAGTACTTTGTGAATTAGCATTTGCTTTAAAAAAAAATTGGCGGCGGATCTTAAATCACATAGGTTACGCGGATCTAAAGATCCGCTAACCTATGTGAATCTGGCCCATAGATTTTTTTAGAAATAGATATATATAAATATTTGGGGTTCTAAGTAATCTTCTATACAAAAAATTGGGCTAACTTGTTACTTTTTTTTTTTTTTATATTCATTAAAGTGTATTTTTCACAAAAATGTTGCGTTTAAAAGACCACTGCGCAAATACAGTGTGACATAAAATATCACAACTGCTAAAGATATATATAAATCTATAGACTAATGCACACGATCAGGTGCCGCCAGCCACGTGCATCGGGTTCTGCGCTGTGCTGCGGGCGTGCATGCCTCCGGCGGTGCTCACGCGCCCTCTGGTGGCTCTCCCGGGCGAAGCTGTATATGTATGGGATTTCGCCCAGGAGAGCCATTCTACCGCAGTAAATCTGCATGAGCCGGCCAGGAACCGGTTAAGTGCTTAAACTTCCCTCATCTACAGACCAAAGTACATTCCTTTGATCTGAAAGAATGAAATGTTACAATGTTTCTCTCTATCTCGCCTGAGCGATGTTGTGATAAACTTGGCAGGTTTTTTTTTTTGACAGCTGTCGGCTTGAGGAGGGAACACTCTGCACTGAATCGAGGAAATGCTGTGTTAAGATCGTGCGGGGGTAAAATCGTGATGTCGATTCTTTAGCAATTACAACACTCACGGTGGTATGGCCCTTTAAAATTGCCCGGGGAACATGACAGCTTTCAATTCAATAGCTGTGTTCCCCGCGGCGAGCTGCCATATACAGCCCCTCCCCCTTGTCCATGCACTTTGATAGACAGATCACCCATCGCAGGATTGGACGGGTGACCTGTCTATCGAAGTTTCCTGGACAAAGGGGAGGGGCTGTATATGGTGGGTCGCGGCGGGGAACACAGCTATTGAATTGAAAACTGTCATGTTCCCTGCGCTTTGAACAACCAGGCTGTGGCGGCTCTGGCTCCTCTCCTCTCACTCAGCACAGGTAGGCTGCTATGGGGACACTGGCTGCACTGGGGACACTGGCTGCACTGGGGACACATGGCTGCACTGGGGACACGTGCTGCATTGGTAGACATGGGCAGGCTGCATTTTTGGGCACGGATAAAGTTGTTAATATTTATTTATTTTTTTCATTCAAATTTAGGTTTATTTTCAATAAAATAAATACATTCATTTGTATTAAATTAGCAAGAAATAAGTCAATAGCACGCAGAAATATAATAATTTAAATACATTTCAATTCATAATAATCATTCCTGTCTTATTAACTGCCACTTACATCTATCCATCCTATATGCTCTACACCATGTGGTGAAAGTAAGGCAGTTCACATAAGCTAAATTATTAATATTTATTTTTATAACTTAATTCTGCATAAAACATTTTAGTGTCATTTCATGAGATAATTTATGAGGGCATGTCTGGGGGCGGGACATGGTAGGGGTTGGGCGGGGCAACTGGTGGCGAGTACACATTGAGGCCTGGCTAATAGCTCAGGACTTGAAATTCTGAGCCCTGTTTTAAACCATGTGTTTCAAACACAAGGCCCACGGGCTGAATCTGGCCCACCAGGCTATCTCAGATGGCCCTTGCACCTCTCCTGCAGCTGTGGTACACTTCTCATGTCCACCCAAACCTTGCCTCAGCAGTCGGCAGCAGAGAGGAGGTCAGATCTCCTCCGCCAGATCCTGGGCCTCTCTGTGCAGCCACAGCACCTCCTCGTCTCCGCCTTCCCTGGTCTCAAGTTTCAGCAGACTCTGCCAGCTGACTTAATGCCTTCTCTGGTCCTCCCCCAGACCCTGCACTTTCTGCTTTCCAACTCAGCCCCCAGCTTCTTCCCAGCAGCAGCACAAGGTAAGGGGGTGCACTGTGATGGTGAGGGGGTCTTAACAGCTCATGTAAAGGAGAGTGGGGTGCTCTGGTCATCAAGTATTACATATACAACTGGCCCTTTGAGGGCAACTATAATGCTTATGTTGCCCATAATGAAATGGAGTTTTACACCCCTGTTCTAAACCAATAGCAGACTGTTTATTAGCCAAGGATCCACCCACTGCCTGCTGTCAACCCCAAGAGGAGAAAAACCTGATTGGAAACTACTGTCTCTGAAACCCTATAAGGCTCCACACACCCAGCTCTAAAATCCCTCGAACTCTGTGCTGACTGTGTAACAGGTGCAGTGGTGGGGAGGGAAAAATGTATACATTTTTCTTAAAGTTTTCCACTTTCAATAAAAATACAATTATAAAAAATAAAATGGACAAGGCAGCCATTAGATCAATTTGCATCAACTACCTGTGAATTTAACACCTTACGGACGGACCGCCCGCCGCCACCGTTACACGTTGGCTGTTTGAAGAGGAATACTGTTGTTATGGTAGCAACTAGCTACCATAACCTCAGTATCCTCTTCTTCAGCGGACGGTCCTCTTTCAGATAAAAGCGGTCTCTGCGGTGCATACGCCACAAGATCACTTTTATCGGCGGCAAGAGAGGGGGGCCCCCTTTCCGCCGCCCTCCTCCCCTTACCGGAGCCAATACGTCACTTCCGCCCATAGTTCTTAAAAGGGATTTTTTTTTATTTATTTAGAATGACAGAATAATTTTATTTATTCCATTTTGGTCCAAATATGAGATCTGAGGTCTTTTTGACCCCAGATATCATGTTTAAGACGACCTGTCATGCTCTTTTCTATAGGGATGTTAACATAATAAACGTGACCCAATTTTTTTATTTTATTTTTTAAGAACAGTAAAATAAAAAAAAAGTAAAATAAATGAGTTATTTTTTTTTTTTTTTTTACAGCACCCCATCCCAACGAGCTCGCGCGCAGAAGCCAATGCATAAGTGAGCAGGGGCCACATATGAAAACGGTGTTCAAACCACACATGTGAGGTATTGTCGCGATCGTTAGAGCAAAATAAATAATTCTAGCCCTGGATCACATCTATAACTCAAAACATGCAACCTTTAGAATTTTTTAAACGTCACCTATGGAGATTTTATGGGTAAAAATTTGTCGCAATTCCACGAGCATGCGCAACTTTGAAGCGTGACATGTTGGGTATCAATTTACTCGGTGTAACATTATCTTTCATAATATTAATATTTTTTTTTATTCAAAAGAGTGCTTTTTCCCCCAAAAAAGTGTGACAAAAATTATTGCAACAATCGCCATTTTATTCTCTAGGGCACAGGTGTCAAACACAAGGCCCACAGGCTGTATCAGACCCTCCAGGCCATTTTTATGTGGCCCCTGAACCTCTCCTGCAGCTGCAGGAGAGCTCCAGCCCTCCTCTGGTCCTTCTCAAGACCCTTACTTTCTGCTTTTAAGCAATGCTTCCAACTTCTTCCCAGTAGCTGCATAAGGAAAGGGGGGTGCGCTGTGATGTAAGGGAGAGTGGGGGAAACAACTTCTGATGGTGAGGTGGCTCTTGACATCTAATGTAAGGGGAGGGGATGCGCTGGACATCTAATCTTACAGATACAAGCGGCCATTTTGAGGGCAATCATAATGCGGCCCACTATGAAATCGAGTTTGACACCCCTGCTCTATATATAATGTTTGGGGGGTTCCAGGTAATTTTCTAGCAAAAAAATATTTTTTTTTTAACTTGTAAGCACCAAATCTCAGAAAGAGGCTCAGTCCCTAAGTGGTTAATTTACCACCAAATGGCCAATGGGACACAAAGACTGGCCTGTGCAAATATAATGCTCCCAAATATTCATGATATGTATGCTGCATGAGCATAATGGTCCGTGCAAAAACTATACTACACCTAAGGGAAATGTCAATGTATTCTGTAGGGCAATGCATAAAAGGTTAGTGCTATATACAGACTGGAAGTAAATACAATAATATAGGCAATTAAATGCCCCTTGGCATTTCCCTAGAATTCAACACAATTAGAGTATGTGTATGTATGATCATTTCTTTTTGCATGGAAATATGCATCTCATAATTATTTAGCTGGTTTTCTCTGTTAGTAGAATAACGCTGCTTAAATTCATATTCATAGCATGTACTTAAAAACTGTTTAATCTTGGGAATCCATCATATAGGCTACATTCATACACACAGACGGTTCAGGTCTGGTCAAGTATTATAAATGGAAGTGCGGAGAGACGAGCACATGCCTGTCTGTGGTATACTGTTAAAACACGCTGACCAAAATATTAATAGGAATTCTCCCATTACCAGTGTTCTGGGGGGGGGGGGATGTTGACAATATGTGATAGACACTGACAGGAGCCGTCAATCACTCGGCATGATACATTCTGCGGGCAAGTAACATGTGCTTACACATCTACACCAAGTGAGACCTCCTAAGTATATCACAAGTGGATGAGATGTGCTTTGCCATTTGTAATCTCACTTTAAAGGCATGGTATAATGTAATAATGAATGACAGATACTTCACAGTGCTATCGGCATCCATAGGAAATGAATGGCAAATTGCCACCATACCATTTAGCACATCATCTGTTATTTAGGGAGCTATATTTTCTCATCAGTAATATACTATGACATAATATGTATTAAAGTGATTGTAAAGTCTCGTTTTTTTTTGTCTATAAAAATAACAATTATATCTACCTGCTCTGTTGTACTGGATTTGCACAGAGCAGCCCGGATCCTCCTCTTCTCGGGATCCTGGCCCCTCCCTTCTGTTCAGTGCCCCCACAGCAAGCAGTTTGCTATGGGGGCACCCCTGAGCTAAGTAACAGCTTACTGTGTCCATTCAGACATGGAGCCCCAACCCGGCCCCGTCCCCTCTCTCGCCTGGTTGGCTAGCTGAGTTTGATTGACAGCAGCGCATAGCTCCCAACTGTCCCCGTGTTGGAGCAATGTCCCTCATTCCTTTTCATTTGTCCCTCATTTTGGTCTGATCTGTATAGATGTATATAAAATTAACTTTTTATCTATCAAAAAGTGTTTTCCATTACTAAACCTTTCACCTGATTTCTAAAATGCTGCATTTTGTAAATTCCAAAAGCCAATATAAAGGAATAGTAGTGGTAAAAAAAACATTTTTTTGTACAATTCTCCTTTAAGGGGGTGTGGCAAGGGTGTGTCTTATGCCTGCATACTTTTGCCGATAGGTGTCCCTCATTCCCATCTCAAAAAGTTGGGAGGTATGGCAGCGGCAGCCAATGGCGCCACTGCTGTGTCTCAGCCAATCTGAGGGAGAGAATCTTAGACTGATGAGACACTCGTTGACATCGAGGGACCTCAGGTAAGTATTGGCGGGGGGGGGGGGGGGATGCTCCACACAGGAGGCTTTTTATCTTGATGCATAGAATGCATTAAGATAATAATAAAAAAAAAATTCTACCTTTACAACCACTTTAAGTACGAGTTATGCCAAGCATTACAGAATTGTCTTCTGTTTTACTGGAATATTAGAAACTAACTATACTCTACACCAGGGGTCTCCAAACTTTTTAACCACTTCAGCCCCGGAAGGTTTTACCACTTCCTAACCAGGCCATTTTTGCAATACAGCACTGCGTTGCTTTAACTGACAATTGCACGATCGTGCAACGATGTACCCAAAGAAAATGTATGTCTTTTTCCCCCCCCACAAATAGAGCTTTCTTTTGGTTTATTTGATCACCTCTTTTACATTCTGCTATAAAACACACACATACATACATATATATATATATATATATATATATATATATATTAGGGGTGCAACGGATCACAGTTGATCCGTGATCCGAACGGGTCACCCCCGTCGGATCGGAACACACTGTGATCCGCGGATTGCCACGGCTCCGGAGCTAGGCCGAAGCCGCGGCCTTTCCTAATGTTACGGCGGCGGCTCCGGAGCTAGGCCGAAGCCGCAGCCTTTCCTAATGTTATGGCCGCGGCTTCGGCCTACCTCCGGAGCCGCGACCATAACGCTAGGAAAGGTCGCGGCTTCGGCCTAGCTCCGGAGCCGCCGCCGTAACATTAGGAAAGGCCGCGGCTTCGGCCTAGCTCCGGAGCCGCGGCCATCTTGGTACACCCGGCGGCGGCCCTCCTCTGTTTACACCCACAGAGGAGGAGCCCGCACTCGTGGGACACACAGCTCGGGGAGTGTCTGTCGGTACTAGCTGGGGGGGGGGGTCAGTCACTGTACTGAGAGAAGGGGGGGTCAGTCACTGTACTGAGAGAAGGGGGGTCAGTCACTGTACTGAAAGAAGGGGAGTCACTGTACTGAAAGAAGGGGAGTCACTGTACTGAAAGAAGGGGAGTCACTGTACTGAAAGCAGGGGGGTCACTGTACTGAAAGAAGGGGGGTCACTGTACTGAGAGAAGGGGGGTCACTGTACTGAGAGAAGGGGGGTCACTGTACTGAGAGAAGGGGGGTCACTGTACTGAGAGAAGGGTGGTCACTGTACTGAGAGAAGGGGGGTCACTGTACTGAGAGAAGGGGGGTCACTGTACTGAGAGGAGGGGGTCACTGTACTGAGAGGAGGGGGTCACTGTACTGAGAGGAGGGGGTCACTGTACTGAGAGGAGGGGGGGTCACTGTACTGAGAGAAGGGGGGTCACTGTACTGAGAGGAGGGGGGGGTCACTGTACTGAGAGGAGGGGGGGGGGTCACTGTTCTGAGAGGAGGGGGGGTCACTGTACTGAGAGGAGGGGGGTCACTGTACTGAGAGGAGGGGGGGTCACTGTACTGAGAGGAGGGGGGGGGGTCACTGTACTGAGAGCAGGGGGGGGGGGTCACTGTACTAAGAGGAGGGGGGGGTCACTGTACTGAGAGGAGGGGGGGTGTCTGCACCAAGGGGGTACTATAGTTGGTGGGGGGGGGGGGGACATGTGGATATTACAGTGGGGGAGATTTTTTTTTTTGCCGATCCGAAAAATTATCCGATCCGTGAGTTTTTTGATCCGTTGCACCCCTAATATATATATATATATATTTTTTAAATCATATCTCCATCAATGTAGGCCAATATGTATTCTGCTACATATTTTTGGTTAAAAAAAATCCCAATAAGCGCATATTGATTGGTTTGCACAAAAGTTATAGCGTCTACAAACTATGGCATATTTTTATGGATTTTTTTATTATTTTTTACTAGTAATGGCGGCGATCAGCAATTTTAAGCGGGACTGCGACATTGTGGCAGCCAAATCGACATTATTACAGTGATCAATTAAAAAAAAAAAAAAAAAAAAATATTCACTATTACTGTACCAGTGACACTGGCAAGGAAGGGGCATCAGGGCAATTAAAGGGTTAAGTGTCCTTGGGGGCTGCTTTATAACTGTGGGTGATGTGTTTTCACTTAGGCCCCTTTCACACTGGGGCGGGAGGTGCGGTGGTGGTATAGCGCTGCTATTTTTAGCTATATCTTTTTAGCGGCGCTATACCGTCGTAATTGCGCGGGATTCGGCCACTAGCGGTTTTAACCCTCGCTAGCGGCCCAAAAAAGGTTAATACAGCCCGCAATGCACCAGGTGCATTGCCAGTGGTATAGCCGCGGTTTCCCATTGCTAAACACACCCTTGGGCTTTCACACTGGAGAAACAGCAGCTGTTTAGGGTCGGTTTGCAGGCACTATTTTTAGTGCAATAGCGCCTGCAAACTGCCCCAGTGTAAAAGGGGCCTAAAGGAAAATTTTATTTATTTTTTTCATTTATCCAATATAAAAAAAAGCCCAGTGGTGATCAAATACCACTAAAAGAAAGCACAATTTGTGTGAAATAAATTATATAAATTTTGTTTGGGTACAGTGTTGCATGACCGAGCAATTGTCAGTTAAAGTAGTACAGTGCTGAACACAAATAAAAAAGGTGCAGGCATCATTCAGAAATATTTTTTTTTCAGCTGGCGATTTCCTACACCATAAGAACAATCATAGCAGCAGTTCAGCCGCTTGGTCGTTCCTACAGGTGGCGAGAGGGGACAGCCCCCTTCCGCCGACCCCCCCCCCCCCGGTGCTTCTACTGGCTCACCAGGGTGAGCCGGAGAAATAATCTGCCGGCGTTAGAAGTTCACCATAGAGAATGCCAATGACCAGACGGTCCCTGGCCATCTCTATGGTTTTTGGAGACCCAGGTGCAACGTTATGACATCAAATGCGTCCTGACAGTTGTAAATACTGCCGTGTACTGCCATGTACTCGGCTAGAAAGGCAGAGGTGTTTTTTTTTATCTCAGCCTTTTCTTCCTAGAGGAGAGATGTAGACCTCACATCTCTCCATAAAGAGGACCTGTCACACACTATTCATATTACAAGGGATGTTTACATTCCTTGTAATAGGAATAAAAGTGAAAAAAAAAAAAAAAAATTTAAAAGGGAAAGTGTAAAAATAAAAAAATAAAAATAAAACAAAAAACAAAACTTTTTTAAAGCACCCCCTTCCCTGTGTGCTCGCATACAGAAGTGAGCGCATACGTACGTCACGCCACATATGTAAATGCTGCTTTAACCACACATGTGAGACACCGCCGCAAACGTTAGAGCGAGAGCAACAATTCTAGCCCAAGACCTTCTCTGTAACTCTAAGCAAGTAACCTGTAAAAAAATGTAAAAGGTCACCTATGGAGATTAAGTGCCGAAGTTTGGGGCCATTCTAAAAGTGTGCGCAATTTTAAAGCGTGACATGTTAGATATCTATTTACTCAGCGTAACATTATCTTTCACATTATACAAAAAAATTGGGCTGTTTGTTTTTTGTTTTTTTAATAATGAAATGTTTTCCAAAGAAAATGCATTTGAAAAATTGCAACGACCGCCATTTGATTCCCTAGGTTCTCCACTAAAAACATATATAAATGTTTGGGGTTTTTGAGTAATTTTTAAGCAAACAAATGATGATTTTTACATGTAGGAGAGAAGTGCCAAATAAGCCTGTTATAGAAGTGGTTAATGACAGCTCTAAATACCAACTAAAACCAAACAGGTTTTGGATAGTAGTAGATATTTCTAACCTCCGACAGCTTAACATTGCTGCCTTAGTTTTATTTTCACTCTTTTCCAGGTGACACTCGTCATCAAAATAGGAAGAGAGTGTAGAATTCCCCAATGGGGGCACATACAACCATTAAAGGGGTTATAAAGGTTTTTTTTTCTTTTTTTTATAAATGTGTTTCTTTAAGCTAGTGCATTGTTGGTTCACTTACCTTTTCCTTCGATTTCCGTTCTAAAATGTATTTTTCTTTGTTTTCTTTGTCAGAATTTCTCACTTCCTGTTCCTCCTCAGTAAGCTGTTCAGTAAGCTGTTCTGGCTGACTAACCCCCAGCCAGATGATGGGGGCAAGCTTACTGAGGAGAAACAGGAAGTTAGAAATTCAGACAAAGAAAAAAAAACATTTAGAAGGGAAAAGGAAGGAAGAGGTAAGTGAACCAACAATGCACTAGCTTAAAGGAACCTATTTAGAAAATAAAAAACAAACCTTTACAACCCCTTTAAATCCTGATAATCATCTAAACCTACCAAATGCTATTGTTGTCTTAAGCCTCATACACACGTTACGATTGGTGGCAGGGGATTGTCTGTTGACAGACTGTTGTCCTAAAATCTTACCATTAGTACGCTCCTTTTGACAATTGTTGTCCAACTTTCGGCCAACAAATGTTGGATGACATGCTAGTAAATTTTCAGCGGATAACGGCTCCACGTCCGATTTTCTGATGGTCAGTACACAAATCCACCACAAAAGTCGAAAGTACAAACACACATGCTCGGAATCAATGCTCACAAAACACAAAATTAGCAGAAGAGGCACAAAGGGCTCAAGTGCTGAAAGGGCTCAAACTACGTTTATGTTTGTGGCACGACAATTGTGTACCGTTGGTATCAGGGGTTAAGTCCTGGGGAAAAAAGTGTGGGAACTCCCACCCAAGATCCACTCCCCCACCAAAAAAAAATTAAAAATGATACGCTCATATGCATAATTACTAAACCGCATGTTTTTTTTAAGCAAGTTCTTTCTAAATCCCGCGATAACTCGCGGCAGACCTCCGCAATGTCTCCTGGGAACAATGACAAAAGCTCCCAGGAGGCATTGCGGCATCAAGGAAGTGACGGAATACCCGCACACTACCCGATGAATCCATATACAGGAAGCTGCCAGTAACATAAAGGATTACTAAGGTTCGCCTGCCCCTGACAGTGACTCGAGCTGGGCATCACCGCTTAGTGAAGGATTGGCTCGGGCGGCTCGGCTGCTCCAGTCCTGAAAAGGGAACCGTGTTCCTGCTGTGAAAAAAGTGCAGGAACTCCGTTCCTGCAGGACTTGAGCCCTGGTTGGTATGTAAGACAAGATCCTGGCACACGCCCTTTTAACAAACATCAGCCGCTCGGTTGGCCAACAATCATACCATGTGTACGAGGCTTTAGTCCCCATTGCAGAACCCCCCCCCCCCCCCACACACACTTTTGCTCTCATTGACACCTGTAATCCATATAAACAAGAAAAAAGTCTTGGCTGGAGTTGGGATGTAATGAGAAGCCCAACGTCTGTATAAAATTATATGCACATCGATTCTCCACCTATAGCCTTAGGGCACCACAGTGCTGAATCACTAATTGCTGCCTCTAAAGCTGGCCATAAAGAACAATCTGATCATTTTGCAAATAATCAGACCGGCAAATGAGGCTCAATTTCTCCATTCTTCGCATATCAACTGGTTCCAGCCTATGAGGCAGTGTTCAGTTATCTCAATTCATCACAGCTTTATCAGCATGAAAGCCCTTCCATCATGCCAGATCCCCTGCAATGCACATGACAGATTCCTGAGGTCGGCTGATATGATCATTTGCACTGTACAGCACGCAACTCTGCTTTTCTGTTCATTCTACAGCACAAGCTTCTTCATCACCAACACGTCACAATTAGTATTACTAAAGAACACAGCTGAATCCCTTTCTCCTGTACTCCAATATCCCTTCCAGATCAGCAACATCTTAACAAATAATGAAAATAATCTCCATGATGAAGATCTTATAGAGGTGTCAAAGTGTAAGCATAGCAGGAACATTATATGGTGCGAGAAGCTGTCACGCTGGAGGAAATGATTACTACCAAGAATATAAAGTTCAGATTAAAAGAATCACTAATTGCGGAATCTTTCTGATTAAAGTCGAGACTTGTAATACAGTAACTAATCATGTTTTCTTTCCATCAAATGTATGCTATGCTGCAAATTTACATTCCTCTGTAGTTGGAAACATCTGCTTGCCACTTTGTAAAGTCATTAGCAGGTTTTCTGTCTACAGCCATCCTCCAGCTTAATATTACCAAGTATCAGTGCATACCAAATCATGAAAGTCATCGCTGCGTTCAAACACCCAGTGCTCGCAATCTAAGAAAACGACATGTAAAACCTCATATCTGCAAAGAATGCAGCAAGAAAATAACTAGCGGATGATGCCCATTCTCCCTAAAGGTTGAGCTGACATCTGTCATCTAGAGAGCAGATTTTCTTTACACCAATAATAAACCCAGTGTGTATTTTTCCAGTTTTAAGGCTAGTTAAAAACATGCTCAAAACTACAACACAAAGCCTGTAATAGAAAAACAGCAGAGGTGATCAAATACCACCAAAAGAAAGCTCTATTTTGTTTGGGAGCCACGTCGCACGATCGCGCAATTGTCAGTTAAAGCGACACAGTGACGAATCGCAAAAAGGGGCAAGGTCCTTAACCTGCATATTGGTCCGGGTCTTAAGTGGTTAAAAACAAACGAAAAAAAAATTGTGGGGAAAAAAAGGATGTCAATTTTGTTTGGGTGAAACGTTGCATGACCATGCAATTGTCAGTTAAAACGTCGCAGTGCTGTATCGCAAAAAGTGCTCTGGTCAGGAAGGGGGTAAATTCTTCCGGGGCTGAAGTGGTTAATCAGTACTAAACCACTAGCCTTTCAAAAAAAAAAAAGAATCCCCTGCAAAGTAATGGCATAATGTGCTAGCAGGTAGGGATGAGCTTTGTATTGGAGTCAAACTCATGTTCGACTAGAACATCGCATGTTCGAAGGTTTTGGGCAGTTCGCGCCAAATTCGAGTTACGTTTCACAGCCCATAATTCACTGCGGCATTGCAGTGCATTGCTGGCTGATGATTGGCCAAGCATGCACTATGACCCGCATGCTTGGCCAATCACAGCTTGCAAACAACGGAGAGCCATAATTGGCCAAAGCCACCCAATCTGCTCTGTTTTTAAAGTTACAGAGCAGATTTAGCTACAGACACTGATTGGCCAGGTGAAGTACTTTTCGTGTGTTTAAAGCGATCGTAACGCCCACTTTTCAGTGGTGGCTGGTGCCTGGAGGGGGGGGGCAAACAAACCTGGCCCCCTCATTCCCACTACCCACCCCCCACCTGTTCATATGGCGCTCAAACGAACAATCGGGAATGCAGCGATCCATGACCTTCACCGTATGCTGCAGTAGAGGTGTGGGAAAGAGGTTGCGGAGGGAAGTGCTGGGGCCGTTGCATCTCCTCCCAGCCGAACAGGAGGCGGGTCCTGAGACCCGATTGGCAGGGAGTCCTAAGACTCTGCAGGGACCAGTGAGATCGCACAATGCGCAGTAGGGAACCAGGAAGTGAAGCCGCTTTACTTTGATTCCCTTACCAAAGATGGCATTGCCTCCACCTGAGAGCCAGATCAGCTTTAGGTGCCGACATCGCGGGTGCCCTGGACAGGTAAGTGTCCATATATTAAAAGTCGACCAGCTGCAGTATGTGTAGCTGCTGACTTTTATTTTTTCAGTGGAACTCCACTTTAAAGTGGAGGTTCCATCAAAAAAACAATTTTGCTTTAAACTGTAGCTTACGACTAAAAAAGAAAAAAAAAGAAACATTTTTTTTTTACTCATCTGGAAATGCCTGTTGCTATGCGGTCCCACGAAATCTGCCTTTGAAACCACCTAGGATTCTGACATCTCCCTCTAATGCTCCTGGGAAATGTGTGTCATCATTTCCCAGGATGCAGTGCGCTGTCCAATTATCACTCCCCATCCAAGACTTCCAGGAAGTAAGTGCCTGTAGGCTTCACAATGCCCACAAGCAAAATGACAACGGTGTAGACATAGTTTTATAAACTATCTTTTTTGAATATCTATGCGGATCGGCGGCGGATGGTAAAATAGTAAGTGACCAGATTTATATTATAAAAACGCAGGATGAAAGGACATGCATTTAAAAAATGCTAATTGTGGTTGGAACTCCGCTTTAAATTGTGATTTAAATCAAACTGACCCTACACTGACCTGAAGGTAGCAGCACATAACCCATGGTGCGTGAATCATTACTGGTTTTCCTGAGCTGTAGACAATTTGTTTTCAGAACGTTCGTTTGATATTCAATTCCTTACAGGAGTCAAATCGACAATTGTTTCAACCATAGTAATAAAGAAAAATTAAGGAAGAAACATTTTTGTTTGGGAAAATTTGTACTTATTGTAATCCGCATGTGCATCCTAAAATAGAATTCAAATCCTTGGCGTGGCAATCGTAACAAAGTTTTTATATAAGATGTGTCGAGTCCATAATGTTCCAAAGGCAATGCTCGGACTAATGATTTTTCTGAATTTCCTTTTATCATTAAATAACATCTATTATAAACCTGTAATTCAAAACGGTCAACTAATTAACAATTAGGGATTAAATGAATAAAACTGTTACACATTAAAATGTCTTCTAGCAGTCCTCCCCACAGAAGGCCAATAGCAAGTTATAATGAAAAGCCTCTGAATGCATGGTGCACAGTTGTCACGCTTCAATGGATTCATTAAACAAAACAAAATAAAAGATGAGAAAAAAAAAAAACAATCGTAGAAACAGAGCGAGCACATGTCCTAAATTACCGTGCCACACTCCAGTTACTATGAACACACACTGCTGAGCCCTATACTTTTGGACAGAAGACCACTCGTTGGAAGACGGTTAACAAGACTGACACAAAGGATGCTGGGTGACAGCAATGCAAATGAGACATCTGTCTGTCTGGGGAAGACAGTATGGGCCGTTATACACAGAAAGCAGAAGGCTCTGGAACAGAGGCTGGAAAATCTCCATAGGGAATGGATTCAAGCAAAATCCCCCCACCGTGTACACACACAACTCCTGATGTGGGCAATTTAGATTTAGCAACTCAAATTTAATAATTTTAACGTGCATATTTTTTTTAGATCACTGTTGCTGACAGCTTTTAAGGCAAATATGGAACCACAGTCATCGATCTGTCACAGCACATTGTGTGAAAAACACTAACATATGGCTTTAAAACTATACAAACTAGCTATACCATACAATGCAGTTACACTTAAATCTGCTTTGGTTCCATATGTGGAACTATTACATATTAACCACTTCAGCTCCGGAAGGTTTACGACCCCTCCTGATCAGACCATTTTGTGCGTTATGGCACTGCGTTGCTTTAACTGACAAGTGCGTGGTCGTTGCGACAATGTACCCAAATAAAATATATTTTATTCCTCCGTAAATGGAGCTTTCTTTTGATGGTATTTGATCACCTCTGCGGTTTTTAGTTTTTGCGATTTAACCCCCTTCCCTACCGACGCATTGTAAAATGATGCCGGCAGGAACCCTCCCTCGATCTGAGTGGACGTCATATGACGTCCTGTGTTCCCGGCGATTTAGGGCGCGCGCCCGCGGCACCGTTCGTGAACCGGCGGCCGCGATTGCCGCTGGGCACCCACGATTGCCGGTGATCACGGCAGGAGTGTGGATCTGTGTGTGTAAACACACAGATCCACCTCCTGTCAGCGGTGAGGAGACCGATGTGTGTTCCCAGTACAGAGGAACACACATCGGTCTCCTCACCTTGTGAGTCCCCTCCCCCTTACAGTTAGAACACACCTTAGGTAACAAATGAACCCCTTCCTCGCCCCCTAGTGGTTAACCCCTTCCCTGCCAGTCACATTTACACAGTAATCAATGCATATTTATAGCACTAATCGCTGTATAAATGTGAATGGTCCCAAAAACGTGTCAAAAATGTCCGATGTGTTCGCCGCAATGTCACGGTCACAATAAAAAAAAAATCGCAAATCGCCGCCAATACTAGTGAAAAAATTAATAAAATAAAAATGCCATAAATCTATCACCTATTTTGTAGACGCTATAACTTTTGCGCAAACCAATCAATATACGATTATTGCGATTTTTTTTACCAAAAATATGTAGAAGAATACGTATCGTCCTAAACTGAGGGAAATTTTTTTTTTTTTTTTTTTTTTAAATTGATATTTATTAAATAAAAAAGTAAAAAATAGTGTTTTTTTTTTTAAATTGATGCTGTTCTTTTGTTTATAGCGCAAAAAATAAAACCCGCAGAGATGATCAAATACCACCAAACGAAAGCTAAGATTTAGTTTGGGTACAGTGTTGCATGACCACGCAATTGTCATTCAAAGTGCAACAGCGCTGAAAACTAACAATTGGTCTGGGCAGGAAGGGGGTGAAAATGCCTTGTATGGAAGGGGTTAAACAAAGAATTCTGACAATTTCGGAAAAAAAAAAAAAAAACATTTTTTGATATAAAACATATCTAATAAAAAAAATGTAAATAATCACATTTCTTCATCAATTTAGGCCAATGAGTATTCTGCTACATATTTTTTGGTAAAAAGAAACCCAATAAGTGTATATTGATTGGTTTGTGGAAAATTTATAGCGTCTACAAACTATGGGATAGATTTATTGACTTTTTTTTAATAAAACTAGTAATTGTGGCGATTAGCGATTTTTAGCAGGATTGCGGCAGGCAAATCAGGCACTAAGTGAGACCACTACAGTGATCAGTGCTAAAAAATGCACGGTCAATACACTAATGACACTGTCAGGGAAGAGGTTAACATCAGGGGTGATCAAAGGGTTAAATGTATTCCCTGGGAGTGCTTTCTAACTGTGTGGGGGATAGATTAACTGTAGAAAGACAGACCTGCCCTGTTTACATAGGTAGACCGCCGTTATGCCTCTCTCAGAGGGACCGTCAGGTGTCTATTTGCTTCCGCTGTGTCCAATCACAGAGGGAGTGGGGCTCTGGCGGCGCACGTCCCGCAGAGCTGAAGAAAAAAATCTTGTACAGGTACGTGATTTTGCGCTTAAGGGCAGCCCTACCACAGTATATGTAAGTGGGCGGTAATTATGTGGTTAAAAGAATATCTAAAAACTTTTTTTTTAGGTTTGAATAGAGTAAGGAATGGTTAAGGTTCTGTCAGGTAATTCTTGGCTTTCACCTCATTTTAGTTAATTTTTTTCTCCTTCAATGTGCATAGTGTAAAGTTTAGTTTAAAATTTGGTTGCAGGGTGGCTCCGTCAGCATTTGTGTCACTTCTGGTTTGGCCAGTGATGCCATTTCTGGCCCGTGGAATGCATGGGCGTGTGCAGTTTGACACTTCTGGTCCGTGGGGTGCAAGGACATGTGCAGTAGTGCTTTTATAGACAAAACAACAAAGGAGGGGTTGTTTCCTTATTTTTGGCCATTTATTTAGGATTTTCCTTTGCTTCTTGGAGATTACAAATTTGTGTTACTCGTGGCTTAGTTTGCGGGTGTTTTTTGGCATCTGTTAGGCGATTACACTGCACCAAAATGGGAGTGAAGCAGACCAAGCCTTGGCCATCTTCTGAGTACACAAGTAGGTCGTGTGCCAATTATTGGTGGGTTTTGATTTGGTTTGTATCCATGTTGTCTGTCCTCTTGAGGAAGGGGACCACAGTGTCTCGGAAACATTGGTGGTTGTACACTTTTTGCTTCATAAGCGATGTTGTTATCTTAACTGAGGTCTCAGTAAATCATTCTGTGACCATTGATGGCCATTCCTTTTTCTTTGGGTTTACTTGGAACCCTTTTCAAGGCGTGAAAGGTGAAGGTGTGAGATGGATTTTAGTTCAGGTGTTTTTTGTTGTCTGTGTTTCATTGGAAAGAGTCACCTATTTGTTGTGGTGACCACTGTCACAGAGAAACCTAAAACGTTATGGATGTCATCGTAACAAAAGACGAGGGCAAGTACTTTAGAATAGACACCGATCCACGTGTCAACTGTTTATGTTTTCATTCCACCAGTCGTGTCTCCAGCGAAGGATGGGATGAGAAATCACCCCCAATGGAATGCAGACAGTGAAAAAATAAAAGTGACAGGCCTTTAAACCTGTAATTAAAAAACATTTATTGCAGACAAACAGGTATCTTTAGTATTCCCATTAAAATGAAAATCCCATATAAACATACAAATCCTTAAAGGGGTGGTTCCCCCTAAAACAAATTTCTAACAATACATTCGTAAGACCCGTTACACTGCGGGTAGGCTGGCTTTTTTTTTTTTTTTTAGTACATACCTCGATACCGCCGTTTCGTCCCTTGGCGGTGGGCGTTCCTAGTTGATTGACGTTCCTCCGACGGGCACATACGTGACGTCACGACTTTCCGAAAGAAGCCGAACGTCGCTGCGCAGGCGCCGTATAGAGCCGACTCTATACGGCGCCTGCGCAATGACGTTCGGCTTCTGTCGGAAAGTCGTGACGCGCAGTATGCGCCCGTCGGAGGAACGTCAATCAACTAGGAACGCCCACCGCCAAGGGACGAAACGGCGGTATCGAGGTATGTACTAAAAAAACAAAACAAAAGCCAGCCTACCCGCAGTGTAACGGGTCTTACGAATGTATTGTTAGAAATTTGTTTTAGGGGGAACCACCCCTTTAAAGCGGATGTTCCCCCGAAAAAAAAATATTAAAAGCCAGCAGCTACAAATACTGCAGCTGCTGACATTTAATATCAGCATACTTACCTGTCCTGGAGTCCAGCACCGTCCGCAGCAGAGGACGAGCGATCGCTTGTCACTCTGCTGCCCCCACCGCCATCCTCGGTGAGGGAACCAGGAAGTTAAGCGCTCCGGCTTCAATGCGCGGTTCCCTACGGCGCTGCGCCGTGCTGACTGGCTCCCGCTGTATTCTGGGAGCCGAGTGTTTCCCAGAACACAACAGGGGGGGGGGACGGGAGGTGACATCCTGCCCGCAGTCTACCTGCAGACTGTGTGGCCGGAAGTGGGTGCAAATACCTGTCTTTAGACAGGTATCTGCACCCCCCCCTAAAAGGTGTCGAATGTGACACCGGAGGGGGGAGGGTTCCGACAAGCGGGAGTGGAGGTGAAGGGTGGAGCTCTGCTTTAATAGAATATTGCTACATTAAAGCAATTCTCTTTCTGAAGTCATTATTTTGTTTCCTATTGAGAAAAAGTGGAATCGGCACCAGTTGAAAGTCAATTGTGATAATTCAGTTACAGGAAGCTTCTGTTATGGAAAATCTTGACAGTGCAGTTTAATACTGGGGGATGCAAGAATCCAGTAAAATCAGGGGTCTCCAAGCGTCATAAACAAAGGGCCACATTACTGTCCTTCAGACTTTAGGGGGCCAAACGGTGGCTATTGGGATTATAAAAGGTCCCAATATCAGGGGAAAAAAATTATGACCAATCGTTTACTTTACATTTCTTCAGTTACTTCCTGGTTTTCAGGCCTAGGCAAATTATGTAATACATCCCATGAGTCTTCAGGACAGAAGGAGGAGTTTTCTCAGCTCAGCACACCCTCCTGCTTGCATGCTTGAGCTAAGGGCAGATGGATTCCAGGAAGTAAATGAATCACCTGCCCTTATTCAAGATGGCCATGCCAGAAATGATAGGGGGGTATTTTTTAAAGTGATTCCCCAGCAAAATAAAGCATGAAGACATGGATGGATGGCTGGGGGAGTTTGCTTTGAATATTAAAAATGTATGTAAATATCATTTTTGTTTTGTAGTGCTCAGATGCAATGTAGTTGCGCTTTAATTTGCCGTCTTTTCTGACTTCACAGCAAGTAATCATTTTGCAGACACTGGTTCCGACTATCGGTGGAGATGATGATGTTAGTTGCATCAGGCTTTAATAGTTTTACTCCCTGACCAAGACCAAACATCTAGAAAGTGAAGCCAGAACCTCTGGTCTGCATCTTTGGTGCTACTAAGTGACTCAGAAATAAATTAAATCAAAGGATCAGCATGGATGCTGAGCAACTAGCATTTTCATAGAATCAGCAAATTTCACCGCCCAGATTACTCTCATGACAGGTTTACTTTAACAGACAGACATTACACAGACATTCCCATTGTACTCATTGTAATCAAGTTATAATATAACAGCAATCTATCACTTTCTTATAACAGAAGTTTTAGCAGTCACCTGTAAATTGGTAGCAGTCTTCTGTAACATTCATCTCTTCCCAACAACACAGTCTCATACAATGGAGTAGTCTTATGTAGTGTAAGGCAGACCATACATTATACAATGTTCTTGTACAATTTCCCTTTAGATTTCCCAATACCATATAATACGAGGTCAGACCTAAACACGTTCACGTTGTATGCAATCAGGCAGGCCCGAGCACTACATAGTTGAAGGTAAATCTAAAGGAAATTGAATAAGAAAATTGTATAACGTATGGCCAGCTTAAGCTTTCTATAAATGACAATCTCTCTACCCTATAGCTTTTGGGGCCTATTCACACTTGTGAATAGGCCCCAAATGCAGTATAAGGCAAAATCGAGCGATACCTCCTATGATGTGTGCATACGCCATGGTTACGTCAGCCCAGCTGATCGGCAAATCAGCTATTGTGCTGTTCCATAAGGAGCATGCACAGTACATCTGGGGCACTTCTCGATAGAGCACCGGGACCCCGTGCAGAGAGGGACAGCGTGTCTCTGCCGAGGGAAATACAGGGCTCAGGTAAGTAAAACGGGGGGGGGGGGCAGTCACTGGCAGACGTTTTATCACCTTAACCACTTGAGACCCGCGCTATTGACAAAAGACGTCAACAGCGTGGCTCTCAAGTGCCAAGTGGACTTTTTTGGACATCTTTTAAAATGCATTACCACGCAGCGGGTAAACACTGTCCCGGCGCATTGCTGAAGAGCCGATGCGTGTACCTGGAGGCCGCGATGTCCGCCGGGTACACGCGATCGTTGGTAACACAGCAGGAATGTGGAGCTCTGTGTGTAAACACAGAGCTCCACGTGCTGTCAGAGGAGAGGAGACCGATCTGTGTCTCTTGTACATAGGGACACAGCATCGGTCACCTCCCCCAGTCACCCCCCTCCCCCCACAGTTAGAACACACCCAGGATACACATTTAACCCCTTCCTCACCCCCTAGTGTTAACCCCTTCCCTGCCAGTCACATTTATACAGTAATTAGTGCATTTTTATAGCACTGATCGCTGTATAAATGTGAATGGTCCCAAATTTGTGTCAAAAGTGTCCGATACATCCGCCGCAATATCGCAGTCCCAATAAAAATCCCAGATCGCCGCCATTACTAGTAAAAAAATAAATTAAAAAAAATCATAATTCTGTTCCCCATTTTGTAGGCGCTATAACTTTTGCGCAAACCAGTCGCTTATTGCGATTTTTTTTACAAAAATACGTTGAAAAATACGTATCGGCCTTAACTAAGAAAAAAAATTGTTTCTTTTTTTTTTAAACTGGGATATTTATTATAGCAACAAGTAAAAAATATATATATATTTTTTTTTAAATTGTCGCTCTGTTTTTGTTTATAGCGCAAAAAATAAAAACCGCAGAGGTGATCAAATACCACCAAAAGAAAGCTCTATTTGTGGGGAAAAAAGGACGTCAATTTTGTTTGGGAGCCACGTCGCACGACCGTGCAAATGTCAGTTAAAGTGACGCAGTGCCGGAAGCTGAAATTTCGCCTGGGCATGAAGGGGGTTTATGTGCCCAGTAAGCAAGTGGTTAAGGCGAAAAAACACGAAGGTTTACAACCCTTCTAAGTTGAAGGCTTATGTGTGTGTTGTATTTTTTTATTTAACATACTGTATTTGCCGGTATATAAGGCGACCCCCCTAATTTTACAGTTTAAGATTCTTTGGCCGTTTTCACTGTACAAGTTGACCCCCCTTCCGAGGCTTCCAACGCTTCATATTTCTTCCTTCTGGAGCCATAGTCTTCTTCTTTCTTGCTGGAGCTGGAGCCAATCACAGCGAGCGATGTATTCTATTAATAAATTCAAAGCCTGTTTGGATTGGCAGAGACTGTAACATCATCAGCCCACGCCTTCTCAAAGCCAATCCGAGCAGGCTCTGTATTCGTTTGTATACATCGCTCACCAGGATTGGCTAAGCGGTATATACTGTATGTAGCCGAAGCTACATACAGTATTACCGCACATCCAGCAGGCATCCGAGCATCTGACCCGGCGTATAAGACGACCGCTGCTTTTTGGACAGTTTTTTTAAGTGTAAAAGGTAGTCTTATACGCCAGCAAATACAGTACTTGTGTTCAATATGTAGCAACTCGTGACAACCACACGTTGTTGTCACGAGGAAAGGATCGCCACTACGCCCAACTTTTCACCTGGGCTGGTCGGGAGTAGCGGCAATCTTTTCCGATTCTAGCCCTCTGGATTGTTATCAGGACAAGCCTGCACCCCATGCTCTGGGACACAGGGATTTGCTTCCATCTCTAATGTGACCGTCACCAAAAGCAATACAACAGGTCATATGTTGTCAATCTTATTGGACTGCTGTAAAATTGTTGGAATACTAGGCTCAATACTGCTCCATGACAATTTCCCAAAAAATAATCCCATAACACTCCTGTACTCCTTCATTCTAGAGAATATAGCTATTCACTTGCTAGAGAAGTACGACAAAACATAGCATCTGTCATGTCAGAATAGATGATGGCGAGGAGGAAATCTGAGAACAGGTCAGTACACTATCAAGGGGATTTTGTGTCATTTTTATGTAACGCTTTTGCCTAGTTGGTGACCAAAAATCTTTACCTTGTCAGCCTAGAGTGACCTCGCTCTTCTATGCACTGTACAGTTCTTCTACCTGAATGTCAGCTAGCTATGAAGACCGCTGTCATAAAGAAACATTTAAAAGCTGACGCAGCCAAACTCCTTTCTGATGATTGGTTACATGCCACACACCTTTTGGCACAGGTTCTCAATCAGTGTCAAGTGTATAACTGGGTGGACTTTGACAGGTTTATGATGTACACATGCTTTTTAAAGTAAATTCAAATTAGCAATTGAGAACGTACGTTAGTTCAGATCATCAATCACATTTAAAAAAAATCTGGAATTTAATCAAAGTATAACTAAAGGGAAAAGAGATTTTTAATACAGCTTACCTGTAAAATCTTTTTCTTGGAGTACATCACGGGACACAGAGCGGCATTCATTACTATATGGGTTATATGGAGTACCTTCAGGTGTAGACACTGGCAATCTCAAACAGGAAATGCCCCTCCCTATATAACCCCCTCCCATAGGAGGAGTACCTCAGTTTTGTAGCAAGCAGTATGCCTCCCAAAATGGTCCTCAAAAAAGAGGGGTGGGAGCTCTGTGTCCCGTGATGTACTCCAAGAAAAAGATTTTACAGGTAAGCTGTATTAAAAATCTCTTTTTCTTTATCGTACATCACGGGACACAGAGCGGCATTCATTACTATATGGGATGTCCCAAAGCAATGCTTACAATGAGGGGAGGGAGAACATCTCCAAGACAAAAGGATTTAATTTAGAGATATACTCAAATCATAATAAATCCAACTTAGTTGAGAAAAATAATTTTAAATTTTAAATTTAACTCAAAAAAGAGGAGCCCCCGGAATCCGAGGGTCTCAAACTGCAGCCTGCAGCACTGCCTGCCCGAAGGCAGTATCAGTATTCCTTCTTACGTCCAACTTGTAGAATTTTGTAAACGTGTGGACAGAAGACCGGGTTGCCGCCTTGCAAACTTGAGCCATAGAGATCTGGTGGTGTGCTGCCCAGGAGGCGCCCATGGCTCTAGTAGAATGAGCCTTTAACCACTTAAGGACCAGCCCATGTACATATACGTCCACAATATGGCACGTACAGGCACATGGGCGTATAGGTACGTCCTCGCCTATTAGCCGGTGGGGGGTCCGATCGGGACCCCCCCCCGCTAAATGCGGAGGTCGGGTCCGCTCGGGGAGCGATCCGGGACCACGGCGCGGCTATTTGTTTATAGCCGCTCCGTCGCGATCGCTCCCCGGAGCTGAAGAACGAGGAGAGCCGTGTGTAAACACGGCTTCCCCGTCCTTCACTATGGCGGCGCATCGATCGCGTCATTCCCTTTATAGGGAAGACACGATCGATGACGTCATTCCTACAGCCACACCCCCAAACAGTTGTAAACACATACTAGGTGCACCCTAACTCCTACAGCGCCACCTGTGGTTAACTCCCAAACTGCAACTGTCATTTTCACAATAAAGAATGCAATTTAAATGCATTTTTTGCTGTGAAAATGACAATGGTCCCAAAAATGTGTCAAAATTGTCCGAAGTGTCCGCCATAATGTCGCAGTCACGAAAAAAATTGCTGATCGCCGCCATTAGTAGTAAAAAAAAAATAAAAAATAAAAATGCAATAAAACTATCCCCTATTTTGTAAACACTATAAATTTTGCGCAAACCAATCGATAAACGCTTATTGCGATTTTTTTTACTAAAAATAGGTAGAAGAATACGTATCGGCCTAAACTGAGGAAAAAAAATGTTTTTATATATGTTTTTGGGGGATATTTATTACAGCAAAAAGTAAAAAATATTGCTTTTTTTTCAAAATTGTCGCTCTATTTTTGTTTATAGCGCAAAAACTAAAAACCGCAGATGTGATCAAATACCACCAAAAGAAAGCTCTATTTGTGGGGAAAAAAGGACGCCAATTTTGTTTGGGAGCCACGTCGCACGACCGCGCAATTGTCTGTTAAAGCGACGCAGTCCCGAACTGTAAAAACACCTTTGGTCTTTAGGCTGCATATTGGTCCGGGGCTTAAGTGGTTAATGATACTGGAGGAGGCAACCCTTTCAAGCCGTAGGCCTGAGTGATTAATTGCTTAATCCACCTAGAAATGGTGGACTTTGCAGCTGCCTGCCCCTTCTTGGGCCCCTCCGGTAGAATGAACAGCACATCTGTTTTCCGGATCTTCTTTGTAGCTTTAAGATAGGCCTTCATGGCCCTGACAATATCCAAGGTATGCAGCAACCCTTCCTTTCTGGAAGTAGGTTTAGGGAAGAAGGATGGTAATACCAAATCCTGGTTCAAATGAAAACTGGATATGACCTTCGGTAGGAAGGAAGGATGAGGGCGGAGAACGACCCTGTCCTTATGAAAAACAAGATATGGTTCCTTACAGGATAAGGCCGCTAGCTCCGAAACTCTTCTTGCGGAAACTATGGCAACCAAAAATACTAACTTCCTTGTCAGTAGAACCAAAGGAATTTCAGCCAACGGCTCAAACGGTTGTTTCTGTAAACTTGACAGAACAAGATTTAAATCCCACGGACAAAGCGGGGATTTAACTGGAGGTCTAATACGTAAGACCCCTTGAAGGAAGGTCTTAACCAGCGAGTGGGTGGCCAGCGGCCGCTGAAACCACACTGACAGAGCAGAAATCTGTCCTTTGATTGTGCTTAATGCCAATCCTTTATCCACTCCTAGCTGGAGAAAACTTAATACTCTATCGATGGTAAATTTGCGAGAAAAGCCATCGCTTGGACTCACACCAGCCTACATAGGCCTTCCAGACCCTGTAATAAATCACCCTAGAGACCGGTTTCCTGGCTCTGATTAGGGTAGAGACTACTTTCTGAGACAGACCTCTACCCCTGAGAATCAGGGATTCAGCTTCCAGGCCGTCAAATTTAGATGCCGTAAGGCAGGGTGGAGGATCGGACCTTGCGATAGCAGGTCTGGCCGTAGAGGAAGAGTCCAAGGGTCTCCCACTACCATCTTTAGGATGAGTGAGTACCATGCCCTTCTGGGCCATGCTGGAGCTACCAGGATGACTGGTATGTGTTCCACCCGGATCCTGCGCAGCAGGCGGGGTAGTAACTGGAGCGGGGGAAACGCATAAAGAAGTTTGAACTGATGCCAAGGGCAAACCAACGCATCGGTTCCGCAGGCCATCGGATCCCTTGAGCGGGATATGAACCTGTCTAGTTTCTTGTTGAGTCTCGATGCCATGATATCCACGTCCGGCACTCCCCATCTTTGGCAGAGTGCTTGAAAGACTTGTGGATGCAGAGACCATTCCCCCGGCCATAGAGTCTGGCGGCTTAAGAAGTCCGCCTGAAAGTTGTCCACTCCTGGAATGAATATTGCCGATATGCAGGGCACATGCGCCTCTGCCCATAGGAGAATCAAGCTCACCTCTCTCTGAGCGGCTTGACTCCTGGTTCCCCCTTGGTGATTTATGTATGCCACGGCCGTGGCATTGTCTGATTGAATTCTCACCGGGAACCCCTGCAATTTTGACGTCCAAGCCCTGAGGGCTAGTCGAGCAGCTCTGAGCTCCAAGATGTTGATGGGCAACTGCTTCTCTGGCTTTGCCCAAGTACCTTGGCGAGTGCAACCATCCAAAATTGCTCCCCAGCCCGTCAGGCTGGCGTCTGTGGTCACTATCTTCCAAGCCACTGGGCTGAAAGACTTCCCCTTCAGTAGATTCTGAGGGTCTAACCACCAATACAGACTTTGTCGGACTCTTGATAAGAGCGGCAACGGGATATCCAAGGCCTGTGGCCTTCTGCTCCATGCTGACAGGATGGCTGCCTGTAGGATGCGAGTGTGGCTCTGGGCGTATGGTACCGCCTCGAACGTGGCCACCATCTTGCCTAGTAACCTCATACATAGGCGAATAGTCGGTTCTTTCTTGCTTAGAACCAGTAGGATTAATTCCTTGATGGCTTTTACCTTCCTCAGAGGTAGGAACACTCCTTGTTGTTCTGTGTCTAATCTCATGCCGAGATATTCCAACTGCCTTGTGGGCTGGAAAGCTGACTTTTCTCGATTTAGGACCCAGCCGAACCTCTCGAGGTATTGGACCGTGAGGGCCACTGCTCGCTCCAAGCCGGGAGACGAGTGGTCTATGACTAGGAGGTCGTCCAGGTATGCTAGGATCGTGACCCCTTGGATCCTTAGCTTGGCTAGGATCGGAGCTAGGACCTTCGTGAACACCCGGGGGGCCGTAGCCAACCCGAAGGGAAGCGCCACGAATTGGAAGTGACGCGAAGCCACCATGAAGCGTAGATATCTTTGATGTGGCTGATAAATTGGAACATGAAGGTAGGCATCCTTTATGTCTATGGACGCCATGAAGTCGTCCTTCTGGAGTGTGGCAGCTGCTGACCGCACGGATTCCATCCGAAATGAGCGGATCTTTAGATATGCATTTACCATCTTTAGGTCCAAAATTGGCCTGACATCTCCATTGGGGATGATGAATAGGTTGGAGTAGAAACCCAGCCCCTGTTCCAGGACTGGCCGGAATCCGAGGCGGATCGTTTGGAATCCTCGACTCCTGGAAATGAGGAGGAGGAAACCTTAGGAAATCTAATTTGTAGCCTGTGGCCACGGAAGACCGTACCCACTCGTCGGGAATGCTGGCTTCCCAAATCTCTGAAAAGAGTCGCAGCCTTCCCCCCACCTTCGTGGGTGGGGGCGCCCCTTCATAAGGTTGGCTTGGGGGCTGGTTTTGCTGGTTTGCGAAACCACTGCCTTTTGCCTCTAACAGCCTGTCCTTGTGATTTGCTGTTGAAGCCGAAGTTTGCTTTTGCAGGAGGCCGTCGATACTGCTTGGCATTAGAGGGCCCCTGCCCAGGGGAATACTGTCGTTTAAACGCAGGCCCCTGAACCTTCTTCTTAGTTGGCAAGAGAGTACTCTTGCCGTTTGTGGTCTGAATGTATTTATCTAGGTCTTCTCCGAAGAGTCGTCCTCCATGGAAGGGGAACCCTACCAGGAGCTTCTTGCATGGGGGCTCAGCCTCCCAGCTTTTTAACCATAAGAGTCTTCTCATATGGATAAGGGATAACGATAAACGTGACGCTTGCTGGATAGAATCCTTGATTGCGTCTACCGTAAAACATATGGCCTTAGGGACATCCGAAAATTCTTCTGCCTGCTGGGCAGGAATAAGTTTAAGCATCTGCTTAAATTGATCCGATAATGCTTGAGCGACCCCAATCGCAGCCACAGCTGGCTGTACTACTGCCCCTGCAGTAGTGAAGGAGTTCTTAAGTAGTGCTTCCAAGCGCTTATCAACTGGATCCTTGAACACCTGTATGTTTTCTACAGGGCATGTTAACGATTTGTTAACACATGAGATGGCTGCGTCCACTGCAGGAGTAGCCCATCTTTTGGAAAATTTTTCTTCCATAGGATATAGGACAGAGAACTTCTTAGGTGGTAAGAAGATCTTATCTGGCTTGTTCCAATCTTGGAACAAAACTCCCTCTAATAGAGGATGGATCGGAAACACAGCATTGCTTTGAGGCGCCCTCAGTGAGCCCAAAGCTGAAACCGTCGATACCTGGAGATCTGGTACTGGCAAGTTGAATGCCCTATGGACCAAGTCCGACAATCCTTGAATCCACCAGCTCTCCCTCAGGGAGACTGCCCCAGACTCCTCTGTATCCGGATCTTCGATCCCTGAACCTACTTGGTCCTTGTCCAAGAGGTCGTCCAATTCCCCTGAGGAAAGGACCTCCTCTTCTGAGGGTCCGCGCTCGGGCGACGGAGATCTATTCCGCTTACTGCCCCGCATAGCTGCGGCTATCATTTTACCCATGCTTTTCTGCATCTCTTTTAAAGAGGTGAGTAATACCTCCTCCGTGACCATCTTAGGGTTGGACTGACCCGCGTCAGCTCCAGCCCCAGATCCCGATGGCCCCAAGGCTCCCTGTGGGGAAAGCAGCGGCATAGCATTGTCCGAGACCTCAGACTCTCTGGGGGAATCCCCACCTCTTGTACCCTTGTTCTTTGATGCCATGGTACAATACCGAGGTACACCTGCTACTTATTGGTACCTGGGACTTATAAATAGTTAAATGCCCAAACACCTGTTTGGGGGATAAAAAAATGCTTCCTCTCCCCTAGATGACACTTTTTTTTTTTTTCAAAAAAAAATCTTTTTTTTTTTTTTTTTTTTCAAATCTAGGAAAGAAAAAACATTCTGTCCCCCTGAGTAGTATTGCAAGAAAAACTATGAGATGGAAAAGAAACAGCCTATTCCTAGGCTTGAAAACAGTCTTTCTGAAGACTGCAATATTCTTTCTGGCCACTGTGTGTCCTCGGCGCCCCGTGCTTGCCGTTCTGGTCTTTCCTCCTCAGTTCCAAAGTATTGAATGAGCTATATGGAACAAACAAGGAAGGGCCGCCCCTTCCTTAAGCCACTGACCCGCCCTTCCCCCCCAGCAATCTCAAACAGGAAATGCCCCTCCCGACAGGGGGGGGGTGGGGTTGGGAGGAAGGGACCTCTCTGCTCCAGCAAACTGCAGCCTGCAGCCTGGAACCATGAGGAGGTCGGCGTTTTGCCTGCTTTGCAGGCCGTGAGGAGGAAGACTGAATGGAGCATCGCCTGGAGGCTTGCAGGTAAGCACAGCTCTCTGACACACACATATACTTTTATATCACAGGCCCCACTCAATGCTTTTCCAACACTACAAGGGAGGTCACATCTTATGGGGAATAATACATATAGAGCCATCCTATCTTTATGATATGTGACTAGTTTGCCAGATGCAGTGCATAACTTTAGGCATGTCCCCTGTGACCCCCCAGAAAAAACCTGCTAAGAACCAAGTTCCGCAAGTTTTTCCCCTCACTTACCTGCTCCATGCCGCAGGACTTTGCCAAGCAAGAGGCCCAATCTTCCCCCATCTCGGTGGGGATGTCTAGACCTTCAGGCCCTGGGTTCCTATGAAGGATCCACTGTCCTGGGCCCATATAGCACTCTGGCAACAGAAACATTAGGCACCCAAAGGTTTCTAAGTTCTGGGCCCAGGGTCCAGCTCTCTAAAAAGAAAAGCATTATGGGCTATACCCCAAGGGTTTGGGGTCCGGTTACTGACCACTTTAGCGCTGAGGCTTTTTTGGACAGAACCGGTTAGCTCACCTAATCCCAAGGATGTGGAGGCAAGCTAAACCATGACTAACACCTAAGACACTGGCGGAAAAACTGAGGTACTCCTCCTATGGGAGGGGGTTATATAGGGAGGGGCATTTCCTGTTTGAGATTGCCAGTGTCTACACCTGAAGGTACTCCATATAACCCATATAGTAATGAATGCCGCTCTGTGTCCCGTGATGTACGATAAAGAAAAAACTTTTTTTAATATTGGATAGGGCTCTTTCACACTGAGCGCCCGTACAGGTCCGTCTGTCAGGTTTTTTTTTGCGGACCTGTACATCCGACCCGCTCCGATCCCCCAAAGTGTGATGGAGGAAAAACCTACTTTTCCTTCCGTCTGGAGCGATCCCCGCTGAGCAAGCGGAGGTGCACGGGGCGCCCAGTGTGAAAGAGGCCATAGAGTTGAGAGGGATTAGAACATCCTTTAGGCTTTTACTGCCATCTGTGCCCCCAAAACTTCACATTTTGGGTTGTCACCAACAGAGAAGATGTCTTCCAATTGGGACACTAGTTCTGGTGACCTTGGTGACAACCAAGGATTCCCTCTCTTTGGAGGGATTCCTTGGTGACAAACCAAGGATTCCCTCTCTTTGGAGGGATTTCTTTTCACTTCCTTATTTTGGCAATGGGACACAGGTGGGAAAAAAACCTAACAGGGGTTATAAACCCTCCCTTACTCTATCCAAAGGGGATACTGTAAGTTTTAGTTTCAAGGACATTTTGGTGGGAACAGACAATAGATGTATACAGTGGACCCTTTGGATTGCGAGTAACGCGGTTAACGAGCGTTTCGCAATACGAGCACTTTATTTTAAAAAAAATCCTAACTCGGTTTGCGAGTGTTGTCTGGCAAAACGAGCAGGATTCAGGCCAAAGCGGTGTGCAGGACAGCGTTTGGCCTGAGGTGGGGGGGCGCCGGTGCCGAACGGTGCCGATGCCCAGGAAGGTCTGAGGACAGCTCGGCTGACTTTTGCAAACCTCAGAGAGGCTCGGGAACAGAGTCTTTCCGACTTTTTGCGAGGTCAGCCGAGGTGTCCTCTGGCCTTTCCGGCCATTTCCGAGGCTCTCTGGCGCCCCCCCCCAACTCTAGCTGCATGCGGTATTGCATTCGGTTGAAGTCAACGCGGAACAAATTATTTTAGTTTCCATTGACTTGAATGGGGAAACTCGCTTTCGAGGTTCCACTGTACATGCCAAGGGTTATGCAGAGATTACTTGGTAAACATCGGTGTTACAAAGGCATACAGAGTTACATTGGGGTTGATTTACTAAAACTGGAGAGTGCAACATCTGGTGCAGCTCTGCATGCAAACCAATCAGCTTCAAGGTTTTTTGTCAAAGCTTAATTGAACACGCTTAAAGTGGTTGTAAACCCTTTACAACCACTTTTTGCTACAGGTAAGCCTATATTAAGGCTTACCTGCAGCTATCCAGGATATCTCCTAAACCTGCACGGTTTAGGAGATATCCCCTATCCCCTGCATGTCCCTATCCCTATCCCTTTAGGATATGTCCTAAACCTGCACGGTTTAGGAGATATCCCTATCCCCTGCATGTCCCTATCCCTATCCCTTTAGGATATCTCCTAAACCTGCACGGTTTAGGAGATATCCCTATCCCCTGCATGTCCCTATCCCTATCCCTTTAGGATATCTCCTAAACCTGCACGGCACATGCGTACTGGGGCGTACTGGGGCAAACTGAAGCAAAGGCACATATGTGCCATTGCCTCAGTCCATGTGCCGTTACCGGTGGCTCCTACGCGCTTGCGTGGGAGTGACGTCATTGTGGCTCCGGCCAATCACAGTGCCGGAGTCGCGATACACAGAAGTAACCCCCTGGAGAGATGTTGCCGCCGGAGGGGGGGACTAGGACCACTAAGGGGGCAAGTAATTCATAATGAGCTAGTATGCTATGCATACTAGTTAATTATGCCTTTGTCTTGAAAGGTTTTTTATTTTTTATTTTGGGTTTACAACCACTTTAAGTTAGAAGCTGATTGGCTACCATGCACAGCTACACCAGATTTTGCACTCTCCAGTTTTAGTAAATCATCTCCTATTGTGCAACACCCATGCAGAACATAAAAATGCCTTCTAGCTAACTGAAGTTTCTGTCCTATCCTACCGAAATGTTATCCTATTTATTGTAGATGACTAAAATCACAGTATAATCTTGCCAAAAGCAAATAATCCAAATATGGGCAACTGTACTACATCGTCTTGGACAATGGAATCTGATGAGGAGTCACGGTATCTCTTTGCCCTACGCTGAAGAAGTCCCGCCCACGGGACGCAACACGTACGAAGGGGAGGAGCTGCGTGTGACGTCACCCGCGATCGCCGCTGTACACACTCGATAGTGTCTCCTGACTGTCAGCTAGCACTCGGCTGAGAGTGCTGATGCATGTGAGTATATTGACTTTTGATCTTTTAATAAATGCTTTTTGCTACTGAGAGCATTCGATCTCTCTTCCTTTTTCATTCAATATGTCCAACCATTGCTGTTATCTATGGTCCACATATTGTTATCCGGAGTTGTCAAGCGACCTTCTGATCGTTACTATTAGGACCTGTGATTGATTACTATGCTAAGTGACCTTTAAGGGCCAATTTATGAGGTGAGAGGCCATCTTTACTTTCTGGTGGAGGACTTCTATCTGGTCACCTGGTCTGAACCTGCAAAATCTACACAGAAGGGAGCTTATGCCTGATAACAAATGTACAGGCCATTGTAGGGAGAAAATGTACTTTAATCTGGGGTGGGGAATTCTAGATTTTAAATGGGCGTGGTTCTACAAGAGGCACGTGTTAACCTATTGTACAATTTCATTTTCAAGTTCTGTATAAACAGGAAGATTTATCATAACAAAGACAGGAACACTAGAGCTTTGTCTAATGTGAAGCCTAGTGCTGCAGTTACTGTCCCACCTCCTGCCCAATATAAAGTAGACAAAGGTTCTTTACATGCCTCGATTTTCTTTTTTCTAGGAACTATTGAGAATAGTCATTTTTACCATTAATAATGGCCTATTCAGTGCATCCTGAGAAAGTCCGTTACAAGCCTAAAGCTGGCCATACACACAACAATACACGATGAATCATAGGATTGGATAGTTCCAAATGATCCTTCGCTCAGAAACAACTGTTGGGGACAACAAAGCAAAACATCGACATGGTTGAATCTAACTGGATTTCCCACCAGAGCCAATTATTTCCTTGCAATAAAAAACAATCTATCGATCAAATGGCCTATTTAGTGCAAACGGTTTCTAAAGGATATGATTCATTCAAAATGATTGTTTCATCGAACTAACGTATTATTACATGTATGGCCATCAATAAATTGTTCAATCCTGCTGTGTGGTAAAATATTAAATACAATACAATTCAAACATATTATGCGTTCTACACGCCAAAGACATGCTGGTAAGGAAATTGGTTCCTGTCTAAATTGGTCCCTAGTATCTGTTTGTATGCATATGACATAGGGACCTAAGAGAGTATGCTCCTTAAGGGTAATGACTGATGTGTATGAGACTTTATAAAGCACCAAGTAAATTATTGGTTCTATATAAATACCTGTAATAAATAACTCAACATCAAGTTAATATTTTTATTATTATAGTATATAATAATATTATTTATTTTATAGACTGTTTAATTTTTTTTTTAAATGCATGTGTATATTGACTATTTATACCGTAAAAACAATTTCTAAATCATTTTGCTGTGCCGATTTATGCAAGCCACAAAGGGTTAAAACATTTCTCGCATTTAACAACCACCTTTAAAAGAAAACACTATTTGCATTTCAGATTCAGACTGAGAAAATTATATGTTTCAGAAATTAGAATTTTACAGGCAGACTATGTGCATATGAAATCATATGTAATTTAAGCACATAGCCAAAATAACCAAAAAAATAATAATAATAATAAATAAAGTAGCACGGCGTTACCCCTTACAATCCTTTGTTTAATTTCTGCAACCTGTCCTCTTTGTTTGAGCAGAACTCGCGTAGAACACTGCCCTCAAGTGTCCAAGGGGGCAAACGGCACTTTGGTTGGCCATGCAGCGAACAGGCTAGCTTTATAATCAGATTAGTGATTCAGAAAGCAAAAATTAGCCCACCAAATGTCTGCACAAAAATAAAAGGCTGGTTTAACAGCAGGACAGTTTGCAGGGCTTTTACAGAAGGTGGTAATGCTTTCTATCTGGCATTAGTCCTAGAAAGGCATTCTGGTCCTTGAAAATGGCATCATCGCCTGCAGCTGCTCTGTCCCCGAGCTAACACTGCCTATTAAAAGCTCCAAATCATTAGAAGACGTCCCATAGGGGCAAACATTGTTGTTAGGAGCTCTGCATAATGGCCATAGCTGCTCATCATAAGCTCTGCTGTTACCGACCTAGCCGACATTAAGATAAAAGATGGTGCAATGGCTCAACTTGTGGTCTAAGGAGTAGGTTATCAAAGTGGCCCCTGATTTATGGCTGGTCGCTGAACAAGACAGCGCAATAATAATCAATTTTATCCGCCCGCCATTACCAAGTCTGATCGGCCTCCTGACCTAACAGGATAATGATTATTAGAAACCACGCTACGTGTTTGTTTTCAGTGGATACAGACGTGTGCACAGCTCTACTCCGCTTCAACCACTAATAGCACCAAGCTCTAATAAACACGGGTGCTAGAAGAGAGCGATTCGGATAAAACCAACGTTATATAAAGTAGACCTAACTTAAAAAAATAAAGGGACATTTACTTACTCACCATAATTTATTAAAGTGCTAACTATCGACAAGAATTCCCAACTCCAGCATTTTTTTTTTAAATACTTAAAGCGAAACTTCAGTAATTTTTTCAACTTTCCATTTATTAAATCTTCTGCCCTTGTTGTTTTAACTTTGGATAGTAAAACATTTTTTTCTGCCAGTAAATACCTTATACAGCCCACTTCCTGTTTCTTGTCTGGGCATTAGCCTAGGCTTATGACATCATGCACAGCTCGCTCTGTCACTTCTCTTGCCAGGAAGGGAAGAGGGTGAGTCATACAAGGGCCAATGAGAGCTGAAGTGTGCCTATGTGAGGTGAGGTGGTGTGCCTATGTGAGTCTGTGTAAATCCAGGAAGTGAACAGGCAGCAACTTCAGCTGCCCACAGTTAAAATGGATGCAGCCAGACTCAGTGAAGGGAGATTTCTGCAGCATATTTGGCAAGTACAGAATCACGGTATGTATAAAATAAGCAAAGTGGTTGGAGGGAAGCTTCAGAATGGCAAATGGGTTTTTATTACAAATTATATGAGCAGACTGTAGTTCCTCTTTAACCGCTTAAGGACCGCCGCCTGTATATTTACGTTGGCAAGCCGACACGGCTGGGCGTAGGCACGTACATGTACGTTTGCCTTTAAGAACCCAGTCGTGGGGCACGCTTACGACCCGGTCCAAAGTTCCGTGACCGTGCATGTGGGACGCAATCGCCGCCGGTGTCCCACGATCAGGTCACAGAGCTGAAGAACAGGGAGAGGTAAGTGTAAACAAACCTTTCCCCGTTCTTCCTAGTGGCATGTCAGTGATCGTCTGTTCCCTGTCAGCGGAACAGACGATCAGTGACGTGTCAAGCCAAGCCACGCCCCCCTACAGTAAGGAACACTTCCTAGGGAACACACAACCCCTACAGCGCCACCTAGAGGTTAACCCCTTCACTGCCAGTGTCATTTTCACAGTAACCAGTGCATTTTTATAGCACGGATTGCTGTGAAAATGACAATGGTCCCAAAATGGTGTCAAAAGTGTCCGATGTGTCCGCCATAATGTCGCAGTCACGATAAAAATCGCTGATCGCGGCCAAAACTAGTAAAAATTAATTATTATTAAAAATGCCATAAAACTATCCCCTATTTTGTAGATGCTATAACGTTTGCGCAAACCAATCAATAAACACTTATTGCAATTTTTTTACCAAAAATATGTAGAAGAATACGTATCGGCCTAAACTGAGGAAAAATATATATATTTTTTTATATACAACTCTTGGGGATATTTATTATAGCAAAAAGTAAAAAATATATATATTTTTTTTCAAAATTGTCGCTCTATTTTTGTTTATAGCGCAAAAAATAAAAACCACAGAGGTGATCAAATACCACCAAAAGAAAGCTCTATTCGTGGGAAAAAAAGGACGTCAATTTTGTTTACGAGCCACGTCGCACGACCGCGCAATTGTCAGTTAAAGCGATGCAGTGCCGAGTTGCAAAAAGTGGCCAGGTTTTTAGCAACAAAATGATCCGGGGCTGAAGTGGTTAATGTAGATCATCTATTAAAGCCCTTTCACACTGTGCTGCCGCCCGCGTCGGCGGTAAAACGCTGCCATTTTTAGGGGTGTTTTACCGTCGGATTTGTGGCGCTAAGGTTAAAACCGACTGCAAACCGCCTATACAGTGGCGTTTTGCCGGCGTTACGGCGGCGCTGCCCATTGATTTCAATGGGCAGGAGCGCATTGGGAGCGGTGAGTTCAGCGCAGTTCAGCTCCAGTGTGAAAGTCCTCAGGCTTTCACACTGGAGTGTGAGGAGCAGCTGTTTTAAGGCGCTTTGCAGGAGCTATTTTTAACGCTATAGCGCCTGCAAAAGCCCCAGTGTGAAAGGGGGTCTTAGGCTTTTGTTGCTTTATTTACCTCTATTGTGGAGATTTCTCTGCCGCAGAAAGTGATAATAAAATCTCTTCAGTAGGAGAAGACACATCAACAAGAACATTTTTCTTTAGTAGAGTGAAAAGAGTTAGAGCTTCAGCCATATTTTATTTATTTTTCCTTTCTGCGACATCCATTCCCCTAATTTCTTGCCACGTTCAGAGTCAGACAGTGAAATATTTATCTTTTTTTTATTAAACTAGCAAAGTGTTCCCTTTTTCGGTGAATGAAATGAAATTCAGACATCCCAGTGGCATGGATAAGTAAAAAAAAAAAATACTTATATACAATATACAGCGGGTAAAATAAGTATTGAACACATCACCATTAAAGAAAAGATTTCTAAAGGCACTATTGACATTCAATTTTGACCACATGTCGGTAATAACCCATGCAATCCATACATACAAAGAGACCAAAACAAATAAGATCAGAAATGAAAGAGAAACTGCAGTCTGCTCGCAATTTGTAATAAAAACATCTTTGTCATTCTGAAGCTTCTCTCCAACCACTTTCCCTATTATTTTAGATATACTTGGCTAGATTCAGAGAGATGGCCGCAACTTTGCGGCGGCCTAGCTTAGCGTGTTTAGGCTACGCCGCCGTAAGTTAGCGAGGCAAGTACTTGATTCTCAAAGTACTTGCCTGCTAAGTTACGGCGGTGTAGCCTAAAGCGGGCGGGCGTAAGAGCGCCTAATTCAAATTTGTCTGAGGGGGCGTGTTTTATGATAATGAGGCTTGACCCGACGTGATTGACGTTTTTTTTTTAACTGCGCATGTGCCAGGCGCCTACATTTCCCAGTGTGCATTGCGGCTAAGTCCGCCGCACGGGCCTATTGATTTCGACGTGGGCGTAAACGACGTAAATCCCTATTCACGGACGACTTACGCAAACGACGTAAAATTTTTGAATTTCGAAGCGGGAATGGCGGCCATACTTTAACATTACTATTCCATCTATTAGATGGAAGAACTTTAGGCCTGATAAAGCGTTACGTAAACGGCGTATCTGTACTGCGTCAGTCGGGCATACGTTCGTGAATAGGCAAATCTAGTGATTTACATATTCTACGCCGACCGCAATGGAAGCGCCACCTAGCGGCCAGCCTAAATATTGCACCCCAAGATAGGACGGCGCAAGCCGTCCTATCTTAGATAGGTTTAAGTGTATCTCTGTTTGAGAATACACCTAAACTTAGGTGGGCGTAGATTCCGAGTTAGGTCGCGTATCTACTGATACGCCGACCTAACTCTACCTGAATCTAGCTAACTGTGATTCTGTACTTGCCAAATATGCTGCAGAAATCTCCCATCTGGCTTCATCCATTTTAACTGTGCTGCTGCCTATTCACTTCCTGGATGTATACAGACACACAGAGGCACAACTCCAGCTCTGCGGCCCTGAAGCTCTCATTGGCCCTCTTAAGACTCACCCCCCCTCCTTTCCAGGCAAAGTGTTGTGCTTGATGTTATAAGCCTAGGCTAATGACCAGACAAGAAACAAGAAGTAGGCTGTATAAGGTATTTACTGGGCGAAAAAAAAAATCTTTTACTATCCAAAGTTAAAACAACAAGAGCAGAAGATTTTAGGGAAGTTGAAAAAATGACTGAAGGTCCACTTTAAGTTATGTGTAATAAAACGGAACAACACAGGGAAAAATTATTGAACACGCTAACTGAAATGTATTTAATACTTTGTACAAAATCCTTTGTTGGTAACGACAGCTTCAAGACGCCTCCTGTATGGAGAAACTAGTCGCATGCATTGCTCAGGTGTGGTTTTGGCCCATTCGTCCACACAGTCTTCAAATCCTGAAAGTTCCTCATCTTCTTGAGTGCCTGTTCTGTACTCCTGGCCCCTGCCTCCTGTTGAGTGCCCCCATATCAAGCAGCTTGCTATGGGGGCACCGGAGCAAAGTCACAGCTCTGTGTCTAAATTCAGACACAAAGCTGTGGTTTGGCCCCACGCCTCTCTCTTCTGATTGGCTAACTGACTGATTGACAGCAGTGGGAGCCAATGTTCTACTGGGAAACTTTGGGTCTTGCCATTCATGTGGATGTTACTTGACACATACCACCTACCTAAACATTGTTGCTGACCAAGAACACCCCTTCATGGAAACAGTATTGCCTTATAGTGTAATGCACGCTACCACACTGCAAAAACTATTCAAGAATAGTTTGTGGAACACAAAAAGTGTGTGGTGTTGACTTGGCCTACGATTTCTCCAAATCTCAATCTAATCGAGCATTCATGGGTTGTGTTGAAATAACCAATATGATCAATGTAAATCCCAACTCGCAACTTAAAAGGATATACAACCGACGGCTCGTGCCAGATACCACAGCGTTCTAGTGGCTCCAGATGCCTCCATGGGTCATGGCTGTTTTGGTGGCAAAAAGGAGATTTGCTCAATAGAATGGAATAGTTTGGAGAATATAATAATACAGGTAGTCCCTCCCACTTCTTGAATTTCTACTTTAATATAATGATATTATATTCACTATGTTCACTGTTGCCAAAGGGGAAGATCTATGGGCAAATCTTGTACCCAACCCTATAAGTGTATTCAGTGTCAAATAGAAAAAAATATGTACATACAATCATGGCTAATCAAAATATTGTGAAGGCCTAGAGTTCACCCCACCTTAGTGTACTCACAGACAAACAGAGTTAAGGCCAATTACACATGAGCCAAATGCCAGACAGCATCGGCTAGTTCAATAAAAACCATCCGACATTCGGTTCGTCGGAAGCTGGCCATTGAGAGTGCTGACCCGAGTGTACTGCCGTCCCCCTGTCAAAACACAATAGCACAGCAGGTGAGATTGTTGTACTAACATCTGGTTGTTAGTACAGCAGCCCCAACCTGAGCTGTCAGGTTTTGGGTTTAACTGGGAAAAAAACTAGTAGCGTGTCCGAGGCGTAACACAGGTCATGATACATGCAAAGGTTAAAGCAATCCTTTTGGATAAAGTAAGAATGGGAAGTTCTAGAATCCTTCAATAACACACTTTGCCAACTGACTTTGAATAAAAAATATTGCTTCCTTAACCACTTGGTTACTGGCCCATAGTCAAAAGACGTCCTGTTTTTAAAGATGGATATCTCAGTAACGGCAGCAGCTGCTGCCACAACTGAGGTATCCATCTTTAGTGCCGACGGTCCTGTACACGATAACGGCGGTCTCCGCGGCGAGATCGCCGTTATCGGTGGCGGGAGAGGGCCCCCCCCCCCTCCCGCCGCTGTAACGCGCCCTCCACCGCTTACCGGAGCCGTCGGTAGCGGCGGAGGGGATCGCGACCATCCGGCAGCTGAGCGGGGACGAGACTGAAGGAAAAATCTCCTTCGCCCGTCCCCCATAGCTCTGCTGGGCGGAAGGGACGTCAAAACGTCAGTCCCGCCCAGCCTCTTAAAGAGACATTTTTTTTTTTTGTCATTTGAAAAAATGACATTTCCAAATTTTTTTTTTTTTTTTTTGCATTTAAGCCCAAATATGAGATCTGAGGTCTTTTTGACCCCAGATCTCATATTTAAGAGGACCTGTCATGCTTTTTTCTATTACAAGGGATGTTTACATTCCTTGTAATAGGAATAAAAGTGATAATTTTTTTATTTTTTTTTATTTCAGTGTTAAAAATTGTAAAATAACTAAAAATAAATGCGAAAAGCAAAAAAAGAATTTTTTAAATCGCCCCGTCCCGACGAGCTCGCGCGTAGAAGCGAAAGTATACGCGAGTAGCGCCGACATATGAAAACGGTATTCAAACCACACAAGTGAGGTATCGCCGCGATCGTTAGAGCGAGAGCAATAATTTTAGCCTTAGACCTACTCTGTAACTCAAAAAATGCAACCTGTAGAATTTTTTAAACGTCGCCTATCAAGATTTTTAAGGGTAAAAGTTTGACCCCATGCCACGAGCGGGCGCAATTTTTAAGCGTGACATGTTGGGTATCATTTTACTCGGGGTAACATTATCTTTCACAATATATAAAAAAATTGGGCCAAATTTATTGTTGTGTTATTTTTTAATTTAAAAAAGTGAATTTTTTCCAAAAAAAGTGCGCTTGTAAGACCGCTGCGCAAATACGGTGTGACAAAAAGTATTGCAATGACTGCCATTTTATTCTCTAGGGTGTTAGAAAAAAAATATATATAATGTTTGGGGGTTTTAAGTAATATTCTAGCAAAAAAAACTGTTTTAGTCTCGTAAACACTGAATCTGAAAAACAGGCTCGGTAACGAAGTGGTTAATATTTGTGCAGCACACGCTTATCTGGAATCCCGTTTTAGGCTTCCAAGATCATCCTACCCGATAGGGCTTCTTTTCCTTTTCACTTATTCTGCCTTCCTTACTCTTTTCTTACCTCATTTTTCTCCCTCCTCTTCCCTTTTTATTGTTTTTCTATTTACTGCTCACTTCCTCCCAGGGTTCTGTCAAAACAGCCAACTCGCAAAAATCTTCAACCATGTCACTTCCGGTGATTGTGAAATGCAGATTTTGACGACTTGGCTGTTTTCACAGAACACCAGAAGCATATTCACTACGGTACACAATATAAGGAGTGGACATTGTTAGTCCGCCCGCTAGTAACCAACATGGCCGCCTCCAAGGCGGCAAAACTTTTTTACTCCTTAGCCAGTGTTCTGTCAAAACAACCAACTCTTCATGTACCGTAGTGTATACGCTTTCGGTGTTCTGTCAAAACAGCCAAGTCGTCGAAATCTGCAATTACTGCTGCTGGAGTCGCCGGAAGTGACGTGGTTGGAGATTTTGGCGAGTTGGCTGTTTTGGCAGATCACCAGCACTGATATCATGGTGATATGCTGATATATTTTGAACAAGTTCGGATAGAGCCCTAACTCTGCAGTGCTTCCCTGTGATAACTTATATTTGAGGTTCTAGCCCACAGATATTACTGCCCTAAACCCTATGGGGCTTTTCACCTCCTCTCTTACCAGTGTTGCCAACCGTCAGTATTTTTACGAACAGTCCGTAAAAACGGGCACTTTTTTCCCCCATCCGTAAATGTCTGTAGTTGCGGGAATGTGCCCGAAAAAATAGCCGAGATCGGTTCGGCTTGGAACTGCGAATACGCATTTCCGGAGCTTGCCGAGCATATGTTGTATTCGGCCGGTGGATTTCACAGAGGCTGTGCCACGCGGCGCCGGTGAGTGATGTATTAGGACATCCCGCCAAGCGCACGCGCCAGAATTTTAAATCTGTAACTAACCAGGAGGTCGGAGGAGCACAGCACTGAAGCAGGAGTCAGAACTCGGAGGCTGAGCAGCACGCGGAAGCGGCGGAATGGAGGAGCCTGCTGCATCCAGGCAATATAAAGTTCACAGGGGAGTCAGGGACGGACAGAGTGACAGATAGCCCAGCCGACAGTGACATCAGGTGATGGTAAATTTCGGGTGTCGTGCCAGTAAATTTCAATCTAGTAGGTTGGCAACATGGTCTCTTACTTAGGCTGGCTATTGCACCCACTTTTTGTTATTTGCTTTCAAAGAGTTGACCTTGACTGATAGGAGGTATGCACTGCTGTATTAAGCCCTGTACACACGACCGGGATTCCCGGCGGTAAAAAGTCCGCCGGGAATCCTGGGGGGGGGGGGGGACCGAGAACCTGCTCGGTAACTTTCCCCCTATTGGGAAAACTGTGGTGAGAGCTTTGGCCGGGAATCCCGTCTGTGTGTATGCTCCACCGCAGTGTTTCCCATAGGAACTGCTGAAAAAAAGACTGCCGGTAATCGCGGCAGTAAAAAAGAGAACATGTTCTAATTTTTCTTGCCAGGATTCCCGGTGGTTTTCCTGTCAGGTGGTTTTCCTGTCAGGAAAACTGCCATGGAGCATACACACGACCAGTTTTCCCGGCCAAAAGCTGTCATGGCAGTTTTCCCAACGGGAAAACTGGTCGTGTGTATGTGGCATTACAATCATTTCTCTTTATTGTCATTGCTTTTCTGCTCATTGTTGAATGTGATCCATATTGCTATAATGTGCTTTCCTTGTTCCTCTTTTATTTCTTGATTACTTTTGTACCTTTTATTGAAAAAATAAAACAGCAAAAGGTACAAACATTTGAACAAGACACAAATATGTACAGCTCTACAATACAAGCAAGTTTCCTTATGCTTTATCCCTTTAATGGCCCTACAAGTAAAGAGAACAGCTTATTGATCTACCTGAAATGCACCGAGATCCTAACTTCCTATCATGACCCGACAACACGCAGCATTTTTGCATGTTATGCTAAACAGATCAAAATGGGTCAGATAAGAAAAGGTATGGTTTACATACATCTTAAAAGAGCAATGTTTAATTAACTAAGTAAACATTGCTTAAAAGAACATTTTGAATCACTATATCTAAGAATACAAGAGTGGAACAACCTTTGACGAGTTTGTACTTAAAGAGAGTGACAAATGAATTGTTAGTTCAGTAATCGGCACCCTTTAAAATGTACATCTGTGAAACATTCACTCAATCATGCTGATTGGAAACACAGCTCATAAACAAAATATGATACTATACGTTTTTCTAAACTTCCCATATTGTTATAGACGGTCCATACTCCAACTCTTTTCTACTGGCTCTTAGATTGGACTGTACCATCCATTTCTGGCAAATATATATATAATCAATTTTTTTTGTAGCCTTTTTGCCTATTTTTTTTTTTTTTTTTTTTTTTTAGGGTGGACCTCCACTTTAACTTACCACATTATCAATCCTAGGGTTACAATGAGAACAATGTACTCTGAGTAGGACTATACTATTAGATATGCAGTGATGTAACTAACAGCATTAGCTGCCCTTAGCAGTGAGACAATAAGAGAAAGGGAAGAAGGATCATGGAAAATCAGTCTTACAGTTTGAATACGGTTTCAAATGAAAGAACCTAAAAAGGGGGCTGGGGCCATTTTAGACAATCGGGACTGGCTGCAGATTAAAAAAAATATACTTTTGTTATTTACATTTTTAATAGCATGTGGTTTATGAAAAGCTGGGTGTATACTAGCAGAATTTTGTTTGACATCTTTCATTATAAGAATGTTCCTTCGTTTCTCTAATCATTAGTTGGGTCTAATGGACATTTGTTTTCGACTGCAGTGACAAGAAGTATAGAAAGAGCATGAGCGAAAACGTTTCTAGAATTTACGAATTCTTAGCAGTGTATGTGGTTTTCCTTCTGTAAAGTGCATTCTTTACAAAAAAAAAAGCAAACAAAAATCTTGAACTACTTTCAAATGATATTCGACTATACCAAGAATTTTCATACAAAATTCCTCTAGTGTATACCTAGCTTTATAATATATATGCTGTAGCGATTTCCTTTAACCACTTGGCAACCAGCCGCTGTCAATATACTGTGGCAGGTCGGCAAGATCTTGTGAACCGTCGCAGCTGTACGTCGGTCCCTTTAAGCGAGATAGCAGGCATGTGCACCTCCCGCTACATCGTGGGGGTGCAGATGCTCGTGACAGGTGGTCGCGATGACCACCAGGCGCGTGGATCGTGGGCACGAGAGGCAAAACAGGGATGTGTGTGTGTGTGTAAACACACAAATCCCTGTTCTGTTCGGAGAGACAGATTGTGAGTTCCTAATAGATAGGAACCACGGTCTGTCATTTCCTCTAGTTAGTCCCATCCTCCCTAAAGTTAGAACACATACATAGGGTACACAGTTAACTCCTTGATCGCCCCCTAATGATAACCCCTTCCCTACCAGTGACATTTTTACAGTAATCGGTGCATTTTTATAGCACTGGTCGCTGTATAAATGCCAATGGTAACAAAAATGTGTCAAAAGATGTGTCCGCCATGTCACAGTCCTGATAAAAATCGCAGATCGCCGCCATTACTAGTAAAAATAATAATAAAAATGCCATAAATCTATCCCCTATTTTGTAGACGCTATAACTTTTGCACAAACCAAATAATATACACTTATTGCAATTTTTACAACCAAAAATATGAAGAACACATATTGACCTAAACTGAGAAAAAAGTTGCTTTTTTTAAAAAAAAAATATGGGGATATTGTGAACATATTGTGATTTTTTCAAAATTGTTGCTCTTTTTTTTAATTTATAGCTCAAAAAATTAAAATCACAGAGATGATCAAATACCACCAAAAGAAAGCTCTATTTGTGGAAAAAAAATGTAATGGATGCAGCAATGCGCGACCACACAATTGTCAGTTAAAGTGACGCAGCGCCGAACCAAAAAAATGGTACGGTCATTGAGCAGCCAAATCTTCCAGGGATGAAGTGGTTAAAGCCTACACTGGCCTTTCGGTTGCACTTGTAATGGCAGTCATGGCACGGCCATTTTTAAACTAATCTGTAGAGCACACTGTTCCGACACTTCATGGACACCCCCTTTCCTCTGTGCGGCTACAACATCTTGACAGGCTCATGCAAATGCTTCTAACTAAGGTGAGAATTAGCCACATGCTGGCTCTGGGGCATAAGAGCAGAGTGCATTTATTTCCTCTTCCAGAGATGTCATTGCCATGATACAATTATGCAGCAGACTCTTGCTGTTGGCAGAAGCATTTTCAAAAATACGGCAGGAATTGTACAGCCTCATTTATAGAAAAAGGTTACCAGTGGGCTCTATAGTCTACTGCACATACTTACGGTAATTAACCATGTCTGGTGCTATTCTAGTGCTTGTTTTCTAACCTCATTCCTCACGTACCCCCAACAGACCATATTTTGGGAATGTCCCTCAGATACTGTAAAATAATTGTTATAAATACCAAGCAACGGATTCAAAGCAACTATGCAAAGTGAAGGAAATCCTATGAACATGACCCGTTGGGGGTACTGTAGGATTGAGGTTGGGAACCATTGTTTTAAATGACAATAAAAGCCAATTAAGCTAAAACACTTTACAATTCCTCCAAATGATTGCACATTACATTTGTTTGTATATTGGGGTCTTCTATGACAACAGTTTAAGTAGGCATCTGTGAAATGTCTTTTAGTATGCTTGTGTGTTCCTTCTATTGGTATTATCACGTATTCTGATAAATTGTTCATGGGCTCATAGAGTTAATGGTGGAAGACTTATCGTGTGTTTGGAACTAAAGGATAATTACACTGTGGTGCTATGAAGCTTTTCCCTAATTTATCAACATCTGTTCCTCAAGGGGCATAAATAGGGTGAGCTTACTATGCATATCAGTTCATTTACATGCAATAATAGCAATCAAGGGTATTAAGATTGGCAAGCACGTATGAGATTACTAAAACTTTATTTTGACGCTTTGTTCAAGCACCCAGTTTATACCATTTAGGCAATGGTTTCCAGCATTGCACAGAACAATCTGCTGGACAAGTAATTCTCTGTCTAGGTTATAATGTTAATAAAGGGACTGTATTCACATTTTATTTCCCTCTTATCACAAATGATTAAAGTCATTGTAGAGCTTCACCTTTTATTTATTTAAATAACAATCATGTTATACTTACTTGCTTTATGCAATAGTTTTGCACAGAGAAGCCCTGATCCTGCCTTTCTGGGGTCCCCCGCAGAGAACCCTCATAGCAAGCCCCTTGTGTGTGCTCGCTCCTGAGCCCATTTTGTGTATCCATTGACACACACACAGCATGGCTTGTCCACACCACTTGATCCCTCCTCCTGGCTGTGATTGACAGCGGCTCCCGCTATTGTGTCTGAGCCAATGAGGAGGGAGAGATCCAGGAGAGCCACTGCAATTGTGCACATGGCAAGATTGAGCTCAGGCTCAGGTAAGTATAAAGGGGGCCTGCAGGGGAAGCAGCACATTGAAGGTATTTAACCTTAAAGGGGTTGTAAAGGTTTGCTTTTTATTTTCTAAATAGGTTCCTTTAAGCTAGTGCATTTTTGGTTCACTTACCTGTTCCTTCAATTTCCCTTCTAAATGTTTTTTTTCTTTGTTTCATTTGTCTGAATTTCTCACTTCCTGTTCCTCCTCAGTAAGGTGTTCAGTAAGCTGTTCTGACTGACTTTCCACCGCTCGGATGATGGTGGAAAGCTTACTGAGGAGAAACAGGAAGTGAGAAATTCAAACAAAGAAAAAAAACATTTAGAAGGGAAATGGAAGGAAAAGGTAAGTGAACCAACAATGCACTAGCTTAAAGGAACATATTTAGAAAATAAAAAATTAACCTTTACAACCCCTTTAAAGCGGAGTTCTTACTATATATTTTTTTTTTTAGCCAAATAGTTTTTTAAATACTATTAGTTAGATGACTCGCGTATTATGGATCGATCAACGCTCGATTGCCGATCATAGGATATATTAGAATATTCTTTCCCTGGCATGTTCCATATTGTGAAGCCCACAATCACTATCTTCCGGGTTTCGGTGCAGCTGAGCGACCAGCATGCACCGCCCATTTTCACGCATTTAAAGTATGTACGTCTCGAAGCGTTGTACACTTCCGACATTGACATCACAATGGGCGGCAGTGTCGGAAGTGCCTGCCTTATTGTGATGGCAACCAAGATAATCACTGGAGTCATCGTGTCAATTCCGCTTTCAGAATATTGCTATAACAAGCGGCGGCCATCCACACTGACTCTTGGGAATTCTGACGCATAGCTCCCAGGAGACAGTGCGCCACCGGATATGACGGGCATATCCGTGGGTGGCAAAGACCAAAAACTCCATTAGAAACTAAAATATCCAGGTAACCTTTATGAAAAAAATATATAGAATTTTAATTGCAAAAAGATTTTGCTGCAAGAATACTTATAATGCAAAGTTATAAAATCGTGTGGAACTCCGCTTTAATGCAGAGAATATATAAAGATAAGAAAAAACTTCAGGCTTTAGAACCAATTTAATCTTCACCACTGCATTATTTGAAAACAATGGCAAGTAGACATTTACAACTAACATTTGTATACGCTTCCAAAGATCCTACCTGCGACTTTATATACCCCCTTCTTTACTTCTACAGGTCTGCTGTAAGAATTCTGCAAGTGTTATGGTATCATGTAGAAGAGCTTTAGTTTTAGCCAAATGGAAAATGATGTGCAACACCGTGGATGTGACTGGGTCTTCGCAAGTATATCTATCTTTTGTATGCAAGAGTTCATCCACGCTAGCCTTGGGACCAGATATTTACAGCTGAGAGCATGCATCAAAAATAAGCTCTCCAATTGTGGCAGCATGAAACAAAACCCTGACAGGAGTCCACGATGGTCTCTGGGCACAGACACATAACACAGGCTCATTAATAACTAGAAAGCAGGCAAACAAGACTCCCTAGAATCATTTGTAAAAAGAATAGAGATACTGTATATACAATTTTACGCAAGATTTGCATTCCATAGTAAATAGTAAGAGTGAACAAAATATAAACCATAAACAGATGTTGGTGCTGTGGTATGGCCCAGGGCTCAATATTACAGATTTTCTGGGAATGCCCAGAAATCCAAAAGGTTCTGGTCTCAGATTCTCCTGATGACTTATCAACTCACCAGTGTTAAAGTGGAGGTTCACCCAAAAACTTAATTTTTAACATTAGATTAAGGCTCATTTTGTCAAGGGGAATCGGGTGTTTTTTTTTAAATCGAAGCAGTACTTACCGTTTTAGAGAGCGATCTTCTCCGCCGCTTCCGGGTATGGGCTGCGGGACTAAGCGTTCCTATTTGATTGACAGGCTTCCGACAGTCGCATACATCGCGTCACGATTTTCCGAAAGTAGCCAAACGTCGGTGCGCAGGTGCTGTATAGAGCCGCACTGACGTTCGGCTTCTTTCGGCTACTCGTGACGCGATGTATGCGACCGTCGGAAGCCTGTCAATCAAATAGGAACGCCCAAATTATCTATTGTATGCATTGTGACGTGTTTGTTTTGGAATTGTGTTGCTGACTGTAATGTATTTCAGAGATGTCTCTGTATTCCTACATGTCCTTCCTACTTAAATAAAGAATTTATAAAAAACAAAATTACAAGATTATCCTCATGCACTAGCTGTATTTAATAAGACAGTGGAGGATAATGGGTACCAACTGATCACCTTCTTATTAATATACAGCATGTGCAGATAATAGCTGTATATTCATCAGAAATGAGATTTACTCAAGTCTACACAGGTGGGAAGAAGTAAAATTACTCATCATATTTACTCCATTTCAGCAGGCAGAATACCGGTATGTGGAAAGCTTGTTAAACTGATTTCACGTTTCATATAGAAAATTAAGACCACAGATCTGACACTTTAACCTGTGATTATCTTGTAATGAATTTCTCATAATTCTTTCATCCTCCTATAGCTGCTCTTTGAGAAACAAGTGGAACTTGGTTGGAACCTTGCCATACACTAAGATGTGATACATTTGAATCTGGGGAAAAGGACACATTGGAATGACAAAGAAGGGTGCGACAATACAAACAGGGAAAAGTTAAGTGAGCAATGTTTAAAAGGTTGAAGATAAATCTTAAAGTGTTACGAAACACAGGAGCCTGCATTCATTATATCTGGTCTCCCACAGTACACACAACATGGAAACTTATTTTTTTTTTTCAGTATATTTAAACTGCTAAATATCTTTTTTCATCTGCATTATATAGCAGTCTTGTTACTTCTATCAGTGTCCGGCCGAGCACTGGTTAAAGCTTGTAGGAGGAGTTTTCATTCCCCCCCCCCCCCCGCTGAAAGAGAGGCATTCTAAATTTAATGAGTGGCCAAGTGTCTTATAAACTCCCTTTCACAAATTTTTTAAACCCTATAGTGGGGTCACAGTACGGTATTTTTAAATTGAAATCATATCCCCTCTCAAGCGTCTCATCTCCAGAGAATATGTTCGGTGCTTTCAACCTTTCCTCATAACTAATATCCTCCCGACTCTATTAGCTTTGTTGCCCTTCTCTGTACTCGCTGCATTTCCCCTCATCACCCCTAGCTCCAAAGTCAAAAGTCCCGGGGTCATCTTCGACACCTTCATGACAATGGACGCACAAATAGGGTCAGTAGTCAGCGGAGCGCACCATCTGTTGCGCCTACTACGCAGACTTATTCCATTTATCCCCAAAGAAGACGTAGCAGTCGTGGTGGGAACAATCGTGAATTCCAGACTGGACTATGCCAACGCCCTGTACCTCGGACTCCCAAAGTACCAAATCTCCCGTCTGCAAGTCGTTCAGAATACGGCCGCCAGACTGGTGACTGGGAAAAAAAATGGGAATCAATCTCACCTTCGTTGAGAACCCTTCACTGGCTGCCAGTAAAAGACAGAATTGCATTTAAAGCACTCTGCCTGACACATACAGTAAGTGCATCCATGGGAAGGCTCCGCAATATCTTTGCGACAAGATAGAACCTCACAATTCGAATCGCGTTCTGCAATCCACCGACCAAAATCTGGTCAGGGTACCAAAAACCAAATACAAGTCCAAAGGAGAAAGAAGGTTTGCTTTTCAGGGTCCTAGACTATGGAACGCTTTACCAACCAGCATTCGGTTGGAGGAAAACCACCTGACTTTCAGAAGACAGATCAAAACTCTGCTCTTTTGATGTCATGAGACACGAACAACTAGCGCTCAGAAGCGATTCAGTTCGCATGCGCCACGCTTTATAAGTTTTTCATTCATTCATTCATTCATTTCCAGTACATCCTTCCTGAGGACTGGTGCCCAGATATAGACAGCATACTCCAGGTGTGGCCGGAGTCTTGTAGAGCGCAAGAATTATCGCTTTATCCCTTGAGTTAATCCCCTTTTTAATGCACGCCAATATTATTTTTGCTTTGTTAGCAGCAGCTTGGCATTACATGCCATTGCTGAGCCTGTCATCTATTAGGACCCCCAGGTACTTTTCTATCCTAGATTCCCGCCAGAGGTTCTCCCCCCAGTGAGTAGATTGCATTCATATTTTTGCCACCCAAATGCATTATTTAAAGATTTTCTACATTAAACCTCATTTTCCATGTAGTTGCCCACCCCATTAATTTGTTCAGATCTTCTTGCAAGGTTTCAAGGTTTCCACATCCTGCTTAGCTTAGTGTCATCGGCAAATACAGAGATTGAACTGTTTATCCCATCCTCCAGGTTGTTTATGAACAAATTAAACAGGATTGGTCCCAGCACAGAACCCTGGGGGACGCCACTTCCCACCGCTGACCATTCAGAGTATTCCCCATTCATCACCATCTTCTGAACTCATCCTTGTAGCCAGTTTTCAATCCATGTACTCACCCTAAGGTCCATGCCAACGGACCTTACTTTGCACAGTAAACGTTTATGGGGAACTGTGTCAAATGCTTTTTCAAAATCCAGTTTCCCCCACGTCTATGGGCCTTCCATTATTTAGATGGCAGCTCACCTCCTCATAGAAGGTTAATAGATTGGTTTGGCAAGAACAATGTTTCATGATTCCATGCGGATTACTGCTAATGATACCGTTTTCATTACTAAAATCTTATATATAGTCCCTTATCATCCTGTCCAAGAGCCTGCATACTATTGATATTAGGTTAACTAGTCTAATTCCCAGGGATGTATTTTGGCCATTTTTTAAATATTGGTGCTAAATTGGCTTTTCTCCAATCAGCTGGTACCATTCCAGTCAGTAGATGGTCAGTAAAAATTAGAAACAATGGTCTGGCAATTACTTGACTGAGCCATCCCGGTGATTTATTAATGTTAAGTTTCCCAAGCCTATTTCTATTTCTGGCGGATCGGATGACAATGGACTCTACGGACTCTCTCTCTCTAGTGTGCAGAGACAGACCTGTCATCCGCCGACAATCCCCGCTGAGCAAAGCAGAGCCCGCACACAGACAGCCCCATGTGAAAGGGCCCTTAGGATGATTTTAGAAATAATCATGTATAAAACATGCACACAAAAAAATAGTATTTGCCCTGGATATGAAACACTATATAAGAACGTCAAACCAAGATTATAGCCAGGTTTACATAATGTTTAATTGGTGATCCCAGCAATGGTAAAATGTGATTACCCAACAATTATGCTTATAAAATTGTAATGGGCACCCAATAGTATTGTCTCCCGTTATGCCATAAGTCCCTTCATCCCCTGTCCAGACCAAATTGCAGCAGTATGAGATTGAATTTCCCAGGCTCTCTAAATGACATCTTCTTCCATCCTCTTCTTGAAGCCAGCGAAATCTAACAAAACATCAGGGCCACAAAAGGATGACTGTATGTGATAAGGCTGCAGAGGAAATAGTTTTCTATGTTCTAGTGTCATTGCACCATCTTAGGCAGCATGAGCTGGAGCACTATTGGAGCAGCAATAGAGGCTGTGGCATTATTTACTATCTATATATATATATATATATATATATATATATATATATATATATATATATATATATATACATACATACACACACAGTACAGACCAAAAGTTTGGACACACCTTCTCATTCAAAGAGTTTTCTTTATTTTCATGACTATGAAAATTGTAGATTCACACTGAAGGCATCAAAACTAAATATAAAAATAAATAAAATATATTTCATATTCTAGGTTCTTCAAAGTAGCCACATTTTGCTTTGATTACTGCTTGGCAAACTCTTGGCATTCTCTTGATGCGCTTCAAGAGGTAGTCACCTGGCGCAGCACCCCATCACTCTCCTTCTTGGTCAAATAGTCCTTACACAGCCTGGAGGTGTGTTTGGGGTCATTGTCCTGTTGAAAAATAAATGATGGTCCAACTAAACGCAAACCGGATGGAATAGCATGCCGCTGCAAGATGATGTGGTAGCCATGCTGGTTCAGTATGCCTTCAATTTTGATTAAGTCCCCAACAGTGTCACCTGCAAAGCACCCCCACACCATCACACCTCCTCCTCCATGCTTCACGGTGGGAACCAGGCATGTAAAGTCCATCCGTTCACCTTTTCTGCGTCGCACGAAGACCCGGGGGTTGGAACCAAAGATCTCAAGTTTGGACTCATCAGACCAAAGCACAGATTTCCACTGGACTAATGTCCAAACTTTTGGTCTGTACTGTATATATATTTTTTTTTAAAACAGCACTGTTTGCATACTGATAATTTGAACAGTGTAGGCTTTTATAAAGCAGAGCCTCACTGCAGTCAACATCTGTCATCTATTAGGAAACACACCAAAATGGTACAGGACCATGACCAGGGCAGTAAACGGGTATTATTCCTTAAGAGGCATGGGCATAAACCTGTCAGGACCGGGCTTGGCCATGCAGAATTTACATCACCTGCACATTCATGGCAAGAGAGGTTGCCATCAATGGAAGACTAGATGAGATGGGCAGAACTGCAGCCAAGCTCTCAGACAGCAAAAAAAATGAACAGTGGGTCTCAGGCTAACAATTCATTGGGTAATCTGACCTTTGGGTCAAAAGAAATAGATTCTATTAACTCTTTAACACAACGAAAATTAACTCATTGTGAGGAATCATACCCTAAGTGGAATTTAATGTGTATTTAAATCAGAGGTAAACACACTCATGAATACAGCTAGCAATACTGTTGGAAGTCACAGATCTTGTACATTTCGAGCTTTGCCAAAAAAGTTAAAGCACAAAAAGCTGCATAAAGTCACCTGCCTTAACATTCAGGAATGGGTAATGGGGGCTGCAAACCTATAAAGTAAGGGGCCCAGTGATTTTTGGCAGTGGCCCGGAATCAATAAAATATTATAGTTAAAAAAAAAAAAAAGAAGGAAAACAATACGTCTGATCTGTTGTTACTGGATATGTCAAATCATTTGCACTACAAAAAAATTCCAATATACAAAACGGTTTGATCAAAACATACATAAATTCTGGCAATACATAGCCATATGTTTTCTAACTCACACCATTTCTTTTTTTCTATAACTTCAGGGGCAATTCCATTTAAAATGGGTGAATGTAAAGTGAAAGGCACACTGCTGCTGGGAAACGGACGTTTAGGAGCAGTTGGGCGTTTTTTTTTTTCAGCTGCCCCTGAACTCTTCTCTATGTTATCTTATCAGTACATGTACACAGGGTCGTTTATAGTAGTTTCTAGGCAGTCGAGTTTAAAAGCATTTTTTGGAAAGCAAAAAAATGCATTCAGGACAGATGTTTAGAGGCATTTGAAACGCCAATTCCTGTAACAGCTCGTAAACATGTGTAAATGCGGTAACTCACATTTAACCGCGTTTCATTTAAGGCATTTAATGGAGATACATTTTTGACTATTTGAAAAAAATTATATATTTTTTTTTAAATGCTCCTAAACACAAATGCAGCTAAATGTGTCGTGTGAACGCGGCAAAACTGATGTTTTCAAATGTCGTTTACTATCTGTCAAGTTAAATCATTCAGGGGAGGTTGTAAAAACATCCCGTGTACATTAAGCCAAAGAGATCGTTTATAATTTTATTACTAAATTAAAAACGCCACAACTAATGTTAAGCCAACTTTCTTGAAAAAGAGGACCTAAATGTGGCCCCTGACTACAAACATGCTAAAGGAGATGTTAGAGACTGGGGATATGCTTCAGCAGACATACAGTGCCTTGAAAAAGTATTCATACCCCTTGACATTGTCCACATTTTGTCATGTTACAGCCAAAAATGTAAATGTATTTTATTGGGATTGTATGCGATAGACCAACACAAAGTGGTAGGAAAATAATTTAATTTTTTTTTTTTACAAATAAATATCTGAAAAGTGTAGCGTGCATTTGTATTCAGCCCCCCTGAGTATGCATCAGCTTTGCAAATATTGAGAGTGACATTTTTGCCATTATTCTTTACAAAATAGCTCAAGCTCTGTCAGATTGGATGGAGAGCATCTGTGAACAGAAATTTTCAAGTCTTGCCACAGATTCTCAATTGGATTTAGGTCTGGACTTTGACTGGGTTATTCTAACACATGAATATGCTTTGATCTAAACCATTCCATTGTAGCTCTGGCTGTATGTTTAGGGTCGCTGTCCTGCTGGAATGTGAACCCCTGCCCCAGTCTCAAGCCTTTTAAAGACTCCAACAGGTTTTCGTCTAAGATTTCCCTGTATTTGGCCCCACCCATCTGCACTCTAAGAGCTTCCATATCCCTGTTGAAAAAAAGCATCCCCACAACATAATGCCACCACCATGTTTCACAGTGGGGATGGTGTGTTCAGGGTGTTAGTTTTCCGACACATTTTTTTGCTTTTAGGCCAAAAATGTTGGTCTCATCTGACCAGCGCACCTTCTTGCACATGTTTGCCGTGTCCACCACATGGCTTCTCACAAACTGCAAACGGGACTTCTTATAGCTTTCTTTCAACAATAGCTTTCTTCTTGCCACTCTTCCATTAAGGCAAAATTTGTGGAGTGCACGAATAATAGTTGTCCTGTGGACAGATTCTCCCACCTGAGCTGTGGATCTCTGCAGCTCCTCCAGAGTTATCATGGGCCTCTTGGCTGCTTTTCTGATGAATGCTCTCCTTGTCCGGCCTGTCAGTTTAGGTGGACGGCCATGACTTGGTAGGTTTGAAGTTGTGCCATACACTATCCCTTTTCGAATCATGGATTGAACAGTGCTCCGTGAGATGTTCAAAGCTTGGGATATTTTTTTATAACTTAAGCCTGCTTTAAACTTTTCCACAACTTCATCCCTGACCTGTCTTGTGTGTTTCTTGGCCATCATGGTGCTGTTTGTTCACTAATGTGCTCTTAACAAACCTTCACAGAAAAGCTATATTTATACTGAGATTAAATTGCACACAGGTGGACTCTATTTACTATTTAGGCGACTTCTAAAGGCAATTGGTTCTACTAGATTTTAGTTAGGGGTATCAGAGTAAAGGGGGCTGAATACAAATGCACGCCACACTTTTTAGATATTTGTAAAAAATATTGAAAACCATTTATCATTTTCCTTCCACTTCACAATTATGTGCCACTTTGTGTTTGTCTATCACATAAAATCCCAATAAAATAGGTTTACATTTTTGGTTGTAACATGATAAAATATGGAAAATGTCAAGGGGTATGAATACTTTTCAAGGCACTGTAGACTGGAGACAAAATTCAGTTTTGAAGATTAAAAAAAGCCTGGATTATTGCCAAATGGCTGCAGGTGGGGCGCCATGGTTCTAATCTAGACTGTATCAACATTTGGAAGGTTCTGTTCAGTCACAAATTGATCATTCATTGCTATAAACACCACAGTGAAGGAGTATTAACTGAACTGAATGGGTTTGCAGATTAATTTAATGTCCATTGATGACTGGAAGTCCGCAACCTACAGTGTGAGACATGGATGCAAGTTGGCCCCAGCTGAGGACTGGGCTGAAATTGCTTTTGGTTGTAATCTGCCTTAATTAAGTACTGTACCTGTTGCCGAGAATGTTTTTCCAGCACGACAGCATCGCGCTGATTCTCGGCGACAGGGTGCCGACATCTCGCACTCGCTGGAATAGACAAAGCACATTCCAGCGAGTGCGTCATAGAAGCGATGGGGGATCAGACTTGGATTCCCGCCAATTATAGCTGCGTCGTTTGGTATGAATCCCGAGAGGGAACTCCACGCCAAATTTTAAATAAAAAAACGGCATGGGTTCCCCCCCCAAGGGCATACCAGGCCCTTAGGTCTGGTATGGGTTGTAAGGAGACCCCCCTACGCCGAAAAGTCGACGTGGGGTCCCCCCACAATCCATACCAGACCCGTATCCAAAGCACGCTACCCAGCCGGTCAGGAATGGGGGTGGGGACGAGCGAGTGCCCCCCCTCCTGAGCCGTACCAGGCCGCAAGCCCTCAAAATGGGGGGGTTGGGTGCTCTGGGGCAGGGGGGCGCACTGCGGCCCCCCCACCCCAAAGCACCCCGCCCCCATGTTGACAACCCTGGCCGTTGGTTGTCAGGGTCTGCGGGCGGGGGGCTTATCGGAATCTGGGAGCCCCCCTTAATAAGGGGGCCCCCAGATACCGGGCCCCCACCCTAGGTGAATGAATATGGGGTACATCGTACCCCTACCCATTCACCTGGAGGCAAAGTGTAAAAGAAAAAAAACACAACACAGGGTTTTTAAAGTAATTAGTCAGCTCCGGGGGCCCCCCCTGTCTTTTTTAGCTCTTTTACCAGGGGGGGCTTCTTCTTCCGCTCTCTGGGGGTCTTCTCCGCTCTCCGGGGGTCTTCTCTGCTGTCATCTCGGCCCCGGTTCTTCTCCCGCTCGCTCTCCGGTGCCTTCTTCTTCAGGGTTGGCCGCCGCTATCTTCATGTGTTAGCTCGATTACTAGCGCCGCCGCAAGCCCGCTCTTCTGTGACGTCTTCTTCTGCCTCCTTCCGATGTTGACACGACGCTTGTTCCCGCTGATATGCCGGGTGCACGGTTTGCATTCAATTTATATAGGCCTCTCTTATGATGTCACAGTCCCATCATGCTCCGGTACCTACCCACGTGTACCTACCCAACAGTTTCGCAAAAACCGCGTTGAGAAAATAAAAGACGCAAATGAACTGCACAGATTTGAGAAGAAATAAAAACGTGAAGCTACCAGTAGCCCATTATCCTCCAGTGCCGTCATATTCTAGAACTGCAACCTACCTGGAGTGCCCAGAAGTACAAGGTGTTCAGTGTTTAGAGACATGGCCAAAATAAGGAAGGCTGAAACCCGACCACCACTGAACAAGACACATAAGTTAAAACGTCAAGACTGGGCCAAGAAATATCCGAAGACAGAGATATCAAAGGTTTTATGGATTGATGAGATGAGATTGACTCTTGACAGACCAGATGGATGGGCCTGTGGCTGGATCAGTAACGGGCACAGAGCTCCACTTGGATGCCAGCAAGGTGAAGGTGGGGTACTGATATGGATCATTGGAATTTGTGAGTCTGGAAGGAAGCTATAGAGGACAGCTGACATCTGCTGAGGAGAGGACTGGAGCAGTGCATACTTGCGAAGCCTATACTACATGTCTTTCACCCCTGGCGGGGAGCTACATCTTGTGAGTGGGGATCCTTAAGGGAAGGCACCGTGATCACCGCAAATACAATGTGTATAGGAGCACCTCCCCCACTATAAGCAATTCTACTCCAAGTCCTGTTGTTTGAATCTCATAGAGACTGTTCCTTCTACTGGTTTTGATTATTTGATCCCTCTTATGGATTAGGGTCTAAAAAAGACTACCTACTCTACATCTCAGGCTGATGCTTGTTTTTTATTAGTGTCTGAACCCTTTGGACTACCTCAATTAACTTAGGGTGCTGTTAACCATTTAAATACATATACTGTATTTATTGGCGTATAACACTCACTTTTTTACCTTGAAAATAGAGGGTAAACTGTGCCTGCGTGTTATACGCAGGGGGCTGTGGATAGTTTTTTTCCTGAAAAAGTTAGGGTGCGTGTTATACGCCGATAAATACGGTATATATTTTTTTGTTTTTTCACTCTGTACACCTATATAGGTGGCCGGTAAGGTGGGCGGAGCCACTAACACAGCTTGCAGAGTGGTTCATTGTTTTTTTGATCACTATTTTTGTTGTTTATCCACAATACATGATATTTAATATTAATCTACTCATGTTGGATATACCTAGAGTATTAATTTTGTACTCTGTAGAGTGGTTTATTGATTTTTTGATCACTACCTTTTTGATCACTATTTTGTTTGAGTATCCACAGTATATAATATTCTTCTACTCACTTTGGATATACTTTAGAGTATTAGTATTGTACTCTTCTCACTTCAATCTTTACACTTAGTAAGGTTGTAGAAGGGAGTGTATAGGCAGCACCACTACCCCATTTTCACACATACCGGGGTACTGATATGGGTTGATAATATTAAAGACGAGCTAGTTGGACCTTTTAGGGTTGAAGATGGACTCCAAATTAACTCCCAAACCTACTGCCAGTTTTTGGAAGACACTTTGTTCAAGCAGTGGTACAGGAAAACGTGTGCATCTTTCAAGAAGACCATGATATTAACGCAGGATAATGTTCCATATAAAGAACGAAAAAAAAACAAAAGAAAAAAAGGGGGAGGACGCACCGACCTAGTGTATTACCACATAAAAAGGTTTTATTAAATAAAATAAAAGCAATAGTCTTACTCACAAAAGGAGCTTGAATGAACGCTTATCTAACAATCAGACTGGTCTCTTGGCACAGCGACTCAGCATGCCACTGGGAGACAGAGACAACTGCTCCTGCCCCCTCTGCGATCTAAAGCTCCAATGAGCATTGGAGGGGCAGAGCACTGAGCCATGGCTAATATTCACGGCCATGTGCTCCGAGCAGACCTGAGAACTGAGCGATCAGCGGTTTTTGATCGCTCATTACTCTGTGTAGTGGGAGAGGGGGAACAGATGCAGCATAGGATCGATGCTAAATCTATCTAGGCGAGTATGAATGTTTATTTTTTTTTTAATCTCGCGCTTCTCTTTAAAGAAGAATTTCAGGTATGGCATTATTTTTTTACATAGTTACTCCGGTGAAGCTTGGGCCAATATAACAATGCATATTCTATATGGTCTGGAAATCACTGTAGTGGGCATCTCTACTCCAGTGATCTCCACTTGCTTGCAGGTCCCGTGCTGTGTAACTGCCATACTGCATTAGGAACATAGCAGGTTGGCTGCTCGGCACAGGTGGAATTTATAGAACGCTTTGCATTTTCTCAATTGGTGCGAAGTGTTTTGTTATTGGATGAGATGGAGAGGTAGGGTGGTGATATCACACTCTACACCTTGTTTAATAAGAGCCCTAATTCATTGAGGAAATGCAATTCGATCTCTGAGTGGTGCTCATGCCAAGTGGTTGACTTTCTGTCTTCACAATGCAGTAGGGCAGCAACACGACACGGGACCCAGAAGTTAGCAGAGATCACAGGAGTAGCAGTGTCTTCTACAGTTATTTCCAGCTTCTAGAGGTCTCTCACAGGTATGGTATATGCATAGTTATGTTGATTCAAGCAGGACCAATGATACCATGAAAAAAATACCATTCCTGGAACTATTCACCAGCAAGGCAAACAATATGAACACTTCTAAATATAACTGTTGCAGCCAATGAGGCCAGGCCTTGTCACATCAATTTTGGTCACAATCTAAACAATTTTTTTTGCACTAGTCTTAAATCAAATGGGAATGATCATTTCACTGTATGTACACTTAAAAGAAAATACCAGAATGTTTTCGGAAAAGGTAGACCTCAGCGTTTCCTACATAAACCCAACTTTTCTGCCTGTTCTTAGGGGACAGTTCCAACTCATTGATAGTTCTGCAGCCATCTCATCTCAAGCAGCCTACTCTGAACTCAGAAAAAGTATATACTATTCCTATGGGCATTACTGCCTAATCTTCTAAGTCTGCAAATTAAGATAGATAATGGATAGCTGTAAACACAGAAACCGTGTAACAATTTTAGTTCAGTAACACCTTAGCCTCCAGAAGGTCTAGCATGATCAAAATGTCATCTACATACTTTTTCACTAAATGCCAAATAGTTGTTAATACATCTCTACTGTTCAGTGATAATGTCAAATATTGTATTTATCCTTCAGTGAAATAGAAGAAGGAATAAAAACAACAGCCAGTAATTACACACTGCCGCTTCTCCTGTTTTATTGTGCACCAGAGCTACAAGCCTGCACGGCGGCCGAATTAAACTACTGGATAAATTGGCTCCCGATGGGCTTCTGCAGAATTCTCAAAGAAAATATTTATCTGTAGCTACCTAATTATTTTTTTTTATTTGCTTTCTCTGTGTATGGCTATGTAAAAAACAAAAACAAAAAACACATGCAAACAAATATATTGTATTTCAGACAAATGGTCAAGCATAGGATATATTGTGCAGGCAGAAATGTATGTCCGACTACACAGTGGGGTTGATTTAGACCCCTCTCACACTGGGCCTTGGTCACGTTAGCGATAAAGCACTGTGCTTTAGCGCTGTTTAAGCTGCGCTTTTCAGGCGCTAGCAGGGCGCATTTAATCCCAAAGAAGAGGTTAAAAACTCCTGTGTTACGGTGCTTCCGAAAGCGTGTTTCAGGTGCTTCGGAAGCGCTGCCCATTCATTCCAATGGGCAGGGGCGTTTTGAGATTGCTAAATACAGCGTTCCCAAACCGCCCCAAAGATGCTGCTTGCAGGACTTTTTGGAATGTCCCACAAGCACAACGCCCTAGTGTGAAAAGTCACACTTGAATAATTGGGAGGCAGTTTTCAGGCGCTTAGAAGAGGCTATTTCCGGCTATACACCGCTCCTAATGTGCCCCTGCCCATTGAAATCAATAGGCAGTCCCGCCGAAACGCCGGCAAAGCGCCGCTGCAGTTTTAACCCTTTTTCGGATGCTAGCGGGGGTTAAAAGTGCCCCGTTAGAGGCTAAATAGCACAGCAAAAATAACGGTAAAGCGACGCTAAAAATATCGCCCGCCCACGCCCCAGTGTGAAAGTAACCTAACTAGAACTGGAGCGTGCAACATCTGATGCAGCTCTGCATAGAAACCAATCAGCTTCTAGGTTTATTTGTCAAAGCCCAATTAAACAAGCTGAAGTTATTGCCGTACACACAATCCAAATATCGGACAAAAAAGTTTGTCCGAGGAAGAATCGTACGATTTTCGGATCGAGAGCCGATCACGACAGTTCATCCGATATTATTCGATAGGACAAGCACGAACATTTTCCTCGTACAGTTTTCGTTTAGTCAGTATAGTTGTCGTCCGAAAATACAATACAAATACATTACAACACATGAAATCACTTCCGTTTTTTTTTTTTATGTCGTACGAGAATTTTTGTGACTTTAATAACCTATTCAATTTCTACTTGCGACTTTTAAGCGGAAAAAAGTCGTATGATATTCAGATCGTGTGTACAGGCCATTAGAAGCCGATTGTCTACCATGCACAGCTGCACCAGATTTTGCACTCTCCAGTTTTAGTAAATCAACCCCAGTGCCTTAAATCTTATAAACAATGGTGTTTATCACAGATTTAAAACCGATAAAAAAGCACAGTAAAAATTAAGTCAATTGTTTTCTCTGATGCCGTTTACTATCCTTTACATACTAGTTCAATTCCATGAAATATGCTTTTCTTTCTGAATTCTAATGTTAAACTTTCCTATTAATTAAAGCGGGAGTTCACCCATAAAAAAATGTTTACCCTTAGATTGATGCTCATTTTGTCCAGAGGAATCGGCTAGTTTTTTTTAAAATCGAAGCTGTACTTACCGTTTTAGAGAGCGATCTTCTCCGCCGCTTCCGGGTATGGGTCTTCGGGACTGGGCGTTCCTATTTTGATTGACAGTCTTCCGACAGGCTTCCGACGGTCGCATCCATCGCGTCACGAGTAGCCGAAAGAAGCCGAACATCGGTGCGGCTCTATACTGCGCCTGCGCACCGACGTTCGGCTACTTTCGGAAAATCGTGACGCGATGGATGAGACCATCGGAAGCTTGTCGGAAGACGGTCAATCAAAATAGGAACGCCCAGTCCCACAGCCCATACCCGGAAGCGGCGGAGAAGATGGCTCTCTAAAACGGCAAGTACAGCTTCGATTTAAAAAAAACTAGCCGATTCCCCTAGACAAAATGAGCAGGAATCTAAGGTTAAAAATTGTTATTTCCGGGTGAACCTCCACTTTAAAGCGCTATGTTTGATGAATGTACCTTTAGAAAAGAAAACATTTAAGAACATGTGAATTCAAATTTTTTGCAACTACTAAGGCCGGTTCACACTGATGCGACAATCGCTCGGACTTTGGAGCACATGTTGCATAAGAAGTCAGTCCCCATTTAGTGCAATGGAACGGTTCTGATCGGTGCGACTTTAGTCGCTCCAACTTAGAAAAAAGTTTTCTGCACTACTTTTGGTGCGACTTTGGTAAAATGTGCATTGACTTCCGTTAAAGAAGTTGCATGCAAGTTGTGCCAAAGTCGCGCTGGGGTCTGACTTTAAAGTCGCGGGCAGTGTGAACACAGGCTAAGGCCTCATTCACACAGGTGTACTTGCAGGGACACACGTCGGGCCATGTTTTCCCTGCACGTGATGCAAAGGTGTTCTGTGCATCACCATGCATCCCATTCACATCAATTGGGAGGCAGCAAATGCATGGACACAGCTGATGCTCCCGATCTGGCAGCCGCGTGGGTGCAAGTGCGGAACGCACACTGTGTTTGGGGACCTGCAACTGCACCAACATGACTGTCAAATTGCAAGCAGAGCCTGTGTCAGTGTAGCCGTTGCGTCCAAACTGACTTGCATGGGGATGCACAGAACACCTGTACAAGAAAAACATGGCCCTCACACAGGTGTACGCTTAAGCACGCCCAATGAAACAAGGCCTTAGGGAAAAACAACTGCTGAGCCCTAAGGACCAGAGGAATGTAAGAATCGATCTTTTTTTCCCATGGCAGTATTATTCCCCCTTCATTCTGAATATGTTAGCAGACAAAAGAAGCATCTAATGGGTCCAGAAGGCCTCCTTCCCTCCCATCCTTTATACACGAGCCTATGAGTGAAGACTTCTATACGAGTCAAATATTGGCTTCAATCCCTTGCACCCATACCAGCTGTACTGTGTACAGCGCACATCAGAAACCACATGTTTTGGTCATCCTTATGTAATTGCTGCTTTTCCCAGAAGTTTGCAGAAAGTGAGAGGTAAAGTTTTAGTAATCCTATACTTTGACCCAAGGCCCCATGCACACGACAAGCAAATGCAAACACATGTAAACTCAAGTTTTCAAAGGCAAAAAACGGTGTTTAAAACGCCCGTTTTTGCCGCGAATTTCGCAGCGTTTTGCCGCGAATTTCGCAGCGTTTTGCCGCGTTTGCGGCTATGAGCGTTCATAACAAAGACATTGTAGACCCTCCCACAGCTTTGAAACGCAAAAACGTTTGCGTCTGAACCCAAAATTTTGCGTCTGAAAAAACGAGCCTAAACCCAACTGCTTTAAAACGCAAAAAAACGTGAATGTGTGCATGGACACATAGGATAACATTAGATGTGTTCAGGGGCAGTTGAAAAAAATGCCCAAATTCCTCTGAACTCGAGTTTACCAGCGTCTCGTGTGCATGGGGCCTAAGCTTCTTATCTTCAGTGATATGCTATGAATACTTCTACATCAGTGCAGAGAATTAATTATTTTTCTTATTTCAATACTGGAACTAGTCATGTGATAATAGCAAGCAGTCCTTCCCACCCAATACTGAATTTGAAGATTTACTTGTAATGATATGTCTCAGTATCTGTAGCACAAAGCATGTAGGACTGCAAAAAAAAAATATAGATATAAAATAAGATCTCTTTCTATATACGAGGCTGACCTGAAATTGATTTTTCCTTCACCACTAAAAGAAAATTCACTTTATTTTGTAAAGTGGTGTATTTAAAATGCAAAGGAAATGTGTTCCAAATAAGCCATGAAGCCAAATAAACATTCAATTTAGACTCGTACTGAAATTAACTGTAACCAATGGTCTATGCAATTACTGAGAACTGGGACCAATTCTTTTTAATTTGTTCATAAACGATATAGAGTTTGGAATAAATAGTTCAGTCCCAGTGTTGGCTGATGATATAAAGCTAAGCAGAGCAATAACTTCAAAACAGGATACAGCAACTTTACAAAAAGGCCTAGTTAAAATGAGGGATGGGCAGCTATACGGCAGAAGAGGTTTAATATTGAAAAATGTAAGGTAATGAATGCACTTGGGAGCCAATAATATGAATGCAAGTTACTTGCTGGGGGGTTTGGGGGAATCTAGCATGGGAAAGGATCGGGGATCCTAGTAGATCACCGGCTAAGCAATAACATGCAATGCCAAGCTACATAAAGCAAGCCAAGCAGATAATTAGCATGCATTAAAAATAATATTTACTCAAGAGATAAAACTATAATTCTACCACTTTAGAAAACTCAGGACCGGCCATATCTGGGGTATGTCTGTCTAGTTCTGGGCACCAGTCCTCAGGAAAGATGTGCTGGAACTAGAGAGAGTCCAGGCGACAAAGCTAATAAGGGCCTGGAGTACCATAGTTATGAGGCCTGAATACAAACATTAAAATGATTCTGCCTGGAGAAGAGATGCTTAAGAGGGGATATGATCAAATTATATAAATATTTAAATGGTGACTCTAGCATTGGGGGAATTCTAAGATCTCTAAAGAAGATATGTAGCCGCACAATGAAGTTAGACGAGGGGCGGTTAAATCTGAAACTGCATAAAGGGGTTCTTGACTGTTAGAGCGGTAAGGATGTAAAACAACCTTCCACAGTTGGTGGTGTCAGGGGGGAGAGCAGATACATAAAAAAAATAAACTTAGCGAGCACACTATACAGGAAGATGGAAAGTGGCAGTGACAAATACACACAAACACACACACACACACACACACACACACACTGAAGTGGATGGACTGACATCTTTATTTAAACTTACCAACTTCTGTATGTTACTATGTATCATATAAGTTATCAAGCATTGTTCAATGAACTTGTTCAAATAAAGTAGACGTTCACCCTAACACTAAAACCTGTAAATCTATAGGCATCCACGATCCAAGACTAACCTATCTAGCCCATTAAAGAAGAAATTGCCATACATATCTTTTCTGAAATGAATGCAAAGTAACGTCACCCATAGACTTACTATTGGGCTTCCGTTGTCCGCTACCTCCACAGAGAAGCTCAGCGTGGGACCGGAGCAGCATTAAAAAAGATGCATAGCATAGCATCCAGGGCTAGATGGGTTAGTCTTAGATCGTGAATGCCTGTAGATTTACAGATTTTAGTGTTAGGATGAACTTCTACTTTAACCACTTGCCAACCAGGCCAATTCTGACATTTCTCTCCTACATGTAAAAAACATATTTTTTTTTGCTATAAAATTATATAGAACCCCCAAATATTATATATGTATTTTTAGCGGAGACCCTAGAGCAGTGGTTCTCAACTCCGGTCCTCGGGACCCACTTACAGGCCAGATTTTAAATATTACCTTGAGGAAAACGTTTCAGTTAATTTCAGTTATTTTGAAAACGTGACCTGTTGTGGGTCCCGGGGACCGGAGTTAAGAACCACTGCCCTAGAGAATACAATGGTGGTCATTGCAACTTTTCATCTCGCACAGTATTTGTGCAACAATTTTTCAAACACGTTTTGCATAATGTGAAAGATGATGTTAAGCCGAGTAAATAGATACCCAACATGTCACGCTTCAAAATTGCACACGCTCTTGGAATGGCGCCAAACTTTGGTACTTATAAAACCCCATAGGTCACGCTTAAAAATGTTTTACTGGTTACATGTTTTGAGTTACAGAGGAGGTCTAGGGCTAGAATTATTTCAGTTCAATATATTAGTTAAACCATAAAAATAAATAAAATAAAATTATTATTTTTATTAATAACAATAATACTAATAATAAAATAACACCCAAATAAACACCCAAACTTAGGGTTAGTGTGGATATTTATTATTATTTAAATTTTTTAAGGGGTAAAAGTTAAAGTTAAGGGTTAATTATTTATTGTTACTTAGTATTCATTTATAGAATTTATTTATTTTCTATGATTTCTATTTGTTTATTTGTTTTACATGTATTTATTATTATTCATATAATAATAAATAAAATAAAAATAAAATAATAAGAAATAACCCTAAGTGCCGGTTCACACAGGGGCAACCCGACTTACAGCGCGACTTTGCAAGGCAACTTCAGCGCAACTTGGAGCAACTTACAACACGACTAATGTTGCCTCCAGGACAAATGACTTTGGCTGTGGCCAATCACAGAATAATCAGTTCTGTGGAAGGGAGGGGTTCCAGAGATCCGACTTGGAGCCAACTTCCATTGAAATCTATAGGTACAAGTTGCCTAGAAGTCAGATTGAAGTAGTACAGGAACCTTTTCTGAAGTCAGAGCGACTTCAGTAGTGTACATTAAGACGGCTCTCATTCACTTCAATTGAATTTCTCATGTCGGGCAACTTGGGGCGACACAAGTCGGATCCCAAGTCGCGGTAGTGTGAACCGGCACTAACTCCAACTCCCAATCCACACACTAACCTAAACTGAACTCGAACCCCTTACCCGAACGAAAAAACATTATAATAAATGAATAATAATAAAAGAAGAAATAAAAGCTAATGGAAAAGCTTAAAAAAGCTGAAATACCTAGCAAGAAATGATGCAACACATAATAGTTTTCTCTATTGGAAAGTAAAAAATTGCCAAAGCCCAAAAACGCTGCATAGAAACGTAAAAAAAAAGGGCCAAAAAAACTGTTAAAGACGCTACGCTCAGGTGTGAATGCAGCCTCGGTGCTGCCACTCTCATGTAGGCTGAAACCCTCCTTCAGTGAGCTGCAGTGTCTGGAGGGGAAGCGGGTGAGACACAGATTTTTATCATTATTACTATGTGAATCACATAGCAAAATGGAGATTGTTTATACTGTCAGAGTTTTTAGATTTACTTTACGTGCAGTCACCTTCATCATCATGCCATAGCTTATATTCTTACTATATGCCATCGACATCAACAACAACATTAAAATTATCTACTCAGCACTACTCAAATACAGTAAGCATTATCATGTGGTAAGCTGTTAAATTTATATCCTATTTATAGCTAGTTTCCATTTACTGCCAAGATTACAATTTACAGTAAACTTGTATGTATGAGCACTAACATATGGAAAGTCTTTTGGTTTTACTTCAAGTGTTCATCCTTCTGGCAATTTATGTAGTTCCAGAAAAAAAATGTATATGCAAGGGTCTAATTGATGTCTCCTAGCAGAAGTAATAATGTTAATGTACTTAACACATCTAGATTGCTGTAGCCTATAATGGAAATGACATGTGCTCTGAGTGATTATTCCATCATTATAAATCAGCAGTGCTTTCTATAAATAGCCACAACTTTCCTTCATTACCGGGATTCCAGGTAATGCGGCTCTGAGTGCCTCGCTCGCTCTCACAATTCCACCTTCTAGTAAGCAACAACTAAATTCCAGTAAACTTTACATCACGTTCCCGATTTAGACTACTGGAGTAAAATAGGTGGGATTCTATGCATATATAAGCAGACTTCCAGGACTAGCTAAGCCTAATTTGCACAGAATGTGGGGAATGTGCGTGTTTACGCCCTGCACAGATGCCCAGGAAACTGGATTCCTCTCTGGGGGGTGAATAGTAACCCATCTAGGAAACTCCAACCAGGAAGCCTCGCACACTCCCTTCCCAATATCGAAGAGGCATGGGTTGGATATCTCTGTTGCACAAAAGATGGTTTCTATATTTGTAATTGGGCACATTGGGTAGTGATCAGTTTATTACGGTGTCTTTGGGAACCTTTTTTTTTTTTTTTTAACTCTGCAAGGTAAAGGCATCATGTGCTAGTATCAAACAAATGCCAAGGAAAAATCCTTGGGAAAAAGTTCAAGCTCTACAGATTAACCTCTCTAACAGTATGCGTTTAAAAAAAGGGGTTTAGTAAAACTGCAAGTATGATGAGAGGTTTCCTCCCCTGGTGCAGTTAGTTCCCGATAAAGGGGCACCAGGACAACGGAAATGTCTTCATTTATCAGTTGGCCTATATAGGAGAAACTTCTCTTATTTAAATTCATCATGTTAATTATTTAACATTCTAAAACCACATCTATCGTTTTAATGATATGTCTTTATTTATCTACAAAATAGTAGTATTTATTCTAAGAGGTCAGCTACCAGATTTTATCCATAACGAAATGTACCGTAATGTACTGAATTGTAATATTTATTTTCTGAAAAAAAAATATTTTAAAAAGGAAAAAAAAAAAAAACAGGGGTTTAATTGCACAAATTTGCAAATGCATGCAAAAGCTACAGGCCCCGGCAAGGCATCCTGAGATCTGTAGACCCAATTTCTAACTTATAAGAGGCTCCACAGTGTAAGTATAAGTTAAGGCCAATACACACGATCTGACTTTTTGACTACAAACCTCCGACAGACCTGTTTTTGCAGACAATCCGACCGTGTGTACGCTCCATCGGACAAACTTTTTTCGCTTTTTCATCGGACAAATGTTCGCTGTGTGAACAGACAAACTTTCCGACAACAAATGTCCGTCGGCTTATCCGATCATGTGTACACAAGTCCATCGGACTAAAGTCCAAAAACGCATGCACAGAACCAATTCTAAAGATCAGACAATAGCAGATGTTGAACAAAGGGTGGCGGTAAAGAGCAGAAAAACAACGTAGTGTGTCTATTACGTCACTATGTTCGTGTTGGTTGGCTGAAAAAGTCCTACCGGGTGTATGCATACCAAGTTCACGGACAACACCCTTCGGGGCAAAATCCACAGAAAAGTCAGTTGGAAGTCCGATCGTGTGTATGAGGCTTAACAGTATGCGTTTAAAAACAGGGGTTAAGTTGCTCAAATGTGCAAATGCATGCATAAGCTACATGCCCCGGCAAGGCATCTTGTGATCTGTAGACCCCTTTTCTAACTTGTTCCCTATCATTCCAGTTTACACCATCACCATGCACTGGTGTGTACTGAAAAAAGTGGTGAGATGCAATCCACCACATTGCACTGTGTTGTGGTAAAAAAAAAAAAAAAAAAAAACTAATGGAATACACCTTTGAGACATTTTAAAAAAGTTCAACCAAAAAAAATAAAATAAATCACCAGTGTAATGCATCTACACCACTGTCCTCATACCACACATCAGTTGGATACATATTAATACAATTGCTGGTATAAACAGGCAAGTATTAGTATTTACCAAAAAAAATAAAATATTACATGCATATTTTTTGCAGGTAAAACCATATGCATTCATTATTTATTTTTTTGCTAGGGACCTGTAAAGCATTGCTTCCCCGATCAGCAGTTGTGGGTGTAATGCAACAGTCCTGCAGACTGTCTGTGTAGCTGTTTGTCCTTACCCCTGAATGCTGTCAGACTTGTAGTTTTCCCATTCACAGAACACTGTTTCTTTTGTTTGTGACAGTGAGTGGGGGAATAAGATCCCCTGATCGCTGTCAAAATGGGGGCAAAAGGAGGGGGTTTGGGGGCCGATGCATGTTACAAAAGATAAACATCCTTTAAAGAGGAACTTTACACCCAAGCATGCTGCCATCTTAGCCTCTATTTGATCTGCACATATGATCAGTTACGGCACCAGCCATTTGGTGCTTGACAGTTAAGCCGACAGCACAAGCAACTGTGACATTTATCCGACAGGCTGCCAAACAAGCCACCAAGTCCTGTGCTTGTAATTCACACAGAAAAAATACAATTGTAGGTCCAGTTCACTTCTAGTCTTTTCAAATTGCTGTCAGTCAAGCCCTGATGAAGGGGGAGCATGGACCCCCGAAACATGTTGGCTACTTTTTTGGATTGTATCCCTGACTTTTAAAAGAATAAAACGTTGTATCTGGACCTCTTAGCAGTGATGTGGTACATCAAATTCAATTCTTATTACATTACATTAGAAGCCACAGAGACTGGGGAGATTCTCTGGGGTGTATAAGCCCCTTGCCCAGGAACAAGATCATTTACATCAACACCTTATGTTACCTTAATACAAGTAAGATAACCCTACAGGTCCAGCACCATCTTTCCACTTTCTTCAATTCATCTGCCAGTTAACACTGATGAGTTCCACTTTAAGCTCATGTATTCCACAAGCTGCCTCACTTTCTTTACCCTTGGCCATACCTCCTTTGTGATGTTCTTCTAATTTTATTCCACGTTAGACCTTTACATTCACCATCTTCCTGACACTTATGATTGATTCACTTCTTTATTTTCCTAATGTACTATATTGCTAAAATTGAAACCAAAGATTCCTATTTTCATCAGTCCATTTGTACATTTACATAAAAAAACAACCGGCAGAATCAGAAGTAAGACTAGTAACCGTGCCAAAAAAACACAGCATACCCATTCTCCAAACCACAGAGGTGTCGGCACAATGCTGGATGTGGGGAAAGTAGATAGTTTGTCTTTGTAAACATGTTTCTTAACAAAAGGGGATGATTATAAAAGCAGAACTCTACTGAAAAAAAAGGCTTTAGATCTGTTAGTATGTGATGACAAAATAATTTTAAACAAATGTGATTATTGTACAGGGGTCACATGCGAAATCAGATTGAACCTTCTTCAGAACATTCTGGCAGGGTTGCTGTTGTTTAAAAATGTTATATATATGCTTTTCACAGATGGTTTAAATTTTGGATCATTTTCCTTAAATCCGGGCTTACCTCGAACAATAGGTTTTAGATTTATCAGACTTTCAGACAGAAAGTCTGTAAAATGTGAAATATATCTTTATACTATGTCTGCTTTCTCAACGTATTTATATTTGGTAAAATAATAAAATATCTGTTATAGTCTGTCCCTCTCATATTATTTCTATGCCGGCTGTTTACTCAGAATTACTTTAAATAACTATTACTAGAACTAGTTTTATAAGCACTACAGGGAGACTCAGAACTAAAACATTTCCAATGTATTAGGTGCTATTCGTCCTTCCAATCCCCAGATAGTAGAGCATGGGTAGAAGAATGTTGACATACAGCCATCGCCAAGGTTAGTTAAATTTCCCACTGACTAGAACACCTTTGCATCTGGACAAAAAAACAGATGGAGTGAATCTGGGCCCGGTAAGCCAGGGACCGGCCGAGATTCGAACGATCTTTGGGCAGGCTGGCTGTACCCAAGTCAATTAATCAATCGACCGTGATACAACCAACCTGTCAGATCTTTCTACATGTGATTACTGCCAGAGGCAATATCCACTAGCAGTAATCATTGTGTTCTACAGGCTGTAAAGGCTACCCGCTGGAAGAACACAAAAGCGCTCTAGGAGGCATTTCCCCCCATCAACACGGACTATGGTGAAAGGAAACAAAATCAAAACATCTATGGGCTACCTTACAGTATATGGCCAAAAGTGTGTCTGTGTATGAACCTTTTCGACCAACTTTGGATGAATGTGTGTACACTTGAAAGCAACATAACTCTGGAATTTGACAAAACTATCCATGTTAAAGTTTTAACTACAGTAAACGTGATAAATTCTCGATATTGCTGGATAGGTCTAGGGAGCATAGACAAGTCGATTTATTCAAGTTTTTCTCTGCGCTGTTAGATCAGTCTCCAGTGTCTTCTCCCCCATGCTCCAGTGGCCTAAGTGGCCTCATGTCATCAAGATCAATATAGGGTGCATAGCCGTGCATTGTATATGAGGGTGCTGAGGAACAGTCAACCACCAAAGCAGTAGAGGGGTGTGCAGTCTGCCTGGATAGCAGAGCATCAGGTAATTGGGTGTGCTTTTACGCCCCACTAGACCTAAATGAGCAGTTAAGCCTTGGAGTGCAGACTCGGCCCGCTTTACGGAAATTTCTGATTTCCTGGAGTTGAGCTTTAATAGCATTTATTAATTAAATACATGCCAACGTGCTCAGGTTTTTAGGTTCTCATCTATGCATTAATATAATACACAAGACCATCGTTTTTTCTGTTACACAGTAATCTGGTCATCTAAGAACCTCTTACTTTCCTTGCAAGGAAGATGAATTCCCAAGTAGCCTACTGAAGACTCCTTGCTGTCAATGCCACACAGAAAAGTTGTTCTGTCAAAGTGTCAATACAAAGATTTTTTTATTTTTATTTTATCAAAGCCACCCCATTATATTCAAACATGGTTTGAAAGTTTGAATCTGGTAACAGCAATCATTTATTTTTACTATTTCCTTATCCTTTGTAGCATCCCACTGCTTCTGATTTATTTCAGACTGTTTGCATCCAATTCCTGTATACAAACTCCCGCTCAGACCGCATTGATTCATTATCACATTATTAGGCAGTGCTCAGCACACCACATCACCCGCTATGTGTCCCTCAGCCCGTCTTCAGCACAGCTGTACAGAAAGCAGCTCATTGAGCCGCGAAGGCACAGACACCAAGATGGTGGAGTCTGGATTAACACTGAACTATGGAAATAGGAAGAGATCGCCCGGCTGCCGCATGCCTGGCCCAAGTGGATAGCAGGCAAAAGCAGGCTCAGTTTGATTCATCCAGGCCATGCCCCCAACTTGTTGCACCCTGCCCCTGGGGATTAATCATGGAGGTGGCCTGGATGAAATCGAGCTAAGGCTGCTTTTACCTGGTAACCACTCGGGCTGGGCAAGGTGTGTGGTGGTTAGGCTATCTTTTTCTATTTCTGCAGTGTGCTTTGGGTCTGAATGAACATTTCCCTAGCCTGCACCCTCAATAGTCAGCAGCATCCAATTCATCAGACCTTGTCAGCCTGTCATGCTGCTTAGACCTACAAAGACTGATCTTGCATCTTCTTGGCAGCACTCTCAACCACTGGTTGTTTAGTAGTAAGGACTGTGTGGACACAATGGCTGCTCTCTGTCTGTTACTCCAGAGTGTTTGTGAATGCATTTTCACACACTTTATGTATAAAACTAATTACACTATGATAGTTTGCTGCACCATTTGTGGGTTTTTTTTGTCCTTGTATTTTATTTATTTTTTCTTATAGGGTTATACGTCCTCTTCTGTTAAACTATCCAAAACTAGCATTCGATTCACTCAAGTACTTAATGTATCAAATACAATTTATTTCTAATCGTAATGTCTTGTACTACCTGGATGCCACATATTTTTTTTTAAATCAAAACGACTTTTATTGAGCATAAAAAAAAAAAAAATGAACAGACGGGTGATAAGTGCAACATGCACTACAAGTACAAATAAATCCAATTGACATACATAAGGACATGTAAAAAAGGTGGTGGGAAAAAGCAAGGAGAGAGAATGTTGACGTGGCATAGGCCGTAGGACACCGAACAACAAGGGAGGGGAGAGAGTCTACAGAGGGAGTAGGCAGACGACGGACGGAAACCACGTCTAGTCCGCTGCATTGCAAGTGGAGGGGTCCTCCAGCCACCTGTCCCAGATCTTATTACATTTCTTTGGGCATCCCCTGCGAGTATAAATTACTTTTTTTATAGGGTAGGGTGATGTTGACTGCTCTGATTCATTGCTGTAGAGTGGGTGGAGCCCCTCTCATCCACCTTCTGGCGACCCGCATCCTAGCAAGGAATAACGTTTCTTGTAAAAATGTGTTTAGGTATTTTTCGCCTTCAGGGAGCGAGAGGAGCCCCAGTACACATTGACAGGGGCAGAAGGACACGGGGGAGCCCATGCGGTCTTGGAGGAACCGGACCACCTGGGTCAAGTTCAGAGCAAGTGAAAGAAGGAGGCGTCGGAGTGGCCACAGCTAGGGCAGTTGGGGTCATGGTCTCGCCTGAATTTGGAAATGCGGTAGGGCGTCAGATATGACCTATGAAGAATAAATAGGTGGGTGAGGCGGTCACAGAGTTTAGGGGAGAAAGTTTTGCAGTTGGCGAGGGCCTCTCCCCAGTCCTCGTCAGTCACCAAGGCTCCCATCGGGCTTTCACCCGGTAGGACACGGTGGTCGCAACGGGCTGAAGGAGGTACATATAAAGTTGGGAGATGAGTTTCTGGATGCCACATATTACTAGTTTTGCTTTCTTTAAATTCAATGAGTTTGCATGAAAAAAAAAAATAAATAAAAGATTTTTATGTATCAGCTACCCTAGACCAAGCACATAGGAGGTAGAAAAGCCAGACACCTATCTAGAATGTCAAGTTGGTGTCCACTTTTGAAATAAACAAGGTCTCATAATTAGAAAAAACAAAAAACGTACAAATGGAAGCTATTCTATTACTTAAGAACTGGCATGGTCAAAGCCAAATGGGAGAGTTTAATTCACAGAATGCCCAACACAATACAGACCTTTACTGTACTTTGCCCTGCATAGTTTTGCAATACTGAGCCCTACTACACAGTTAATTTGGTGGCTCCAATTTAAAATAAGTCCCAGTTGAATGAAGAATCTGCAAGGTAAAATATGGTGCATATGCATTTCTGTAGTCTGACTTTTCTGTGAAGCGTATTAACTATGCAATGTATTTAGCATTATGTAACAGAAAATACTTACCTGGTAGCAATCCTATTCATTCAAATATGACATACACATGAAAACTTTAAACATTTAAAAGGCAGTTGAAGGTTTGTCACGTCCATGCATTGTACTGCCTTTGTTCATTTTAACATGTTGTGACATAGGACTTTGAGCTGTACGTCCATCTGCAATGAGCCGTTTGTTTCAATATAATTTTCATATGCCAAGCTCTTATTTTTGGCATTTGTATGCATAAAGCTTTATATAATTAGCATAATGCATGGATTATTAAATGGCAGGTACACATGATCAAATGCCACCGACTAAGGAATTTTTTTAGTGATCAAGAAAAAATAAAATAATCATCTTTTCTTTGCCATTATGGCCTTTGTTTGAAACCCAGATTTTTTTTCCTCTTTACTTGATCTTTAATGATTTATTAGCATTCCCACAGTCCACGCCACGCAGAGCCATTTCCAGTTAAAATCAATGCTGTATGTGTTAGAGCTTAAATGACCAAAAGCAGGATATTCTGCAGGATTTAAGTTCTCACCAATGACCACATTGTAATGTTCGTTTCCTCAATTTATAGCTCTCACATCAAAACAGTTCTTTGATCATTAAAGCCTGCTAAAGACCAAAGGTAGCATGGAACATCTTGTTAGGCCCTAGCACATTTTGCCTTGTTAGTAACCACCTACAGAAAGCCCAAATTGCGTTAGCGGATGAAAATAACATTGAGCATTTAGTCACCTTGGCTTCTAAGTGTTGCATTAACCATTTTCACAACTGAGCTGGTGGTTAGGTCGGCAGCTACATGGTTAAACCTAGGAAATACACCCATCCATGATTAAACCTTCATTTCATACACTGACCATTTAATTGCAAAGGGCGATGCTACTAATCTGCAACGCAGCTTCGCTAATTTGCAGAATCATTTGTAAGAAATGTCTCTATATGGCTGCAGAAACCCATTTTAGCTTACTTTGAAGAAGTAAAACACATTATTATAAAACAGGAGTCCTTGCTAACCGCCATGACAAATGCAGAATACTCATTGCTTCTGTTAGTCTCCTTGGCGTGTGAGGGGGGAAAGATTGTGTCATTTTGCTCCCACTAGGGAATACCAGCTATTGAATAAGAAGCAGTGGCAGTGTGTGCTTTGCTCAGACATGGTCCTCCGAGAGACAGTATTGACTTCACATGACAAAATCACTTTGTTACCTCTAAGCGCAGTTTTGTGAGGTCAGGGGTGATTTACCGATCCCAAGTCAAGGTTCAAAATTAACTATTTCAGCTGCACATTGTGAGGAATTATGACGTTGTTCTTTATTTCTAGTGCAAAAACATTTCTATGGAAAATTATTCCACATATAACCAGTTTCCAGACTAAGCTTACTGGGTCATTCTACCTAAGGCCAACAAAAAGACAGGTCAATAAAAGAGCTGTAAATCCTTGGCAAAGTTACTGCATGCCCGAAGCTGGTGCAACTTTTTCCTAGATGTGTTAAAGGCTCACTTCCTTTTTGAAAGGTAATAAAAATAATATTTCGCCTTAATTGTCACAACCAGTGTTAATTTCGTCAATTAAAATGTTTTTGTCAAAGTTTTCGTCAGCGGCATTTTCATAGTGACAAAATTGAAAAGAAAAAAGGACAGAACATTTTCGTTCACTGACCAAAACTATGACGAAAATGGAATCCAATTTCCGAAAACGGCAAGGAGGGACAAACTTCCGGTTGTTACGGAGCTCTGCCCGCTTCCGCTGCCAGCAAGCACTGTGTGCACAGTGACGACTGTGAGCGACCAAAGCAGCACTGTGCATTACAGCCAGGCCTCCTGAATCCCGACAAGACACAGCAAAAGCTGTGGTCTGCAGAGAGCTTCCAAAGCATCAGAGGGATCTCATTGTTAAAAGGCATCAGTCAGGAGAAGGGTACAAAAGAGTTTCCAAGGCATTATATATACCATGGAACACAGTGAAGACAGTCATCATCAAGTGGAGAAAATATGGCACAACAGTGACATTACCAAGATCTTCAAACTCCAAAATTCAGGAAAAAAGACAAAAAGAAAACTGGTCAGGGAGGCTACCAAGAGGCCTACAGCAACATTAAAGGAGCTGCAGGAATATCTGGCATGTACTGGCTGTGTGATACATGTGACAACAATCTCTCGTATTGTTCATATGTCTGGGCTATGAGTGGCAAGACAGAAGCCTATTCTTACGAAGAAAAACATCCAAGCCCGACTAAACTTTGCAAAAACACATCTGAAGTCACCCAAAAGCATGTGGGAAAATATGTTATGGTCTGATGAAAGATATGTTTGGCACAAAAACAACACTTCACATCACCAAAAGTATACCATACCCACTGTGAAGCATGGTGGTGGCAGCATCATGCTTTGGGGCTGTTTTTCTTCAGCTGAAACAGGGGCCTTAGCCAAGATAGATGGAATTATGAACAGTTCCAAATACCAGTCAATATTGGCACAAAACCTTCAGGCTTCTGCTAGAAAGCTGAATAGGAAGAGGAACTTTATCTTTCAGCATGACAAGGATGTAAAACATACATCCAAACCAACAAAAGAATGGCTTCACCACAAGAAGGTTAAAGTTTTGGAATGGCCCAGCCAAAGCCCAGATCTTGAAAACCTGTGGGGTGATCTGAAGAGGGCTGTGCACAGGAGATGCCCTTGGAATCTGACAGATTTAGAGTGTTTTTGCAAAGTACAGTGGGCAAATATTGTCAAGTCAAGATGTGCCATGCTGATACTCATACCCCAAAAGACTGAGTGATGTAATCAAATCAAAAGTTGATTCAACAAAGTATTAGTTTAAGGGTGTGTACACTTATGCAACCATACCATTTTTACTTCCCTCCACCTAAAAGATTTCAGATTGTTGTTCAACCGAGTTGTACAGTTTATAGGTCACATTAAAGGTGGAAAAAATTCTGAAATTATTTATCTTTGTCTCATTTTGTTTACATCACAGAAACCTGACATTTTAACAGGGATGTGTAGACTTTTCATATCCACTGTATAGGCTGCCAAGTTACTGGAGCCAGACAGGCAACTAGCATGTTCAGAGAGTAAAATCTACAATGGAGTCATGAATATCAGCACAGGCTTCCGTTAAAAAGACACAAGTGTATATAAAGTGTAACCCAAGGCAACTAATTATAGTAAAAGTTTAGCCAAATTAGACAGATTTGGCAATTTGTGAGCAGTGGCTTTGCCCCAGAGCTTTATGCTCCTTGCTATTAAATTTATTTTGATTCCTCATGGCTTTAGAACATGAATAAACAAAGCAAGTAGAAAAGTTAAAACTGCAATAAACCGGTCATTTAAAAGGAACATACAAATAATGAGATTCCCTTCTGTTGCAATAATTGTTCATGTTTACTTTTCAAGCGATTGAAAATATCAGGTTGCCCCACAAAGATCTGCTCCAGCTCTGAAAAGAGACTGACTTAAAAAAAAATAGAAATAAGAACTTTGCACATCTGGAAGAAATTTCAACTTTCCATGACACAGTTTAAGTTTTGGAAACTTAATTTCCACTATATTTCACATCAACAGATGGCAGACAAACACGGCCTATTTTTAGACCATTGTATCTTTTGATTGGAAGTTTACAAAATGCCACAACATATAAGAATCAGACTCTGGTAACATTTAACTTTGTCCCTGTATAAAATCAAAGTAGGCAATGTGATCTCCCAACAATTATCTGTTCTATTTCATTGTACTCTCCTGAGGAAAGTTGTCTTGGAAGCATCATTCTCAAATATAATTCCAGTTAATCACATGAACTATTATAAATAATATTAATATATGTATTTCGTTTCTGAAGCCCAGTGGCTCATGTTCTCAAAGGATAAACTGCATTTTACAAACAACAGAGAGCCTTGTAAGCAGCCTGTGGCTTATCCATATATTTGCAAATGTGTGCAACTAATCCTCTGCTTTTAACATACTAAGTTAGACAGTTGAATTCGGCGTGCAATTTGGTTGGTAAGTTTGAGCCTGGTTACTACGCTATACAACTTTATTTATTTACTTATACATACTGTTTGCATCAACTCACATCTCATTTAAAGTCCCAACCCTTTCTCTCTTTGCATTTTACAAACAAATTACACAGATTTTTCCATTTTAACTGCAAATGAGGAAGACCTATGCAGTAAAACATGGTGCCCCCCTCATTCCTGTCTAGGCTGCCCAGCACCCTGCAGGCAACACATGGTCACGGGGCACACCCCAAACCAGCCCCTGTAATTTAAGGTGACCAGATTTTTTAAATGAAATCCGGGGACATATTTTTTCTTTACTAGTAATGGCAACAATCATTGACTCTCTGCCTGTCGCCGCCCGCCTCACAGCCTTTTAAGTCTCACTCTCCAGGCCCCCGGCTACTACTGGGTGGGGAGCGGAGGAAGATCTTCCTCCGCCAGGGAAGGCAAGGAGATAGGCAGGTGGCTGGCCAGGATTTGAGTCAAGGCAGAAGAACATGCGAGCGAAGCTGAATGGGCATGCACCCAAAACTGAAGAAATATTCACTCCACTCCGACCAGCACATGATCATCAGAAAGGGGCACAGATCATGGGAAAAATACATCCCCCTAAGCTAGTAGGCACGGCGGAGCGGGGGGTGTAATTCTAATGTTTTTATTTTAATTCTACAGTGACTGTCTTTGAAATTGCTCCTGCCCCCTATTAAATCCAATCTGGGGACAAAACCAGGGACAGACTTGGTCCGGGGACAGTGTCCTCAATCAGGGGACTGTCCCCTGAAACTGGGGATGTCTGGTCACCCTACTGTAATTCATAGTATAGGGAGAATAGTGGCAGGTTAGGGTAGTATAGGGTGGTATAGTGGTAGGTTGAGGTGGTAGAGGGCAATTTAGGGTGGCACAGGGCAGGTTTGGACTCTATGTAGTGACACTGCACTGCATTTACTTACAGCATGCTTCATGCCTGCATATGAGCAGGACTGCTGTGTCCTCACCTCTCATCTCCTTCAGTTGCAGGATCAGCAATAGGGAAGGAGTCTGTTGGAGGAGTGGAGGAGGCCACATTCCCAGCTCCATCCACCAACTCTGGCTCACTCTGGGATATTGACCTGACTGAGGAGTGTTACAGGCAGCCTACCCCGCATGGCTGAGTGCCGTGCCTGCACCACTACAAGCAATAAAGTACAGTGTTTAGCAGAAGCTCCGGTGTCACCCCTCTGGTGGGTGTCACCCAGTGTGGGCCGCCCCCACCCCCATAGCAATGCCACTGATACAGTTGAGGATTCAAAAATGATGTTGGTCTGTGGCCTTCTGCTCTGGGATGGAATATAATACTGTCATTAAAGGTCAGTTCATTACTAAAATCACAGTGTATATATGGGCATATCTTTTATGCAGTGGTTACTGGGCTGCTTTCAAACTGATCTGCAGGTGCAGAGCAGTTTACCTGCGGGGTACCTGCACTGAGCCATAGACTTCTGTTATTATCTGCGAGTTTAGTGAGCTTTCTGAAAGTGCACCAAACCTGCAGAATATAATAGAAGTCTATTGCAAAGTGCAGGAAAGCCAAAGGTACACTGTGTTACACCCATGGTGGGGGTAAACCGCAGAGCATCAGTGTGAAAGCAGCCTTGGGCCCCTTTCACATGGTCAGTCTGACAGTGTGACCAATAGGACCCTCCATTCACCTCTAAGTAGTGGCAGACATAAACCGACTTGTGTTCTACTTCCAATACGATCTGATAAAAGGTATTGCGGGCTGTGCATATGCAGAGCAGACACGGACATGCCATCCATCGCTCTGCTCATTGTGGCCCGCGACCGGTTACCAAGTCGCCTAAGTGGCCCTCGCTCTTCAAAAGGTTGCGAACCCCTGACCTAAACCAAGTGATGGTTTGGCCATGGGCTGGCAGTTTAAAGCAAACCTGTGCTTTGACTATCCAGGGTAATACAAAAGGTTTTCTTTAATACCCCAGTCTCCCTCCAGCAGTATATACAGTATTTTCCTTTCCTTCCCCAAGGCTACATTCAGCAGAGGAAGCTGAAGGAAATTTCTGATGGTACTTCCAGTCATGAAAGACCATGTAAAAGCTTTGAGACAACCCGTGTATGATGGGTTCATAGCCATTTGTAAAGTGACTCATAAATGACATGAGACTCTCCCCTGGGCAGCATAAAGAAGGCAAAAATAAACACATTTCTAGAGGTATTAACTTAAAGCGGAGGTTCACCCTAAATTTTATGTTTGTCTAAATTTTACCACTAGCCATCGTTCAAGCACAATCCGTTTATTTTTTTTTATCCGATTCCTTACCTTTGTAATGCCGCATTTAGTGTTGTGTAAACATCCCTTGTAATAGAAAAAAAGCATGACAGGTCCTCTTAAATATGAGATCTGGGGTCAAAAAGACTTAGATATTAGACTTAAATGCAAAAAAATGCTATGTTGCCCTCACTCGTATCCCAGCCGAGCAGGGGACAGGACCCGATCGCCTCCACCGCTACCGACTGGTCCGGTAAGCGGCGGGAGGGGGGCCCCTCTACCGCCGCCGATAACGGTGATCTTGCAGCGAATCCACCACGGAGACCACCATTATCGTTTACAGGACCGCTCACAGTAAAGATGGATATTTCGGCTGTGGCAGCAGCTGCTGCCGTTACCGTGATATCTATCTTTAAAAACAGGACATATATAGTCGTGAGCGGGTCCTTAAGTGGTTAAAATTATCCTAATGCTTTGTCATATTACTAAACACAGTAGCTTAAAACAAAATATCTGCACATTTGTTTCTACCATAGGGGAACACATATGCTATGCGTTGTTGGGGTCATTTTCATTAGAATACAAAAGGCATTTACTACCCTCCTGTCAACAGGAAAGGGAAAGGAAAGGGAGCAGTAGAATTGTAAGTAACTAAACTTAATTTTGGGAGGTATGAAAGGAACTTTTTAAAGGTAAGCAAGGTACCCAAAAAATTCCTTGACAGAAAGTAGACTATTTGTTACATTTATTGAACATTCACACTGGTCCATTACAAAATAAAATAATATATACTGTATATACTCGAGTATACGCTGAGTTTTTCAGCACTTTTTTTTATGCTGAAAAAGCCCCCCATGGCTTATACTCAAGTGAGGGTGGAGTTCGAGTGTTCTCTGGTCTCTCTGACCGCTGGCGATCCACCTTTAGACGTCTAACAGTGGCCTTCAGTGTTTCGGGGGTCGCCGCCATTTTGTTGTAGCCACTTGGCGAGGCTGCAGATGGGCACAGTGAGGCAGCAGATAGGCACAGTGAGGCTGCAGATAGGCACAGTGAGGCTGCAGATGAGCATGGTTTACCAGTAGCTGTTGCATTTCCCACCCTAGGCTTATACTCAAGTCAATAAGTTTTCCCAGCTTTCTGTGGTAAAATTAGGTGCCTCGGCTTATAAATCGGAGTTTGATTGCCATCACAGGGTTTTCATTCATTATATTTAGCGAGACTTTCTATCCTTGTATATACTTGAGTATACACGGTAATTGTATTTGAATTCTAATTACATTTATTGGTCAACGTAGTCTACAGTTTCCTCATATACTGCTGCTCTCCAACCTAAAATGGCAGCCAGCGCTCCTAGGATCACAGAAGACCCCAGTAAGCAGTGTGCTTGGGAGGCAGGCAAAAATGATTGGGCAACATCACAGCAAATCCAACATGAAAATATCAGCAGACTTTTCTATGTTTGTGGGCCCCCCAAGCATTCGCCTAGATCACCTATTGAGAGCCCTACACATCTTACTTCTGCTATAAAGAACTGTGATAGTGTCAATCAAACGAATGCATTAGCAGAAACCTGTAATGTATATAATGATGAGCAATACATCTTAACACAATAAAAGTTCCCAATTGGTCAGCAGGTAACCTGTTCACATGGCTTTTTTTTTCTTTTTTTTAATAAAAGGGTTGTTTAAATGGTTTCACCCATTTGAAATTGTGAGATATAAATATAAGCATCCATCTACTAAGCACAATACAATCTAAGCAATGTAAACCGTAATGTGTCTGGACAGCTTTACATAATATCTGTGCCATCACATTATACATGAAAAAAAAATCCACATGACATAAGGGAAAAAAAAGCAACAGCCTAAAAAACTGAGCATGAATAAAACAAAAAAAAAGGGGAAAAAAAAAAAGGAAAATGGGAAATGATGCTGTTGACACCTGAAGGGCTGCAGGTGGAGTTTTGCCTGTGGCTAAAGTGTGGTACATTACTCATCATTTGTAACAATTATCTTTATAGTACAGGAAACAAGACAGATGGAAGCAGTGCCAATACACTTAAAACACACAGTGATGGCAGAAAAAAAAGTTTTGAGGTTTAATAATTTAAGAATCAATATTTGTGTACTACTATGGATGGTGGGCCAAAAATTACAAGCAATTTTTTAATGAGTTTTTGGAGCACAACACTAAAGGTAATGTTCTGTTAACTGTAGCATCTGTAGCAGACGTTTACGGCAATTTAAACAAATTGGAAACTATGAATATATAAAGACATGCATAAAGACATACCCAAAACATTGCCAGCTGGTACTTCATCCAAGTCTTCAAGCTCACGACCCATAAGAAGATAGAGGTTTTGTAAAGTACAGCAAGCCATGTGAGGAATGGCAGAGATGTCAGCAGAGAAGGAACACTCAGATGGTAGCTAAAAGAATTAAAACATGAATGCCATCAGCTTTTTTTTCCACACCAACATATAGTAACACTAGACAATACCTTGTACAACACCAAAGGCTTACAGCAGGGGAGGCCAACCAGCGGCCCTGGGGCCACATGTGTCCCGCGAAGCCCTCTGATGTGGCCCGCGACCTGCTGCTCTGGAACGGTGGGTTGGCTAGCCCAGATCGCAGGTTGCCGACCCGCCATACCGCAGCATCAGTGTTGTGAATGAAGCTTGTGGTGGAGGAAGAAAGCGGCTGCGGAGCAGAGCCCCATAAGCCGATGCGTCCTCTACAGTGCCGGCTTTTGGTCAGTTCAGCTAACCTGCAGGACAGACACAGGTGCACTACACTGCACCCGCGGTATGGTTAAACCGCAGCACATCAGTGTGAAAGCAGTCTTAGGCCCTTTTCACACGATCAGCCCGATCAAACGGGACCCTCAATTCACCTCTATAGATCGACAGGTGTCAGTTTACGCCCGCCTACCTCCAATCCGAAAAACAGAAGGGAATTTGTCCCCTTCCATCTGGGTGGATCGGAAGGGTCTATAGAGTAGCCGTGACCTTTCATCCACCCGCTTTAAGTGGCCTGGCCCTCGCTCTTCAAATGGTTGGGCACCCCTGGCTTACAGAATGCATCAATTGCAGGAGTCAGGTAGCCAATACTCCTTAAAAATGACAGCTGATGGGTCATGGACTGGACAGACGGACCCCTGCGGTCCTTATTAATTTGTCCATCCCTGGTTTACAGTGTAGTGTCTCTTCCATCAACATACAATAATAACTCACATACACACCCACAGGTCAGTTGAGTCACAACCTTATTATATTCACTATACGGCCAAATGTTTTTGAACTGACCATCACACCTACATAAACTTGTTGGGCATCATTTGTCATAACCTATGAGTACAACGTCCAAAAAGCTGATGTAGCTGTAATAGTCAGTTCTCCAAAAATATTTATAATGTCCAAAAATGATTGGCATTCATAGAGAGTTGACCATCTCTTCACATCTATAACAGCAAAACAGCATTTATGAGGTAAGGTATCAATGTTGGACGAGAAGACCTGACCTGCAATAGGCATTTCAAATAATCCCAAATGTGTTTAGTAGAGTTGAGGTCTGGGAACTGTGCAGGCAACTCAAGTTTCTCCACTCCAACCTGGTCAAACCATGCCTTTTTGGACCTGACCTTGTGCATAAGGGCATGGACCTGACCTTGTGCATAGGGGCACAGTCATGCAGGTACAGAAAAGGGCCCAGTTCCAAATTGCTACAGAGTTTAAGGCACGCAGTTGTGTAAATGTCTCTGTATGCTTAAGAAATTCCAGTGCCTTTCAACGAACAATAATTTTGGTCTTTTTGTATATACTTTCTCTAAATGCAGTTTTCAGCTTAAAAAAAGCCACCCACACTAACAGTAGCTCATCTTTAAAGCCATCCATCAAAAGGAAAATGTTACTGATTTTTCGGCCTGACGCACACTGGACGTTTTTGGACATTTTTACAGCCAAACTCTCCAGCATGTTATCCTATGGCTGCTATCAACTGTTTTTGGCTGGGGCGTTTTTTGCCTGTAAAAAAAACCCAAAATAGCGGGTTCTGAGAGGAGGTGGCTTTGACAAAGCACTTCCATAGTGTGAAACGCGTCAACCTACCTGCATTTCCCCTGCCTGTACTCATCCAGTGCTTTAAATATTTATGCTTCAATAAATACTTTCTACTTTACTCTCTGTGTGGGTGTGCTGCCGATCTGAACATTCTCTGTTTCGGGTTCCGAGAGGAGTTTTTTACAGGCGTAACGCCGATAAACCTTTAAAAACATGGCCCACCAGCATTTAAAGTTTTTGATCCCATAAAAAAAAAAAAAAAAAAAGCTTAAACTGCTAAACACTAAAAAATGCTATTGCAAGAAAGGTTAAAAAACACTGGTAGCTTTGCAGTGAGTTTTTCAACATCATTATAAAGTCCAGTGCGCATGAGACCTTATGATTGAGAAGGAGTGATATAGTGGCAAGTAATTTCTATCTATAAGTTTTTAAATCTTTTATGGACAAATTGGCCAAAGAAATAGCAGTCCCTTGATTCATTTGATAATTTCCCTTTAATAACATGCTCAACAGTTTTATTTGCAATTAAAGTGGTTGTAAACCCTTACAGACCACTTTGACCTACAGGTAAGCCTAGATTGAAGCTTACCTGTAGGTGCAAAAAATATCTCCTTGATCTACACTGTTAAAGTGGAGGTTCCGCAAATTTGTTTTAAAAAAAGCCAGCAGCTACAAAATACTGCAGCTGCTGACTTTTAAAAAATGGACACTTGCCTGTCCAGCACGCCTGCGATGTCAGCACCTGAAGCTGAGCAATCGCTCGGTCCTCGGCTGCTTCCGCCGCCATTCTCGGTGAGGGAATCAGGAAGTGAAGCCTTGAGGCTTCACTGCCCGATTCCCTACTGTGCATGCGCCAGGATCGCGGTGCGCCATCACTGGTCCCCGCTCTCTCCTGGAAACAGTGTTTCCCAGAAGACAGCGGGGGGGGGGGGGGGGGTGACGTGCAAGGCTGGATTCCCCGCGGAAGTCAGAACCCGGAGGTGGTGCAAATACCTGTCTCAGGTATCTGCACCCCCCTCCCCCCTGAAAGGTGCCAAATGTGACACCGGAGGGGGGGGAGGGATCCAAAAAGCGGAGGTTCACTTTTTGTGTGAACCTCCGCTTTAAGGAGATATTTGCAAAAAAAAATTAAAAATACGGCACCGATGTCTACGGTGCGAATGGCGCAGGCACACTGAGCATGCCACTAATGAATGGACTCATGCGCGGGAGTGACGTCATCGTGGCTCTTGCCAGTCACAGAGGGTTTACTTCCTCTTTGAAGGCAATCTTTTTTTTTTCATTTTTAGATATATATAGCAGAATGTGATAAACTTACTAGTAATCTTACAAAGTATGTTAACTACAGGGGGCGTTCAAGTCAAACCAGGACTTTTGAGTTTTTACAATAAAAGAACAAATTTCTAGGAGTGGAAACTGCATTTATAGTTTGACATACTTCCCTGCTACATGTATACACTTATCCCAGTGTTTAAACTAATGCTTGGAAAGCTTTGGCAAAGAAAGATTTGTCAGTATGCCTGAACCGTCTTAGCACAGCCTGCTTCACTTAGTCATTAGTGCTGAAATGTTGATCTCTGAGGAACTCTTTTAAGGGTCCAAACAGGTGGAAATCACTCGGAGAGAGGTCCGGGTTGTAAGGGGGATGTGGCAATAGCTCCCAGCCGGGTTGTTGTAAAATCCATGTAGTGTGGTGAGCAGAATGAGCTCGTGCGTTGTCCTGGAGAAACAGGATGCCCTTAGTGATCAAAGCAGGCTGTTTTTTTTCGCAGACGCGTATGCACATCACTACAAATATATCAGTTCACTGTTGATAGTGGCACCACAAGGTAGAAAATCTACACGAACACCACCATGTTTGTCCCAGAAAACACTTGCCATCACTTTACCTGCAGAGGAAATTGTTAAAATGTTTTTGGGTGGTGGCGAGTCTGCATGCTTCCACAGCTTTGATGTTTGTTTTGATTCCAGAGCGAGGGAACCACCACGGCTGGGATCGCCACTGATGGACAAATGGCCATCTTTGAAACGTTTACACCATTCAAATGTCTTACTGCGGGCGAGTGTCTCATCACCGTACTGTACTTTTGTAGCTATCCGCGGGTTTTACACCTTCGTACACAAGAAACTTCATGACCACACACTGTTCCATCCACGTACTACAATGTTGTCTGCCATCTTAATTAACGGTCTCTGGACTGGCCCGAAACATGTGTCCCCCGCCTATCCATAATAGGACACACTTGCCACTTACTACTTAGTGTAGTACCACCACGCTAGCATCCTTTTATACCTGGAAAATTAAAAGTCCTGGTTTGACATGAACATCCCTCGTATTTATTAAGTATAATGCAGGGTTCGACAAAATCCAGGCTCCAGGACGCAATTGCGACTAGAATTAGTGACCTAGCGCTTTGGGAAGGAAGCATAGGCCTGAAGAAGGCCGCAAAGCCGCGGCCTCAATTATCAGCCGGCACAGCCCGACGCAATCGCGTGGCGGGGGAGGTGGGGCGCACGGAGACACAAGATACCCCATCCTGTATCTCTGTGCGCCCCCCCACCTCCCCAGCCGCGCGATAGCGTCGGGCCGCGCTGGCCATTGAGGCCGTGGCTTTGCCGCCTTCTGCAGGCCTATGCTTCCTTCTGTAATCTGGTGCCATCTTGTGGTGGCCGTTGGTATGACAAACAACCAGCAATGCTAATGGAGATACCCCTGTGTTTTCACTGCCATCTCCTTCCCTCTAATTAGAACCCCCAAACATTATAAATATTTTTTATTCCAACACCGTAGAGAAAAAAATGGCGGTCGTTGCAATACTTTGTCACACCGTATTTGCGCAGAGGTCTTTTTGGGAAAAAAAACACTTTTTTTAATAAAAAAATAAGACAACAGTAAAGTTAGCCCCAATTTTTTTTTATACATTGTGAAAGATAATGTTACGCCAAGTAAATTGATACCCAACATGTCACGCTTCAAAATTGCGTCCGCTCGTGGAATGGCGACAAACGTTTACCCTTTAAAATCTCTATAGGCGACGTTTAGAAAATTCTACAGGTTGCATGTTTTGAGTTACAGAGGAGGTCTAGGGCTAGGATTATTTATCTCTCTCTACCAATCGCGGCAATACCTCACATGTGTGGTTTGAACACCGCTTTCATATGCGGGCGCTACTCACGTATGCGCTCGCTTCTGTGTGCGAGTTCGGCGGGACGGGGCGCGTTTCTGGCTCCTAACTTTTTTAGCTGGCTCCTAGATTCCAAGCAAATTTGTCAAACCCTGGTATAATGGCATACACCAGGGATGTGCAATTAGCCGACCTCCAGCTGTTGCAGAACTACAAGTCCCATGAGGCATAGCAAGACTCTGACAGCCACAAGTATGACACCCATGACGAGACTTGTAGTTTTGCAACAGGTGGAGGTCCGCTAATTGTATATCCCTGGCATACACAGTACATACTGCAGTTCCTGCTGAGTATTGCAGTATAGTGTTGTTGTGCTTTACGGCTCTTCTTAAAGTATCTCAATGAAAGTCTGCAGAATGAACTCAGTCTAAAGCTGGTCATTGATGGATCGAAATTTAGCCGAATCAGCAACCAGACTAATTTCGATCCATGTATTATTGGCAGGCTGGCTGTACTGAAATCGATCTCCCGATCAAATTCAGTCCAACCAGCCTGTTGGGTTGGATGAGGGAATCAAGCCATTTTCTTTCCTTCAACCATAATGTATGGCCAGCTTTACTGAAAACAATATACAGTACTTCTTATATGCTGATTATACGGTCAGTTTAGTCACTACAGGGAAAATCTACATGTTGCAAAATGAAACAATAATGAAAACATGTAAAAGTCACCGCTTTTAAAAATTAGTTTTTGTTAAACTTTAAAATACTAAAAAACACATTCTCACAGGAATCTTTGTTAATTTTTTTTATTAGTTTAATTCATTTTTTACATGCCCCTGAAACATTCTACCCTGGACGGCTGCAAATGCTTATACTACTACATAATATGGCCGAGATTCACAGAGAGCACTGCGCACATTACGCCGCCGTAGAATAACCAATGTACGCTATGCCAACGCAGCGCAGAGAGGCAAGCATGGAATTCAGCAAGCCAGTGCTCCCAACGCTGCGCCAGCGTGGCGTGGGTTTCGAAGGTGTATGCCGGTGGAAGTGGGCGTGGCCCATGCAAATGAGGCGTGACCCAATGCAAATGATGGGCCGAGCGCCAGACAGATACGTATCATGAACTGCGCATTGCGCCGTGGACGCATCCCCCTGCTCACAACCACGTCGGAAAAAACTGCCTAAACTACGCCGGATCACTGCGTATGGCGTGAACGTAACCTACGACCAGCCAGACACACGTCCAACGTAAAAACAGCCGGCTTGTGTTCCCTGGTGCAGACCTTAGCATGTCTGCTGCTGGGTTGCACCTCCTTTATGGGGAATAACTTTACGCCGGACTACAACTTCCGCGCACCTCGCGTAGCCTGCGTCGGGTGCATGCAGGTTCGTGAATCGCCGTATTTGCATATTTGAATGGCTGATCAATGGGAGCGCCATTATGCGTCCAGCCTAAATGTGCGCCCACCCTACGCCGGCGTAGGCAAGTTACGTCGGCGGGGTGAAGCCTGTTTTTAGGCGAATCTTAGTTTGTGGGTCTGGCGCACAGATACGACGGTGCACATTTGCACTTACGTCGGCGTAACTTGTTATACGACGGCGTAAGTGCTTTGTGAATCTGGCCCTAAATATATATATATATATATATATATATATATATATATATTTACAGTATATTTCCGATTACAGATAACGTGTAGAGGCTTTGTACATATCTTCTTACAAAAATAATATACAAAAGGCACACTATAAAAAAATAAATAAAAAAAAGCACTCGCAACTCAAGTTCACATTCAGCTAGCCTCCTGCTGCTGCCTTTCACTAACAGGATACTATTGCTACAAGAAAATCTTTGCACAAGGCCAGCCTCATTGCTAAGCTCCCAAAAGGAGCAGAGTAAGGACTTGGCAATGTAAAGATCCTGTCACTACTGAAATCACAGTAAGTAATGGAACTACTCAGCTCCAGCATATAACCTTCTGTTAAAACATACCCTGCAACCTTACAACAGATGGTGTCCATTACACATTGGATCAAATTATTTTTGATTCTTTTTAAAGAATGCCAAGCAGGCTTGCTGTCCAATACCACTAGCACGTGTGCATGGATCTCTTCCAGCCTAAAAGGCAGAATTCATACAGATCTTTAAAATAGATTTGAATGAGCAAGCCAATCCATTAATACAGAGATATGACATTGCCAATTTGAATTTTAGCCCAATGCTCCCGATTCTCTTGTTTCTCTTTACACTGTAAATGCTGAACTTCAGTTTGTTTTGCATTGTTACATTGCAACAGCTTTGACCAATTTGAAAAATGCATAAGCCAAACCTATGGGACCACTGGGGAAGTGGAGAAACCTGGTAGGAGGTACCAATACTACAGTGATAGCTACCGTCTTTCAGGTCCCGTTCTGAGCAGTAGCCAGGGGCGGACTGGCCCAGGTGGAAAAGAGGACATTGCCCCCCAGGCCGCTCACATTATATTTAAAAGTTATTTTCAAAACTCGGCAGTGGCGGCCGCCGATTGGTTGGCTGGCTGCTGCCGCACTGCATTGTGGGAGTTGTAGGAAGCCAGGTCATGTGGAACGTCAGGGGAGGATCAGGGCGAGCGTCGTACATCATGGGCTGGCTGCAGAGAGGAGACCGAGTCAGAGAGACTGCACACAGCTGAACCAAAAGTAAAGTAAGGTGCCGTGTGATGTCTGAGTCTGACTGTAATGATGACATGCCAGTCTTTAGCAGTGCTGTGATATCATCTCTCCTCCCCTGCATGATCTTCCATCAACCTCCATAAGTTTGTGACCCCTCCCCCTTCTAGATACTTGTCGTCTTGCTCACATATTCTCCCTCACTTGTTCCCAGGACAGTCTCAATGCAGTCACCCCTGTACTCTCCTTCTCTGCCCCATAGTGGATTGTTCCTCCAACTCACTGCCCCCAGGCTGTGTATTCCGTTCTGCCCCCCCCCCCCTCTCCCATTCTGTCACCTAGATTCAGGTCTTCTATCTTATCGAGTGCAACTTCTCACTCTCCCTTCTTCTAGTCTCATTTCCCCCTCAATTCTGCTATAAATCTCCCATCCCCCTATCCAATGTAACTTCTACTCCCCCCTCTACACCATCATCACCCCCTTACACACTCCATCCCCCAATTGCATCCATAATTTCACATTCACACTTGTGCAATCACAGACATCGCATGTGATCCGCACCGCATTGCCATGCACATTACATGCAATGTCTGTGCAACTGTATGGCTGAAATCCCATCACATTTACACCAGAATGGTGCAGGACTATTTTTTTGTGTCCACACTGGAATCGGATCACATGGGTGTTGACACCCATGCGATCCAATTCCTGTACCATTTTATAGTTCACACTGCAACCTGCGAACCAATCAGGGGGTGTCATTCGTTTTCTATTGACACCCGCAGTGGTTCGCAGATGTCAGTGTGAACCATCTGTGATTCAGGTGTGATGCGGGAACCCGCACAGGATTCGCAGGGTATCCCACATCACACCACTGTGAACCCATTTCACTACATTTCAATTGTTTTTCATAATTGTTAAAAAAAGAAATTAGATGGATATTTAATAAGCATTAATCTGTGTGTGTGTTTGGGGGGGGGGGGGGGGCTCGCAATCTCCAAAACCAATCTCTCTATGGGATCAGCCATGATCCTTCTCCTTGTCCAGGATTCAACTCTCCCACCCCCCCTCCAGCAGACCTAATCCCCCTGTGCACCCAGCAGCTTCTCTTCTCTCAGCACACAGGGGGATAGTTTCAGGATAGGGGCGAGGGTGCCTTCCTGAACCTTGCACTCTGAATGTAGCATCCTCCTGAGCCCTGCACTCTGTACGTAGCATTCTCCTGAGCCCTGCACTCTGTACGTAGCATTCTCCTGAGCCCTGCACTCTGTACGTAGCATCCTCCTGAGTTCTGCACTCTGTACGTAGCATCCTCCTGAGCCCTGCACTCTGTACGTAGCATGCTCCTGAGTTTTGCACTCTGTACGTAGCATCCTCCTGAGTTCTGCACTCTGTATGTAGCATCCTCCTGAGCCCTGCACTCTGTACGTAGCATCCTCCTGAGCCCTGCACTCTGTACATAGCATCCTCCTGAGCACTGCACTCTGTAGGTAGCATCCTCCCGAGTTCTGCACTCTGTAGGTAGCATCCTCCCGAGTTCTGCACTCTGTACATAGCATCCTCCTGAGTTCTGCACTCTGTACATAGCATCCTCCTGAGCTCTGCACTCTGTACGTAGCATCCTCCTGAGCTCTGCACTCTGTACGTAGCATCCTCCTGAGCTCTGCACTCTGTACGTAGCATCCTCCTGAGCTCTGCACTCTGTACGTAGCATCCTCCTGAGTTCTGCACTCTGTACATAGCATCCTCCTGAGCGCTGCACTCTGTACGTAGCATCCTCCTAAACCCTGCACTTTGTACGTAGCATCCTCCTGCATGTAGCACCAGCATACAGGAGGCACACTGACCACCAATATGCTGGGCCAGTGGTTACCTTTTATTTATCTCATGGATGAAATGTGAGAAATAACGTGTGTGTAATATACAGAGAGTGCAGAATTATTAGGCAAGTTGTATTTTTGAGGATTAATTTTATTATTGAACAACAACCATGTTCTCAATGAACCCAAAAAACTCATTAATATCAAAGCTGAATATTTTTGGAAGTAGTTTTTAGTTTGTTTTTAGTTTTAGCTATTTTAGGGTGATATCTGTGTGTGCAGGTGACTATTACTGTGCATAATTATTAGGCAACTTAACAAAAAACTAATATATACCCATTTCAATTATTTATTTTTACCAGTGAAACCAATATAACATCTCAACATTCACAAATATACATTTCTGACATTCAAAAACAAAACAAAAACAAATCAGTGACCAATATAGCCACCTTTCTTTGCAAGGACCCTCAAAAGCCTGCCATCCATGGATTCTGTCAGTGTTTTGATCTGTTCACCATCAACATTGCGTGCAGCAGCAACCACAGCCTCCCAGACACTGTTCAGAGAGGTGTACTGTTTTCCCTCCTTGTAAATCTCACATTTGATGATGGACCACAGGTTCTCAATGGGGTTCAGATCAGGTGAACAAGGAGGCCATGTCATTAGTTTTTCTTCTTTTATACCCTTTCTTGCCAGCCACGCTGTGGAGTACTTGGACGCGTGTGATGGAGCATTGTCCTGCATGAAAATCATGTTTTTCTTGAAGGATGCAGACTTCTTCCTGTACCACTGCTTGAAGAAGGTGTCTTCCAGAAACTGGCAGTAGGACTGGGAGTTGAGCTTGACTCCATCCTCAACCCGAAAAGGCCCCACAAGCTCATCTTTGATGATACCAGCCCAAACCAGTACTCCACCTCCACCTTGCTGGCTTCTGAGTCGGACTGGAGCTCTCTGCCCTTTACCAATCCAGCCACGGGCCCATCCATCTGGCCCATCAAGACTCACTCTCATTTCATCAGTCCATAAAACCTTAGAAAAATCAGTCTTGAGATATTTCTTGGCCCAGTCTTGACGTTTCAGCTTGTGTGTCTTGTTCAGTGGTGGTCGTCTTTCAGCCTTTCTTACCTTGGCCATGTCTCTGAGTATTGCACACCTTGTGCTTTTGGGCACTCCAGTGATGTTGCAGCTCTGAAATATGGCCAAACTGGTGGCAAGTGGCATCTTGGCAGCTGCACGCTTGACTTTTCTCAGTTCATGGGCAGTTATTTTGCGCCTTGGTTTTTCCACACGCTTCTTGCGACCCTGTTGACTATTTTGAATGAAACGCTTGATTGTTCGATGATCACGCTTCAGAAGCTTTGCAATTTTAAGAGTGCTGCATCCCTCTGCAAGATATCTCACTATTTTTGACTTTTCTGAGCCTGTCAAGTCCTTCTTTTGACCCATTTTGCCAAAGGAAAGGAAGTTGCCTAATAATTATGCACACCTGATATAGGGTGTTGATGTCATTAGACCACACCCCTTCTCATTACAGAGATGCACATCACCTAATATGCTTAATTGGTAGTAGGCTTTCGAGCCTATACAGCTTGGAGTAAGACAACATGCATAAAGAGGATGATGTGGTCAAAATACTCATTTGCCCAATAATTCTGCACTCCCTGTATATATATATATATATATATATATATCATAAATTATTCCATAAACACATAGCACATACTAAAGGGGGGGTGTCTGCACTGAAGGGGGTGTGAACTGAAGGGGGTCTGTGTAACATGCAGGGGGTCCAGAGCTGTGGGGGCTGTGTAATGTAAAGGGGTCCAGAGGTGCAGGGGGCTGTGTATAGTAAAAGGGATGCAGTGATGCAGGGTGCTGTGTAATGTAAAAGGGTGCAGGGGGCTTTGAGATGTAAAGGGGTCCAGTGATGCAGGGGGCTGTGTAATGTAAAGGGGTCCAGAGGTGCAGGGTGCTGTGTAATGTAAAGGGGTCCAGAGGTGCAGGGTGCTGTGTAATGTAAAGGGGTGCAGTGATGTAGGGTTCTGTGTAATTTTAAAGGGGTCCAGTGATGCAGGGGGCTGTGTGTTGTAAAGAGGTGCAGGGTGCTGTGTAATGTAAAGGGGTCCAGAGGAGCAGGGGGCTATGTGATGTAAAGGGGTCCAGTGATGCAGGGGGCTGTGTAATGTAAAGGGGTCTAGTGATGCAGGGTGCTGTGTAATGTAAAGCGGTCCAGAGGTGCAGAGTGCTGTGTAATGTAAAGGGGTCCAGAGGGCTGTGTAGTGTAAAAGGGTCCAGAGGTGCAGGGGGCTATGTGATGTAAAGGGCTCTAGTGGTGCAGGGGCTGTGTAATGTAAAGGGGTCCAGTGATGCAGGGGGCTGTGTAATGTAAAGGGGTCCAGAGGTGCAGGGGGCTATGTGATGTAAAGGGGTCCAGAGGTGCAGGGGGCTATGTGATGTAAAGGGGTCCAGAGGTGCAGGGGGCTATGTGATGTAAAGGGGTCCAGAGGTGCAGGGTGCTGTGTAATGTAAAGGGGTGCAGGGGGCTATGTGATGTAAAGGGGTCCAGAGGTGCAGGGGGCTATGTGATGTAAAGGGGTCCAGAGGTGCAGGGGGCTATGTGATGTAAAGGGGTCCAGTGGTGCAGGGGGCCACTTGACTGGACTTGCCCCCCAGGCCTAAGGCTGCCAGCCCTCCCCTGGCAGTAGCTCTGCTACATACCACATGTGGTTTCTCTTTTAGCATGGGTGCCATTCCCAAATTGCCTTGAATTTATTTCGGTGATCGTCAAGCATTCCCTAATTGGATAAGGTAGAGAGGGAAAAATTTGAAGGGGTCCTGTGAATGGCACCTGGGACACAGAAACCAGAAGACAGCAGCAAACACTGTCGTATCAGCATCTACTACAGTTAATCTCTGCAACCAGGAGTCCCACCAGTATGGTATATGAATATTAGCATTGGTCTAAGTTGGACCTATGTACATATGCAAAAAAAATAATAAAAAAAAATACATTAATGGAGTAGCTATAAAAAAAATAGCATGCCATTAAGATGACAGCTCTGCAAATGGAATGGAATTCCCAGAGCTAGAAGGTTGCGAGTATGCAGAAATTGTAACTGTATACATGAGCAAAATTATACCTAAATATGCAGTACATGCTGAAGTACAGAAAATACCTGTTGATCCTGCCAGCAATCTAGAACGCCTAAGTTCCTGTTGTGAGCCGACGACGCTGCACTAATAACTCAAACTTTATTATGCATAGTATTAGATGGCACAGACATATAACATGGGCATAGTAGCAGGCAAACCCCCAGAGGCTCGAGAGACATTTCTTTATTTCAGGTACTAATATAGTGCTGTAAATTTTCACAGCACTTTACATATATTGTACATTCACATCAGTGCACTCAAGAAGCTTACAATCTAAGGTCCCAAAGTCACATTCATGCATACCAATTTAGACATTAGCCATTTAACCTACAAGCATGTCTTTGGGGTGTGGGAGAAAACCGGAACAACCGGAGGAAATCAACAGAGGAACAACATGCAAACTCCATGAACGTATTGCAGTGGTTGGAATTTGAACTGACGACCCTAGTGCTGCTATGTGGAAGCCTTGTTATCTGGCGACTATCCTGTACATATGGGGGATTTGTGTGGGTAGGGTACATGCCACCCATCGCAAACAACAAAATGTGAAAGCGGAGGACTAACGTTCTCAGCAAAGTACAGAATTCCAATATAAAGGAACAGTAATATAAATTATTATATACTGTATATGCATTGCCGGTCAAATTAAGTATTGAACACATCACCATTTTTCTGGGCAAATATTTGTAAAGGTGCCTCCTGTATAGGGAATCTAGTTGCATGCATTGCTCAGGTGTGATATTGGCCCATTCTTTCACACAGTCTTCAAGTATTGAAGGTTCCGTGGGCCTCTTCTATGAACTCTGATCTTTAGTTATTTTCATAGACTTTCTATTAGATTGAAGTCAGGCGATTCGCAGCCTTTATTTTCTTTCTTTGAAACCAATTGAGTTTCCTTGGCTTTGAGTTTCCCCTCTCCACAACTGCACCTCTGGACCCCCTTACATTACACGTTTGGGATCATTGTCTTGCTGAAATGTCCACCCTTGTTTCATCTTCATCTTCTTGGTAGATGGCAGCAGATTGTTATTAAGAAAGTCTTGGTACATTTTTCTATTCATCCTTCCTTCAATGACATGAAGTTTGCCAATACCACATGTAAAACACACATGGAGTGCCCGAGCAGGTAGTGGCTTTGGGGGGGCGGGCGGAAGAGCCAGTCGGTACATCTGGGACCGCTGCAACAACCCCCTTCTCTCACGGCTCTGATCAGTCTTGGGCAGCGACTGTCAGCCGAGCAGAGTGAAGCCGACTCCCCCTCCTCCTTTATGTCTATACAGTGCTGTGCATGCAGGAGGAGGGGGAGGCGGCTTGACTCTGACAGCCGTTGCCGAGACTGATCAGAGCCGTAACCATGGAGAGAAGGGTATCGTTGTGTCGGTCCCATATGTGCTGACTGGCTCGGGGGCGGCTCACACCCGCTCCCTGCAAAGCCACTACCTCGGGCTCTCTGTGGTGTGTGTTCTGAGGTACATTATGGGTCTGAAGGGGGGGGGGGGTCTGCACTGTAGCTGGGAGTCTGCATTGTAGGGGGGTCTGTGTAACATGCAGGGGGTCCAGAACTGTTAAGGGGGGTGTTTGTGTAACATACAAGCATCTAGAGGTGCAGGGTGCTGTGTAATGTAAAGGGGTCTAGAGGTGCAGGGTGCTGTGTAATGTAAAGGGGTCTAGAGGTGCAAGGGTTGCGTAATGTAAAGGGGTCCAGAGTTACAAGGGCAGTGTAATGTAAAGGGATGCAGGGTGCTGTGTGATGTAAAGGGGTCCAGAGGTACAAGGGCTGTGTAATGTAAAGGGATGCAGGGTGCAGTGTGATGTAAAGGGGTCCAGAGGTACAAGGGCTGTGTAATGTAAAGGGGTCCAGAGGTGCAGGGTAATGTAAAGGTTCAGAAGTACAAGGGTTGTGTAATGTTAAAAGGTTCAGAGGTGCAGTGCTGTGTAATGCAAGAGGTATGCAGGGGGCACAGTGGAGTGTTTTTACATTTTAAGGTGGGGGGGTGCCCAATATAGGATCCACCCCGGGTGTCAAATGCTCCTGGTTACGCCCCTGACACCATGACATTCCCACCTCCAAACTTCACTGTTGGTATGGGGGTGTTTTTGAGATGATGTGCAGTGCCATTTGACCTCCAAACATGGTGTGTATTATGGAATCCAAAGAGTTAATTTTGGTCTCATCTGACCAGACTATATTCTCCCCCCAGTATTTCACAGGCTTGTCTATATGTTGTGCAGCAAACTTTCAATGATCTTCAACATGCTTCTTCTTCAGCATGGAGTCTTTGAGTTTATTACTTATTGTTTTCTTTGAAAGAATTGTACCTGCTAATTCCAGGTCTTTCTGAAGCTCTCCACAAGTGGTCTTTGGCTCTTGGACAACTCTTCTGATAATTTGTTTCAACCCTCTGTCAGAAATCTTGCGAGGAGCAACAGGTCATGGACGGTTTATGGTGAAATTATGTTCTATCCACTTCCGGATTATGGCCCCCAACAGTGCTCAGTCGAACATTCAGAAATTTAGAAATCCTTCTGTAATCAATGTCATCAGAATGTTTGCAACAATAAGGTTGCAAAGGTCTTGAGAGAGCTCTTTGCTTTTACTCATCATGAGATGTTTCTTGTGTGACACCTTGGTAATGAGACACCTTTTTATAGGCAATCAGTTGAGACTGAACCAGCTAATAATAATTTGCACTGACTAGGGGCAGGATTATTTTGTAATGACTGATAGATTTCAGCTGGTGTCTTGGCTTTCCATGCCTTTTTTCATTTTACTTTCTTCATGTGTTCAATACTTTTACCCCTGTGCCATTTGATCTTATTACACAACTAAATTGTTGAATTATGTGTTTTGGATTCTTTGTATGTATGGGTTGTTGCTGACACGTGGTGAACAGTTCATGTCAATAGCACCATTAGAAATATATTTACCTAAAAAAAATGGTGATGTGTTCAATACTTATTATACCCGATATCTATCTATCTATCTATCTATCTATCTATCTATCTATCTATCTATCTATCTATCTATCTATCTATCTATCAAGCAGCACAGTGATGGCAAACCAAGCAACACAGCAGAGACCATATGATAGACCTATGCAACAAGCTTCTTTCTAGCACCATCCATCATAAGCAACATGAACATTTGTATAAAGATAACATTTTCTAGACTTGACATCTTCTCCTTCTGTTAACCATATGGCAAATCAGCAGTTACAAATCTGTATCAATTACAACCTTCAAAATAAATGGCTCTCTATTGAAAATTTAGCTAAGTAGTCTGTCCACTTCCTACTGCCTACTACTTGTCACATGCTGAATCGGCCTTTATTCTGCCACATATGTAAGTGGTTACAGCCACCAACACAATTGTGCGTGTGATACTTTTAACAGTAAGATGAAAGTCTGCAAAACCGTACATTAATCAGTGAGAGAAATATGTATGAGCTCTCTGAGCTATTATGAGAACATATGTCTGTTTGGCATAAGCTTGGACTAGCATCTCCCACTCACCAAATTGTCACCACAGCACATCTGATCATAAGAAACAACAATATTTGAAGTGGTGTAAATCTGCTAGATGTGACACAGAACTGAAGCCTAAAAGTCTATCCAACCTCCCCATTAGCTATCTTACACTAGAAACATCAGAGATGTAAAAAGATATCATATGAATATAGATGCCTTCAGATTTTATTTGACTGGGGACTTGCCAGACATTATTAGCAATACAGATTATGGGTCACAAATATAGAAAGAATAAGCTATGATTTGGGCACAGTGTGAAATTTCTGTAATGCAACTTGAAGATGTAGCTCAGGGTTCGGCAACCTATGGCCTGCGGACCCAGCCAGCTGCTGCTAAATGTCTGGCCCATGAGTGAACGTGATGAATTCACGTGCACTCAGCCCGCGGACAAGAGCGGAGCAGGGAGCACGAAGCTAAATGAGAACACGGAAGAGACACACAGCAGTGGGAGCTTCCAGGGTTAACATTCCAGGTGATTAGTTGCTAGGTGGTCCTAGCAACTAATCATCAGCTTGGTAATCTGAAAAAAATACTTTGGAGAGAAGGAGGACCAGGACCAAACAAAATTGCATTTAAAGTGGTTGTAAACCGTGTTACACCATTTTTCTTTACAGGTAAGCCTATAATAAAGGTACCGTGAATATCTCCTAAACTTGCACAGTTTAGGAGATATTCACTGTATTCACATGTGCCGATGTCACGGGCACATGCGCACTGAAGAAACGGCCCGCTCGTACCATTTATTCAGTAGCCGTGCTGTGCTGTGACCGGTGGCTGCTGCTGACGTCATCCCGGCTCTGGCCAATCACATCGCCGGAGCCCTCTATCCTGGAAATAACTTCTAGAGATACGACGCTGGTCACAGCAGTGTGCGGGGACCGCTGCAACAGCTTTGATCTAAGGTACATTTTTCATAATGAGCTAGTATGCGATGCATACTAGCTCAATATGCCTTTGTCTTGCAGGGTTTTTTTTTTTTTTTTTATCCATAAAGATTTTATTGAAAGGAAGACAGGTAAATACATCGGTACAAACATATCCTAAAAGGCAATACAATGAAAAGCCAAGTCTTCACAAGAGGAAATATAACAAGATGTTTACAGGAGGGATAAAGGTACCCTTTAGGTATGCAATGTATGAATCAGAGAACAGTCAGGGAAGCCTTAGAAAACATCTCAACCCTATTTCGCACCTAAAGAAGATGGGCAGTAAAGTAGTTCTGGGGTAACAGTTCCAATTGTTCCTAATACAAAGGGCTTCAGTGATCACCGAAAGACCATACCCAATCTGGAATCCCTGTCTATTGGATTATGTCCCATATTTGCCGTTCGGATCCTCTTGATTCAAGTGGGGTGGGGGAGGTGGCCGACTAGCGGGGATCCCATCTACCACCCACGCCCGGCTTCAAAAGATGAGAAAGAGAGAATGAAAAGAGAGAGAAAGAAAAAGGAAACAAAGAGGGAAAGATAAAAGAAGAGAGAGAGAAAAAAAAAAAAAAAAAAGGGGGGGGGAGTGGGGGGAAGCCTTTTTCTTGGAAGATATATTTTTAAAAGAAAAGGAGGTAGGTGGGGGAGTCCACTACCCTCACCGTTTACAGCGCAGCACTCGCGCCACAGAGTGGCAGTGTCAAAAACCAGACATCCGTCGGATATCTCCAGCGGGTTCTCAATTAGCCCGTGTTCCGTATGAGGATCTGGTCTTGCAGGGTTTTTCAACCACTTTAATACAGATCTTATCTCATAATCATTTTGCTTGTGTGAAGCCCAAGACAGACCAAGATAATATGATTAGTTGGAGTCCTTGTTATCCCCATAGTTATTCGATTCTTACAACTGCCCTTGGTCAGTGCTGGTTTTGAAAGACATGAGCAACTGCGTGTATCAACTATAAAATCTTGGTCATAATTTTGCTTACTGTTCATTAACAGTTTTCTGTCACATACACTGGGGTACATCAATGGGCAGGATACATACACAGTCTGGGTAGTAAAAGGTCCGTTGGCCAAGTCTTGTTTTAAAAGAAACTTGTCATAGAGTATACGATAAAATAATGTGCAAGCAGATGTTACCTGCAGTGAGAACCAGATGTCAACATGAGCAACAGATCCAGACATACAGGCAGTTGAACCTACATGCAAATCTCGAATTTTCTTGTAAAAGTCACATTGATATGCACGTCATTTTTCCTTCTAAGTCTCTCTATAAGTCCTTTAATATGATGGGTGGGCTTGCAGACAAAAAAGGGAGACAAGAAGGAGCGGGCAAAACAGAACTTTAAGGCTTCATTTCCATGGACGTTTTTGGACGTTTTTACAGCCACTTTTCTGAGCGTTTTTTGCAGGTTAAAAATGGCTCTCCATGTTAGTCTATGGCCTCATGCCCACCATGACGTTTTTGATGGCTGAGCCGGTTTTAAGCTGCAAAAAAAAACCCAGGACCAGTGAGTTCTGAAGCTCCAGCGTTAGAGCTGTAAATATGCCAGATGTTAAAAAAAACTCTCAAAAACGCGCAAAAACGCTACTGCTGTGTTTTTGAGCACCACCTCAAAATAAAAAAATTAAAATAAAATAAAAATTTTAAGCTGTAAAAAAGGCTAAAAAAAGTGGCTGTAAAAACGTCCATGGAAATGAAGCCAAACAGTAAAGGCCACACACAATCTGCTAATAATCTCCACTGCCTACACTTTTTGACCCACACATTGGGTTTCACCAAAGGTAGCCTCTACTTATCCATGATTTAATTAGTCTAAAATTACCAGGTTGGTGACAGGTTTACTTCAAAAGTTCAAGTATCTTGAAAAGGTTTTTCTTCAGTCTAAGGCCTTGTTCACACAGGGCGATGATATGTGTGCTCCATTGAGGACCATGTTTTGCTGGCGTGGTGATGCACAGGTATATCGTTGTATCCCCCTGTCGGCAGTTCCATTGTTGTCTATTGGGATGCAGCAGCTGCACAGATACAGCTGCTGCTCCCAATATGACATTGGTGTGGGTGCACAGCTCCAAATGCACCCTGGGTGAGTTTGGTGACCCGCACTCGCACCAATGTCTTATTGGGACACAACGGCTGTGTCCGTGCAACCACTTTGTTCCAAGAGACATAAATAGGACTACTCTACTCACACGGAGAGGCACAGATGCATGCCGATGCAGGTAAACATGGCCCTGGACAGGGATTGGCATTGCCCCGCATGAACGAGGCCTATATGTTCATATAACAAATTAGGCTCCAAAGCGACACAATAGTTACGTTGTGCTCAGCGGGTGGGACCACAATGTCCATGTAGAGGCAGAGATTCAGAATTCAGATTCAGAATACTTTAATAATACCAAAGGGAAATTACGAATAAATACCAAAGGGAAATTACAAATAAATCCCAAAGGGAAATTACTGATTAATCCCAAAGGGAAATTACTGATTAATCCCAAAGGGAAATTACTGATTAATCCCAAAGGGAAATTGTAAACACGTGGAAGCGTTGAAAGCTAAAGATCCTAGTGGCTGTAGCAATAGAGCAAAGATTTGCTGAAACAGAAACAGTACTGTAAGTATTAGAAACTTTAATTTACTATTGTGTGCTTTGAAACCTTTTATTTCCGAGACAGGGTCTTTTTAAGACTGTAAAACTCTGGGGAATGGTAAAAATAAATAAAAAATCAGCATCTTTTATTAAAGCTACATTTCGAGTGGTAAAGTTAAAACAAGACTTGTTCAAGTACCGACTTTTATATTTGTGGAATTCTAAAATTAAAAAAGAAAAAATTACCTTAGGCAGTGCTGCTGTTGGATCATATTTGGGTCCCAAAACAAATATCTTTTGCCCTCTGCGTACCACACCACTGAAGACTCGAGCAAATGCAATAAAATAACTTTTATTCTCTGTATCTTGCTTGTCTGACTTTTCAACCGAACTCCGCACTTCATACATAAGAGCATCACCTGTATAACATATCCAAACAAAAGTTAATTTATGATGTTACGCAAAAGGGTGTACAGTGTGACATTTTGGGATTTTTGAACTTTACTTAGAGTTGTAAGGGAATTTTTTTTTTCCGCGGAAATGACTGTTTACAGGGTATAGAGACATAATAGTTAACGGATTCCTTTTAAAATTGATTAAAAATTGATAAAAATCAATCATATTATGTACCTCTAGTTTTGTTTTTGCATGTTATCCTGCCTCTATGCTATACAGAGCCATAGAGAAGTGATGGTTTGGAAAATGAAACTAGAATCTCCCAGTACTGTGGTCATCAGGAAACAGACAACCAGGAAGTGTCCAGAACAGAGAAGAATTACAGCAACATCAGAGCAAAAACAAACAATGAGGACATGAAACCAGGACTGCAGTAAAGTAAAGGACTAAAAAAAAATCCTTTAGTGACCCTTTAAAGTTCATTAGGAGACAAGAACAATATACAGGACCATGAGTCATATTTCCACCCTACAGGAAAATCAACACTATAAAAACAGAGGCTGTACAATGCCTTGCAAAAGTATTCACCCCCCTTGGCAATTTTCGTGTTTTATTGCCTCACAATCTGGAATTAACATGGATTGTTTGAGGATTTGCATCATTTAATTTACAGAACATGCCCACAACTTTGAAGATTTTTTTTTTCTATTATTGTGAGGAAAAAAAACAAATAGGACAAAATAACAGAAAACGTTAATGTGCATAACTATTCACCCCCCTAAAGTCAATACTTTGTAGAGCCACCTTTTGTGGCTATCACAGCTCCAAGTTGCTTTGGATAAGTCTCTATGAGCTTGTCACATCTTACCACTGGGATTTTTGCCCATTCCTCCTTGAAAAACTGCTCCAGCCCCTTTAAGTTGGATGGTTTGCGCTTGTGAACAGCAATCTTTAAAGTGGTTGTACACCCTAGCCTAAGTCTTACCTGTAGGTGGTGGAAATATCTCCTAAACCTACACGGTTTAGAAGATATTTACAATTTACAATACGATCATTTCTTCTGCGCATGCGCCAATGTATTTGGCACATGCACGCTTTAGAAAGGGCACATTGTTCCATTTCTAGCTTGGGTCATGGCGTGACTGGCGGCTCCTGCGCTCATGCACGGGAGTGACATGCCAGCTATGCTGGGAACTCAGTGTACTCTCCTGCAAATGATCAGACTTGTCCATTCACTGGGAAGCTCAGTGTATTGCTGCTTCTCCCCCCCCCCAGCTCTTATGCAGCTGAGAGGAGAGGGAATGTGATCACTTATTAAAAAAAAGGAAAAATACATTTATAATGTATTTTTATATCTATACAAAAAAATTCCTTTCATTTCCATTTTAAACTGAATTCATTGTTTTACAAGGTGAACGTTTACAATCACTTAAACAGCTTGCAGACAATGGGGGACATCAAGTGATACACTTCTTCCCATCTCTCTTTCTTGCCATGCTCGCTCTCCGCCTGGCCTCCGGTTGGCTGTTGCAGGCCACGTCCCTTCAGCTTCCGGGTTATACACCCCTCGTTGTCAACTTTTGGGAATCAGTCCTTGGCGCCAATCGACCAATTTGAAAGTATGGGGTTCTCTGCTCAAGCCCCCTGCTTTCTGTCTAAACACAGCCATTACTGAGTGCTATATCCTAATTGACATTCATCTTATAGACATCCTGCATAGCCATAAACTCCTGAAGAAGCGAGCAGAGCTTGCGAAACGTGTCGAGTTTACAGATGCATATGTATACCTTTTACTACCAATATTGTTAGTATATGTTTATGGTTGTAAGTATTTTGTATCATGCTGTTTTCATGGGTTTGCCAGCCATGTCCACGTTTATTTTTTATGATTATACATTTTCAAATAAAGCCAGAGACCCATTTACTCTATTTACTTGTTCTGACCTTTATGCCCACCTCATTCAAAGTCCCATGGGCTAAATTTTGTTTTATTGTATGTGTGTTGGGGATGGGGGGGAAGGGGGGTGTCATAAAATGAGACAGCTTTCAGGCCATTCTCTTTTTCAACAGGAGCCCAGCAGCGGATATTGTGGACTTGATGTCCCCGGTGCCCACTGATTAGTACAGATGCAAGCCACCTATGTAATCAAGGCAGATAGTGGTTCTGTCAGAGGGGATGGTATTGCTCATGTGTTTCTGCCAAGCAGGAACATTGATTTTTGCCTTCCCCTAGTCAAAGCACCTCCCCCACAGCGAGTAAGCACAACTCGTAAATATTGTAGTCCTGCTATATGTTGTTGATCGCCACCATTACAAGTAAAAAAAAAAGGCCTCATGTACACTGCTGCTGGTAAACGGACATTTAGGAGCAGTTGGCCATTTTTTTCAACTGCTCATAAACTCTCCTCTGTTTTATCTTATCAGTACATGTAGTTTATGGATGTTTCTAGGCAGTTGACAGTAGAGGCTTTTTCTGGAACCCCAAAAAATGCATCAGAAGCCGCGGCTAAACACGTTTGGCGCTTGAAATGCCTCTAAACTCGGCTTCTGATGCATTTTTTTTTTAAACGCTTCAAACGCTTCTAGACGCAAACACAGCATGTAAACGCGGCTAAGCGAAAGTTTTTAGACACAGGTTTCTATCTGTCAAGTTAAATCGGTCAGGAGAGGTTGAACAACGTCTCATGTGCATGAAGCCTAAATTGGTGAAGAAATTACATTTTGTAACAAAAAAAAAAAATTTACATAAAAAATATTTAATTTTTTTTCAAAATTGTCAGTCTTTTTTGTTTATAGCGCAATAAATAAAAACCACAGAGGTGATCAAATACCACCAAAAGAAAGCTCTATTTGTGGGGAAAAAAAGACAAAAAATGTATTTGGGCAGTGTTTAGCACGATTGCACAATTGTCATTTAAATTAACGCAGTGCCGAATCGCAAACAATGGCCTAGTCATGAAGGGAGGTAAATCTTGCGCAGCTGAAGTGGTTAATATAGGTTTTAATGAAGTTCACGCATCCACTTCTTATTAGAGGGCAGAATTGTTTTATTTTTATTTTATGGGTATATTGCTGTTCAACTATATTGCTTTGTTTGCACAAAATTATGCTGACCTGGTCTCTTTGGCTAATGAATGACAATTCTTGGTTATCGGTTTTAATGTTTACTTTTAGTGACCAGACAGCAGATCAGTAAGGGTTAACAATTAACCCAGACTATTTAATCACCGGAGATAGGATATCAGGTCAGGCTGATGAGGGAAGGTTGTAGCTCTTCCGAAATGCATTCCCAGAGTATACACACACACTCACTCACTCCCTTGTTGTGTTTCGAGACTGTACTATAATTCCGGCACAGGAGTTTCGCCCAGCAAAGTTTTGGCTCTCCTGATCAGAGAACACCAGTGGCTCTCGCGGCTCAACTGCGGCTTTGCGTCCCGCTCTCAGAGACGACTTTTCTCTCCATACCTTCAGCGACTTACTACACCATATTGGGTTCCTTGGCGTCTCTCATCTTTTCTATCTATTTGATTAACAATATATGACCATGGGTTATATTGCCACCCTACTGGAGAATGAACTTTAAGAAAAGAGACGCTGAAGGTCAGCCATAGGGTATTTAACCTTTTCTATGACGGTCATTAGTTGTAGCAAGCAGTACAACAAAAAGCAACAGGTGGGGAGGAAGTTGTCTCTCTCAAAGGATTCCGGGAAAGGGATTTTATGTTTAAAGATAACTCCACGTTTTATGTTTCACCCATATTTAGGGTGCAACATGAACATGGTCAGCAAACTGGCCCCACCACTTACAGAACTGTGGGGCTCTTCTCTCAGCTGGCTCCGGTCATTTCTCAAAGTCCATTGATACTTCCTGCAGCACCATTGCGGAAGGTTATTCGCTCTGTGTGGACCAGTCATTAGAGGAGTATTCTGTAGGAAACAGAGCACTGCTCCCACGATCCACTGACTGTGGCTGCAATGGCTTGCAGGCTCAAATGCAAAAGAGTCGGTATGCAATTACCTCATTTTGCATGCAATGGGCAGGCCACGCCATTCCATTGCTTTGTTTACAGCAGAAGCAGCGTAGCCTAAAGCAGCCATTTTCAACCAGGGTGCCTTTAGGTGTATTCAGGGGTGCATTGATAAAATGCCTAGAAATTGCCCAAAAATTGTATACAAGCAGATCAAGCCTGACTAATAGTCACATAAAGCCAAAAGTTCATTGTGCACCATACAACCTTCCAGCCACACCATGACATCATCAGTTGATGAGGAGGATGTTTGGCACTTGCACAGCATCCTTGTTTGCCCTCTCCCTGCCCTTCTCCATTAGCTCCGGGGTCACATTAGCTGAATGTGGGCGAGAAACTGAGGGAGAAGAAAATACTAGTCAGTACCATTGTGCAAAGGTGTGTTTGCTTTGGAAGAATAATCTCCTCTAAATTTGGGTGTCCCAACATTAGAGGTTGTTGCTGCATTATGTAAAACTATTTGTTTAGTTTTTAAACCTTAGAATGGGGTGCCCCAAAATGGTACGGAATTTTTAAAGGGTGCCTTGACTGAAAAAAGGTTTAGAAACACTGGCCTAAAGGATATCACCATAATAATACTTTTGTTGCTTTTAACTTAGGGTTAAAAGGGTAAACCCTTGTGTTTTTTCACCTTAATGCATCCTATGCAGTGTCCGCCCCAGCCCCCGTTTAACTTACCTGAGCCCCGAATTTCCATGGGCGTGATACCAGGATGCTTTCCCTATGGCTTGTTGGCTCTTCATTGGAAAGATTGATAGCAGCGCAGCCATTGGCTCCCACTGCTGTCAATCAAATCCAATGACGCGGCCGCCGGGGACGGGCGGAGTCATACACACGGCGGCTATGTACGCCGAGTGTATCACACGGAGCGTGCCCGCAAGGTAAACCCCTCAGGAGAGAGCTTCCCAGAGGGGGTTAGCTATTGCGGGGAGGAGCCGCGAGAGCCACTGTGGGACCCCAGAAGAGGACGATCGGGGCCACTCAAAATGAACTGCACAGTGGAGGCAAGTATGACGTGTTTGTTATTTTATTTTTTTACACTGAACATTAAGTATCCCTTTAATTCACACTGCATTTTAACTCCTGCTGTGGAAAGAGTGCAATAGATTCTTGCGGTTGAATTCAAAGGGGCTTGCAGGTAATCGCAGTCACTCAGCCCATACAATGCAATGAAAGACTGACAGCGGCTGCAGATGTCCACCATTGTTTGGATGTAATCACACGTGTAGCAATCACCTGTGCTTAGAGACAGATGATCAACCCTGGACGCAAAGAGCTTTTTAAATGTACTATTTTGCCCATCCAACAGATAATATGATGTCATCTTTGTAATAACTGTTTTTCAGCCCATTGAAGTGAACCTTGTCTGAACTAAAAAGTCCCTATAGAGCACTTTCGATCTTAGGTTCAGGCTGTAAAAATAGCCTTGAATTCTCTCCAAGTCAGGATTAAGCCATTTTCACTGCCTTTTAACTGTTAAATAACAGCACTCTATGAGGCTGCCATTTGACAATTAAATGACAAGCGCCAAGAAGGTTGGGGTTCATGTTAAAGACAAGTCAACGCCAGGAATACAGCCTTGTTGTATGATCCAAAGAGTTCCACAGTGGCACATTGTTTAATTTAAAGAATAACACATTCACACGCAGGCTCTATGAGGTACAAGCACAGTTGTTGCCTTAGGCACTTTTTAAGCCAGGCAAGATTCTTTTAAAATGTATGTAAACCCTAAAAATGTACTTGAAAAGTGCAAAAAAAAAAATCTGTTGATCTTGGCAGAAGAGCTCACCTATGCAGACTTCCTGTGTTATCTCAGAGGCTACTTAGCCCTATTAGTTCTCATCCTGGAGGGGGAGTGGTTGAGTAGCTTACCAAAAGATAATGGTCATGGCTAGTCCACAACAAAGCTGTGTTGAAAACCCACAACAAAGCTTGGTAGCTGAGTGCATTTCTCGCAGACCAACAGGTATCTTCCTGTATTTGCAGGGACTAAGGGATAAAGCACAAGAAAACGTGCATGTACTGCTGTATATATTATGGTGGCGGCAGCAGGGGGTTATACTGCAGCTAACAGGAGTGTGTACACCAGGGGTCGGCAACCTATGAGCTGCACCCGGCCCACCACTGCTAAATGTCCGACCGATCAGTGCCCGTGATTAATTCACAGCACTCGGCCCGCGGACATTTTCACCACTGTACTATTCGTTGGACAGCAGCCGGTATCGCAGTGCTGGATGGTAGCGGGAACTGCTGGAGTTAACGTTTTACGTAAAACAGCAGGTGATTGGTTGCCGGTGGACCCTAGCAACCAATCGCCAGCCTGTTAATGTGAAAAGTTAACTTCAGCAGTTCCCGCCACCATCCAGACCCGCGATGCCAATCCCTGATCTGCTGTACACCTGTGCAAGGTAGGAGAGTTCTACCTACACAGTGTGTGTGTGTGGGGTGCAGGGGACACTACAGTCGGGGGGGGGGGTACAGAGGACACTGCTTTGGGGAGCACAGGAAACTTGCTATGGGGGAGGGGGGCAGAGGACACTATGGGAGTGATGTGAAGGGGGACAGAAGACACTGCTATAGGGAGTTCAGAGGACACTGCAATAGGGGAGACCCTATCAGGGACCCCTTCTCCCCTGGGGACAGGGACCCCTTCTCCCCTGGGGACAGGGACCCCATCTCCCCTAGGAACAGGGCACCCATCTCCCTTAAGGACGGGAACCCCATCACCCCTTGGAACAGGGCACCCATCTCCCCTTGGGACAGGAACCCCATTCTCCCCTTGGGATGGGGCGCCAATCTCCCTTCGGGATGGGGCGCCCATCTCCCCTAGGGACGGGAACCCCATCACCCCTTGGAACGGGGCCCCCCATCTCCCCTTGGGACAGGAACCCCATCTCCAGACCATGCTGGCTGGCAGGGCTGACGTCGGCTTACTTAAGTGCCAGGATGGGGGAGGGTGCAGTAAATTCTGAATCCCCAGCCACATGCTCCCTGAGGGGGAACTGGCTTTGTATTAGTGAAGCACCTTAAAGTTATGTAAACCTGTACTGTTATTATTGAGTGAATAACTTGTATAGCGCTACAAATGCGAACTGAATCGCCTCAAGGCGCTTGGCATCCATTTTCCTTCTATTTAGCCTTCAGAATAGGTGGGTCTTGAGTTTTTTCTTGAAGGCCTGGCGATTCACTTTCGTTCAGATGTTAGTTGGTAATGCGTTCCACAGTCGAGGTCCTTGGACTGCAAATCTTCGTTCGCCTTTGGTCTTGTAGTGGGCCTTGGGGATTTGTAGTAGATTTTGGTTAGTTGAACGAAGAACACGATTGGGGTTGTGGTATTTTCTCACATAAATATTGGGGGGAGATTCCGTGTACACATTTGTGTGTCAGGCATAGGGCCTTAAATGTGACTCTGTTCTTTACAGTCAGCCAATGCAGGAAACTCAGGGAGGGAGTGATTGACTCCCAGTGTTTTTTTTCCTGTTACCAGTTGTGCCGCCATGTTCTGGACAACTTCTAGACGAGCAATCTGGTATTTTGGGAGTCCGAGGTAGAGAGTTTGCATAGTCCAGCCAGAAGTTAATAATTGTTCCAACCACTACTGCTGTGTCTTCTTTCGGGATGAAGGAGACGAGTCTTCGTAGCAGACGTAGCAGATGGTGAGATCCGCTAACTACTGATCCTATTTGTACATCCATTGTCATGTCAGAGTAAAAAATGACTCCCAGGCTTTTGACTTTGTTGCTTGGGGTGATGGTTTGTCCCAAGATGGGCGGTGGCGTCCATGTCGTCCTGGCAAGTCTCTTTCGGTTTCCGCGGAGTAGAAGAAGTTCTGTTGTTGATCCATTGAGTTTAAGGTGACTCTCCATCATCCAGTTGTCTATCAAAGTGAGGCATTGTTCTAGTGTGGGGTTTTGGTCCTTTTTGTTGCCGGTACGAAAATAAAGTTGAGTGTCGTCCGCGTAGGAATGGTAGAGTAGGTCCTGGTTACTGCTAATTTTGAGGAGTGGGCGGAGATAAATGTTGAATAGTATGGGCGACAGGGGTGATCCTTGAGGGACTCCGCATGAAACGGTATGTGCTTCATACGTGAAAGTTCCTAGTTTCACTGTCTGGGATCGATTTTCCAGGAATGATGAAAACCAGGGTAGATCCGAGTCTCAGTCTACTGAGTCTACTAGGTTAGGATTATTATGATCTTCATTTATTAGCAGGTGATTGCAGCTCTCCACATACATTGAATCCGGCCCTTAAGTGGAAAAAGGTTGCTAATCCCTGGTGTACACCATACAAGCTCCAGTTTTTATTGTCACTTTCCTTGGGGTCAGGGAAGAGGCTAATGGAGCATGATCTGCATTCCATTAGCTTTAATGGAAGGCAGGTGAGACACCAGGGGTCTAAAAGACCCCTGATGTTTTATTAAAGAGATCTTATCCTAAAAATCGTATATGACATAGGAGCTACATATGAAAATGTTGTTTGCAATATACATTACATATCACCATGCACGCCAAAGTGAGTGCAATCATTTTAGGTCATTATTCACGGCTAACTCTAAACTGATGACCTGTAGGTGCGTTTATTCCATCGCCTATAGAAAATATAGGGTACCAAAATTAGTTGTTGTTTTGTGGGCAAGTATCTATTCACTCAACACTGCCTCATCTTTTATAGTCTACCAAAAAAATCGGGTAATATATTGGACTTGTGTGTCCTAAAATTAACTTGTGCCGTTTACTTAAATTTTGCTCTTGATAAACCATTGCACAAATATTGTATGGCATAAACAATTAGAACCAATACTACTTTATTCTCCAGGGTGTCTGCTTTCAGAAAATATATAATCTTTGGGAATTTTAAAGTATAACGAACAGCAAAACTTTTTTTTTTTTGGATACAGTGGAGGTGGATTAGAACACTTGTTTTGTCATTGTTTATCATCATCACTGAACGTTTAAGAACATCTCTTAGGTTGTCTGCAGAACAGAAATAAAGGGGATATCTTCCAATTGAGACACTAGTTCTAGTGACACTGGTGACAAGCAGGGATTTTTATCACTTTGAGGGGGATTTTCTCTCACTTCCTGCTTGGCTGATGGACAGGAAGTGAAAAAAAATCTCCCCAATGGGACACAGATTGCAAAAAAAAAAACTTCGATGGTCCATCCTTTATTCTATCCGAAATGAAAAAAAAGTTTTGCCTCTAGTTCTACTTTAAAAAAAAAAAAATCAGACCTAAAATAATTTTCGAATGCGTGCAATAAAAATGCAAATGCATCTGCCAAGCAAAGGGTTAAAATAAGCCTCCACTGTGTTATATATGGAGGATGCCATTCTCCCATGTAAACGATTGGTAGTTGCCTGGTTTGAAATGAACTAAATACCAAAAATCTAAACTCACAGCAGCATGCGGGTGGATATTACACCTTAAATTCTCTTATTTATTTTTTTTGCATAATGCTGTTAGCAATCAAAGGCGTTACCTGGTTGCAGTCTAAGACCAAGCTCAGACAACCCATAAAACGTGTCATTTTTTGCACTTTGCAAATTAGCAGAGAACTCCATAGACATGAGGATCCTTGGCAAGAGGGGTGAATGTACGTACTTTAGCCAAACCACTAGGTAACACTGCATGATTTTGTAACATGGCTTTCTTATTAAATCGTATAGGCAACAAGAGGCTGGTTTGCACGCTCTGGAATTTTCAGATTTCCTTGCTTCAGTTGTCACATGGGTTGGATTAATTTAAAAAATACTTTCATGCACGCATTTCTTCTCTCCGGAGGTTGCTGTGACACATATTGTGCAGCTCTGTGCTTGAATGGCATTTACAGTGAGTTTAGAATGACACCAATGTTGTTATGTGCACGAAGGGGCTCTATGTATGAATTAACCATCTCTGACTCCTAGCAATACCTGAAAAATCAGGCGGGCCTAGAAGAGCACGGCAAGCTGGGGAAGTGTAAAAATGAGGAATACAATTATTAAAATTTAACTCCACTTTCGTGGGGAAAAAAATAAAAAGTGAAGAAAGAAAAAAATAAGATGGCGTATATAATTGCAACAAAAATCATATTGTAATTGAATGTTATTAAAAATTCCCTTTCATTTTCAGTCTGCAGCTCTGTCATTTTCTGAAAATGCAATATGGCAACCTGGAGGTGTTCTGTACACAGAATGTGTAATGACCACTCCCCAGAAACATCATTTCCTGCTTGTGTGATTGGCTCGCCAATTTTCCCAGAAGTCTGCACTAAGATACAAGTTCGATTTCAGGCATCCCCTGTAACAAAAATGTAATTTTTGGTGAGATACTCCCAATACTCCCTGAGGAAGTCACGTGACTAGTGACGCAACGTGTCGGATGGAGTCTTGTGACGTCAGTTTCGGTGGTGTTTTACGGAGGTACGGTGAGGAGGCTTGCTTTTTACTGCGGTTTTTACCCTTACTTGATGTAAGCAGTTAATTTTACTAAATAAATTTACTTTTTATTCGGCAATATTGCACTATGGCTGTTCTTTGTTTCTTTTGAGTGCCATTTATACAAGAAGTGTCATTCTTTGGAGCGAGCCGTTTCCTCTATATATGGAATTACCCAAGATGTTTTGATACCAAGTTTTGGACGTAGTTCTTTGTCTTTGCCTGGGACCTGGATGCATTTACAGATCCATCAGCAGGATTCCTTATCTGACTGTCTGATGAGCCTTGTTTGAACCTTGGGTCATTGTTGAAGGTGAGCGGCCAATTCATATATTTAACAGTCAATGTTTGGATTCATGTTTTCTCTGTTTTTCTCTTTTGACAAGTTATCCCCATGAGATTTTTAACTTTATATGAACTGACTCCTACCATTGGGCTTTAGTTGGACTTGTATTCACATTTATATATATATTTGGATACTCATCATATTCATTCTTGGAGTATTATTATCATTATGCCACATTATTGAATAAGCGCACCATTCTCATCTTTTTTCTTTTACTCCCAATAGGAACACGTCTAAAGGGATGCAGGTCTAACAGCTTTCTTCATTAGTGCCCTGCAGCAGCACAGCTGATAGATAATTATGAAACCACTCCCATTAGACCCACTTAACACAGAGGCACAGAGGAACAAACAGTGATTTCTTTAAAATAATAAAAGGTAGGAATCTGCAACAAATGTTGTTCTAATCCTTGCAATATACATAGATCACCCAGAGGGGAATTTTTTTTTTTTCTCAACAAAAGTGGCGTTACGCTTGAAATGTATCTGGGAATACGCAGAAAATATACTGTAAAAAAAAAAAAAGGTGAACTTGCGCTTTAATGTTCCATTACAGAATGGTTGTTTCTTTGATACACAATTTGTGTTATTAGTAGCTACTTGTAAGTTTACCAACCCTTAAAATGGAGCAGACTGTTTTTGAGCGCGGCACTAAAGTCACTGAATTTGCAAGAGCAGACAGTAAATTAACCGATCGCTAACCACATACACCTCACACCACCTAAACAGCTAATTTGCTTGTAATTATGTTGTCTGGAGACTGGTGTCAGCAACTGTTAGCAAGTTATGTGGATGCTAATGATATGTAATTGCTGCTTGTACGGTGGGAACATTCAGTGATCAGAAAATTACAACAAACTAGCTTAAGAATCCTGAAGGGAAATCGAGTGCATTAAAATAGTAAAGCACAGCCACTTGCCTTTAGTGTTCTCATTGTCTGCAGTCACTTGGCATTCACTGCTGGAGGGAGCCGGCTCCTGATTGATTGCCATCCGTTCAGCATGTTTCTGTCTTGCACGCTCTCTTCTGAGCGCAATTTCTTCCTGAGTTAATGGCCTGCAAGAAGTACAGTTATTTGCATGAGAGTTATACCTTGGCTAACAAGAAATGAAAATTACTAGTTCCCAATACTCTTTTCCACCTCCAGTAATGAAAAGGCACATATGGATTACAGAAGGTGGTCTCCAGTAATTTTTGACACCTTAGAAATCCAATAGATTGGGGAGTCTTCCAGTTACAGCGGAGAAAATTATTATTTGATCCCCTGCAGATTTTGTAAGTTTGCCCAGTTTCAAAGAAATGAAGGAAGGATCTATAATTGTTATCATGGATGTATTTTAAATGATAGAGACAGAATATCAACCAAAAATCCAGAAAAAAAAATACAATGGAACCTTGGACTGCGAGTAACGCGGTTAATGAGCGTTTCGTAATACAAGCACTGTATTTTAAAACTGACTCGGTTTGCGAGTGTTGTCTCGCAAAACAAGTGGGATTCAGGCCAAAGCGGTGTGCAATACCACGTTTGGCCTGAGGTGGGGGGGGGCGCCGGAGCCAAGCAGAGCCGAACGGTGCCATTCAGAGCAGTTTAGAAATGCTCGGAAAATCGCGGAAATACGGTTTTTAGCCGAGGCATCCTCTGCCCTTTTCGCGTGTTTACGAGGCTCTGTGGCGCGACCCCCCCCCCGGCCTCTGGCCGCATGCGGTATTGCATGCCATTGGAGTCAATGCGGAACTAATTATTTTCGTTTCCATTGACTTCAGTGGGGAAACTCGCTTGGATATGCGAGTACTTTGGATTACGAGCATTCTCCTGTAACGGATTATGCTCGTAATCCGAGATTCCACTGTACAAATGTTATAAATTGAGTTGTAGCTCATTGAGTAAGAAAAATAAGTATTTGATCCCCAAGCAAAACATGACTTCGTACTTGGTAGTGAAACCTTTTTTTGGCAAGCACAAAAGGCAAGACATTTCTTGTAGTTGGTTACCAGGTTTGCACACATCTCAGGAGATATTTTAGTCTACTCTTTATTACCGTATTTATCGGCGTATACCGCGCACTTTTTTGCCCTGAAAATCAGGGCAAAATCGTGGGTGCGCGGTATACGCCGATACCCGCTTTCCTGCGCCGAGTTTGAATACTGCGCCGACATATACCGAGCGCAGTACACTCGGGTATAGTCGGCCAGTCTCGGCTCCTTCAGCGCTCTCGTCCTGGTTGTACAGGACGTGAGCGCGAGAGTTGCCGAGCCTGCCCGACAATACACGAGTGTACTGCGCTCTGTATATGTCGGCGCAGTATTCAAACTCGGCGCGGGAAACGAGCGGGGAGGACGCCGCAGAAGGACGCCGGACCCGACGAAGAGGACACCCGAAGCCTGCAGACAGACCCCGGACCCGACGAAGAGGACACCCGAAGCCGCAGAAGGACGCCGGACCCGACGAAGAGGACACCCGAAGCCGCAGACGGACGACGGACCCGACGAGGCCGTTGATGGACACCGCGCAAGACACCAAAACTGTAAGTACAAAAAAAACGTTTTTTCCACAGGATTCGGGCAACTTTAGGGGTGCGCGGTATACGCGGGAGCGCGTTATACCGCGATAAATACGGTACATATCTTCTCTAAATCCTAAGGTTTCTTGGATGTCACTTGGCAACTCGAAGTTTCAGCTCCGTCCAAACATTTTTATAAGATTAAAGGATCACTAAAGGAAAACATTTGTTGATCTAGAATGCACTGCTGTATGGTACTAACTACGAATATTATATTGATTTTTTTTTTTAATAGTGACAGTGGATTAATGTCTCCATCTGTCTTACCTTCGTCTGCCTGCTTTCGTTTCTGGATTTCATTTCCTCAATCTCAGCGCTCGTGCATGAGACCGACGTCGCCGTCATGCTGGGAACTACATTTCCCAGAATCCTTTGCGCATCGCGCATGCGCACTTAAGAAAAAGCGGGACGAGCGCTCTCGATTAAAATTTCAATAACCCGCCCACGATACCTCCCACTATACCGCCCAACGAAGAATATTAAAGCGATTGAACCCACCCACACAGCCAGCCAGATACAATAATATACAGCACATGACCGCAAGCAGGACCCACAAGAGAAAAAATCAATACAATGGTAAGATTTACCTTTAATCTATTAACAGCAACTGTAGCAATTAGAAATTTAATTTAATGATAAATGTAATCTTATTTTATACTACAAAACAAAACTTATTGCAAGAGAGGAGGTGCTGTGGTGTTACAGACACACCCAGTCTTTCACACTTCCTTGCTGTTTGGGAAACGTGCACAGTCTTCACATGCACACTTGTAGTCTGCAGGAGGGGGCGAGCATGTTTGTCCACACACCAGGAATCCCCTCGCTCTGCCATGCTTTTCTTACACAGACAACCAGGAAGTGGGGAGAACAGAAAAGCCATACAAGAACACATCTGTGCTAAAATGAACAATGAGGGCATGAAAACAGCACTGCACTAAGATAAAGGAAGCTATTTAGCTAATATTTTTTTTTCCTTTACTGACCCTTTAAGGTCTGGAGACTGGCTTGGTCATTTAATGACCTTAATGTGCTCCTTCTTGAGCCACTCCTTTGTTGCCTTGGCGGTATGTTTTCGGTCATTTTCATGATGAAACGACCCATCTACAGTGTTCTGGCTGAGGGAAACAGGACCTCATCCAAGATATTACAATACATGGCCCTGTCCATTGGCCCCCTTAGTGTGGAAAAGTCGGCCTGTATCTTTAGCAGAGAAACAGTTTCCCCCTCCGTGCTTGACTAAAGTCATGGTGTTCTTAGGGTCATAGTCAGTATTTTCATTTCTCCAAACACAGCAAGTCGAGTTAATGCCAAAGAGCTCAATTTTGGTCTCATCTGATCAGAGCACTTTCTTCCAATCCTTCACTGAAGGATTTAGATGTTCATTGGCAAACGTCTGGGGGTCTGGTATTCATTTTGGTGCTGACCCCATGCCGGTTATTTAACATTTTGGCATGGGGTTCTCCTTAAAAGCCATACCAGACCCTTCGGCCAAACACGCTGCTTTATTTTTACTTTTCATTGCTGGCATTCTTTTGTTTACATACAGCTGTCAGTAGGGAAACAAGTTGACAGCTGATAAGTCATCGGTTGTTAAAGCGGGATTACACCCGCAATTTATTATTAACAGTGTAGCTGCTGACTTTGAATAAGGACACTTACCTGTCCTACCTGCCCGCGCTGATGCCCCCCCCCCCCCAATGCCGATCCCTCGATCAATGCAGGTCCCACGCCGCCATTCACACTAGGGGAAACAGGCTGTGAAGCCTTTACGGCTTCACTGCCCATTTCCTACAGCGCATGCGCGAGTCTCACGCCGACTTGTGAATGGGCGGCTGCTCTCTGGGAACACAGAGGCGGCTACGGAAGAGGCAGATTACAGACTTCCGCATAGGTATTTCGGGTGAGTATAATTTTTTTTTTTTTATAATGTACAGTGCAGTTTCTAGTTTCGTTTTTGCATGTTGTTTCCTGCGTCTGCTGCACAGAGCCACAGAGCCAATACAGGGCAGTGATGGTTTGGAACACTATACTTATTGGTGCTGTGGGGTTTTAGACACACAGTAATCACACCTCCTTGATTAGTGACCACAGAGAGAAAGCTCCCAGTACTGTAGTTATCAGGAAACAGACAACCAGGAAGTGTGGAGATCAGAGAAGAAATACAGCAACTTGAGAGCAAAAACGAATGAGGACATGAAAATAGCACTGCATTAAGGTAAAGGAAGCTATTAAGATAAAAAAAAAATTACTTTACAAACCCTTTAACAACAAGGCAGCATTTACAAAAGTCTGATCATGGTTCTATACCAGTGTATAATAGAAATAAAGAAGCGTGTACTTCTGTAGAAGAACTTTAAGGTAGGGTCATGCAAGGAATCCAGCATGTCAAAACACTGCAGCAAAGCTGAAACATGCTGAAAGCTCTGTCATTTTTACGCAAAGCTCAGTGGCCCCAAACCAGTTAAAATGTTACATTCTAGCAGATTAATTAGGGAACTGTTTGGCAATTGTGTGTAAAAAAAATAAGAAAAGAAAGGAACAGCAACATGAAAGCAAAGGCCAAATCCCGAATAAAGAGGCATTACTGTCAAGCCTCGGAAGAATATTACAAACACCTAGTAAAGCTGATGAAGTAAAAACACATGTATATTAAATGTCCCTTTTATTGCCATTAAACAAACCCTGCGTGCCTTTCCAAGCAAAGGAGCTTAGCGTGACATGTATAAAGCACAACCTGATCATTTTTCCAGTTGCCATAAACTAGGAACATGAAAGGGAACGGTATGAAAACGAATACAGAAAGGGGCTTAACAAACCTAGATGGACTGTGAAGTTCAGCATGTAGAGCATTCCGCTGAACCAAAGTCACTTGATGCTTGTTAATCCATACGCACGTGTCACCAACGCACCACGGAACTTTCTCATTTAAAGAAAAACAAGATTAGTGTACCACCGATCACTGTACTGAAAATGTGTGGCAGCTGGACTTTTAAAAAAATATCTAAATTTGCAGCTACAAACACCATAGCTACTGACTTTTATGAAATTGACATTAAGACCCCTTTCACACTGGACAAATTTTTCAGACGCTTTAGCGTTAAAAAATAGCACCTGTAAAGTGCCTGAAAAAAGCATCAGCTGCAATCCCAGTGTGTGAAAGACCAAGGGCTTTCACACGGGGGTGCTGCGCTGGCAGAGTCCAAAAAAGTCCTGCCAGCAGCTTCTTTGCAGCGCTTTAGGAGTGGTGAAAAAAAAAATCGCTCCTAAAGCGCCCCTGCCCATTGAAATCAATGGGCAGTGCCGCCGAACGGCCGGCAAAGCGCCGCTCTAGCGGCGCTTTAACCCTTATTCAGGCCGTAAAAAGACGACCGTAAAGCGACGCTAAAGATATTGGCGCTTTACCACCGATGCCATAGCACTTTCATTGTCAAAGTTCTTTTACCATCAAAAGTAGTCAGCACTGCTATAGAGGAGACAGCATCACAAGGGACACATCCTACTGACTGTAAGTAATGTCCCTTGTGCTGATTTTAGTTTTTTTTTAATTTGTGACTAAATTCAAAGGGGTTGTAAAGGTCCAATTTGTTTTCCTAAATAGCTTCCTTTACCTTAGTGCAGTCCTCCTTCACTTACCTCATCCTTCAATTTTGCTTTTAAATGTCCTTATTTCTTCTGAGAAATCCTCACTTCCTGTTCTTCTGTCTGTAACTCAACACAGTAATGCAAGGCTTTCTCCCTGGTGTGGAGTGTCATGCTCGCCCACTCCCTTGAGGGGGGAGGGGCGAGCAGGAGAGTCAGGACGCCCACTTACACACAGCTCCTTTCAAAATTCAAAATTAACGTTTTTTCTTTGTTTATAGCACAAAAAAAACAAAAAAACAAACAAATAGAGGTGATCAAATACCACCAAAATAAAGCTCTGTTTGTGGAAAAAAGGACATAAATTTTATTGGGTACAGCAACTGCACAGATAGAAAAGATTAGTGCAACACCAGGCCTAGTAGCACAACTCAGTGCCTCAGTGCAGAGCAGTTTCTAAAGGTTAATTAATTAAATTAATCACATGAAATGATTGACATACTATTTCAGTGAATTAATTAAACCAGTTAGAACAACTATATACTTCTGTCAAAAGAATATAGCAAAAAATTAAGTAATAGCAGCTATTTAAAACATACTGTCAAAAAGACGCATGTAGCAAAAACATTAAAAAAGATCATAAAAGAACAAAATAGTCCAAAATGATAAACAGCGCTTATAGTTATTGGTTAAAATGTCCAACTTCATAAAGGCATTCGTTTGATGACGGATTTTCAAATCAATAAGTGAATACAGTCTATAACGTATCCTACACCTCTTCCCAGAGAACACACCACACGTGGGGCACACTCCCCTTCGGGGTACTCACTCACCAGAGGGCCAGTCAATAAAGGCAGTAAGAGGTATCTTTCACTGGATCATCTAGCTGGGGTCAGCGAGGGTATAAACTCCACATAAAAAATACAAGAGGGTACCAAAATAGTGTAATCCCATTTATTATTCTTTAAAACAGTAATCCCTCCACAACATGTAAGACCCCCGCTCCGAATGCACGTACCATAAGTAGATGAAAACAAGCAAAGGATAGGATAGTGGCAGTGTCTTCCTAATGGTGTCCAATTCCCCAGAAGATAGTAGTCAGCACAGCACGCAAGACTCCTTCCTGGATGAAACGCCAATGGAGCGCACACATGAAGCGCACACGTCACTTCGGGGTCGCCGCTGTAATCCCGCCCTGACCGGTTTCGTTGTCTAATCAACTTCTTCAGAGGGCGTGAATGGACGGCATGGACGTCCCTATTATATACAGCTCGCCGTCCACTCAATGAACGAATGCGGCGCATATTAATGACGTCAGTAATTGAATAAAGTGAATGATGAGCGCAAAAATAAATGGAATAATGCATATAACACATCAATAATGTGAACGATTTAAAGATAAAATATATAAGATCCTCATAGAATGAGGAACTAACGCAAAAAAAAAAAAAACAATCACCACTAATGACTAGTGGCAGCTGAAGTGTGCAATAAGGGGTAATTATACAATAAAATGTCCCAATATGTGATGGATAATAAAAGTGTCCAAAGTGACAACAATATAATGATCCGTGTATGAAATATATCTAATACAGAGTAATGTCAAATTTCACACGGCAGGTGGGCTCACAGAGCGCTTACCTCCCTCACATGGGAAAACAGCATAGAAATCCTCAGATGGAATGCCTGCAAAGTTCTCCCTTCTCGGATGGACGACTGTAGTCCAATCGACTCTCTCCAGAAGCGTGTCCTTCTCTGTGTGTGTATTTCCAGGCTTCACCAAAATGGCCGCTCCGTATCCAAACAATCACAGGTGGTTGAAAGAAAAGAAGGGCTCCAATAGTGAAGTATTTCCAAACGGAATTTAATAGACTTCCATAGATGAATAAAATAGCTTAAACATGAAAATTTTAAAATACAGCAACGCGAAATGTCAAGCAGCGATGGTGCAGACGAGATGCCGCATCACTTCCGGTTACGTCTAGATGCGCCTTACGCGTTACGTCACGACACGTGACTTCAGAGCCTGGGGATTGGCTAGACTGGCTCTTGTTAAATAGCCCAATAGGCGGAAGTTGAATGCGGCCATTTTAGATGCTGGATGCCCTTAGACCGAGCCTTGGCCATCTTGTGTGTGGGAATCAACCCAGCATCTTTAACCAACATAGTGGGCAACGTGTATCCAGTTAAAATACCGGAATATGTAAAAAAAATTGTCAATGTGTCTCCTGGGACTAAATTGTGGAGACTATGACTCAAACACATTACATCTATTAGATGGTAATGATGAAGGTGCAGAACATTATGTAAGAAACACATAAGTGAACGCCAAATGGTCACTGATACCATGTGGGTGATTGATAACAATATAAAAATCAATCAATCAAATATATGAACAAAGAGGGAGGAGTTTACCATCAAATTGTGTGTAAAATTACATATTAAAATATATTAAAAATATACAAAAATATAATAAAAATATGTGTAAATCTTTACACTTATGAATATTAAAATGTATTCAAAAATGGTTAGGTCCAACCTGGCCCAAAAAATGCCTACCATCAAAAAGTACAGTATAAACCAACTGTCTAATAATGGAAGACGGGGTAACTGACATTACATAATTGACAGGCAGGGCGGGGGGAGATGTGGTTAAAAATTGAAGACTAAACCGAAGTGCAGCTTCATCTCATCCTTTAACAATCAATAAACTACAATAAATCATCAGTTAAAAGTTACTGAGAAAACAGTTGACATCGAAGTCCACATTTAATCCATCAGGTACCAATGTATGTAAAGTATGTATCCATTGAGATTCTTTTTGGCTTATAGTTCTAACTAGATGTGCCCCTCTCCATGGTTTGTTGAACTTATCTATAGCCCAGAAGGATAAGTGTCGTGGATTTCTATTGTGGACCTGATCAAAATGCCTGCTAACATTGTGTTTATCATAACCCTTTCGTATGTTTTTGATGTGTTCTTTAATACGAACCATCAAAGGTCTTTTAGTTCTTCCTACATATTGTAGATTGCATGTGCACTGTAGAACGTATACCACACCCTCCGTATGGCAGCTGATGAAATCTTTGATAGGGTGCCATACATTGGTGTGGGTACCCAAAAATTCTGTCCTCTTCAATTGAGGCCCTTTTGCGTGTAAGCACGCAAAGCAATACTTGCAAGGAAAGAAACCTTTTTTGTTGAAAAAAGTATACCCACTCCTGGGAGGAGGGTCAACTACATTTTTGACCAACATGTCCCGAACTGTAGGGGCTCTTTTGTAGACAATGTTGGGTTTGGCAGGCAGAATTTTCTTCAAATGTTTGTCTGCTGTCAATATATGACAATGTTTCCTAAATAGTTTTTCCACATCTTTATGTTGGACATTATAGTCCAGAATAATAACTGGTGCTTCCAAATTGCGTTGAGGTCTCATGCTGCCTTGCAGCATACTCTTCCTGTCCAGTCCAGCAACCGTTTGGATTTGTTGCTGGATGAAATGTTCCGGATAGCCTTTCTTTTGGAATCTTTCCCCAACGAATCGAGCTTGGGTAAGGAAATCATGGGAATGTAGGCTATACTACTTCTTATCTAAAATAACAATACCAAACCAAGACCATCAAAGATGGTGATAAAATTGGCCGCGGCACCTTTATTGGTATGAATAAATACAAGCAATTATAATATAAATAAACTGTTATCTTTATTAAATTTTATAAATCAATAAATATTTCAAACTTAAATTATTTTTTCAAATATTTCCAAATCTCACTCAGTCTTAGGACTCGAGCGAGTACCATAAATAAATTATTAAAACAAAAGTCCCCCCTTGATCCAAGGGTGACAAACCACATAAAAGGTGCTGCGACAGGGTGGGAGGGATGGGGGAGCTCTTCACACTGTAAGGTAAAGTACCTGAAAACTGCCTGAGCGGGGGGGGGTTTATATACCCCTCGCCGCACGTGTATGAGTCATACATTACACGTGAACCTCCCGCTCAAAAACACCTGTTCTACTGTACACTACACGTGACTTTCCCGCCCAAATGCCTCACATTCCATAGGCCTCCTTTTAACCCCTCTAAATTGTTTTAAACAGCAGGGATAGCCACACTCCCATGCTGTTGGCACTAATCATGCCCCCTTGCTCATGGGAATGTAGGCTATACTACTTCTTATCTAAAATAACAATACCAAACCAAGACCATCAAAGATGGTGATAAAATTGGCCGCGGCACCTTTATTGGTATGAATAAATACAAGCAATTATAATATAAATAAACTGTTATCTTTATTAAATTTTATAAATCAATAAATATTTCAAACTTAAATTATTTTTTCAAATATTTCCAAATCTCACTCAGTCTTAGGACTCGAGCGAGTACCATAAATAAATTATTAAAACAAAAGTCCCCACACAGCCTATTTTGTTTGTCAAACAAACAAAAAAGGCTACCCCAACACCGCGGCCTTCTCAATCATGGTTTGTATATCTGAGTTAAAAATGTCCAGACCAACATCCGACAAGTGGACACCGTCTTGTCTATATAGGCCTGGAAACCCCCCTTCCAACTCAGTATGTCTAAAGGAAAAACCTCCCAAACTGGGCATAAATCTTTCCATTAAATGATTAAACCTCTTTCTTATTTTTTCTAAATTTTTCTGTTTCCCGGATGACAACCAAACCAACCTTGGGACTATCTCAGAGAAAATTAATCTCGCTTTAGGAAACCAACTATGTATTAACTGTTAATCACTGTTTACCAAAAACAGTAGCTCCAAAGTGGATTGTTTACCCACATCATTGCCTCCCCCATGTATAATTATAATATCAGGAGAAGGCCAGCATTCCGCCAACTTGAAAAATTGTAATGAAATATTTTTCCACTGTAAACCACGGATACCTCTCCACCAAATTTGACACCATTCGGAAGAAAAAGACAAGTTGGCAGTATAACATCTCTGACATGCCCTTTTGTGAGCCCAGTGCACAAAGGAGTGTCCTAGAATCCAAATAACTCTCTTCTGACCTAAGAAATTAAACAGACAAATTAGGGCGAACATACAAATTAAATTTACTGGATTCCCACCTCCCCAAACTTTTAATGACAGCATCGTCAAGGCCCATTCTAGCTGCCTCTGTAGCGGCCCCGATTCTGAAAGAGTGGGAAGAAAATTTTAAATGGGAAAGACCGATGAAAGATATGCACTTATGCAATAACGCTGAAAACTGGAATTTTGTTAATGGTGCAGTATTTAAATGCACTAAAAAATTTCCGGCACATTTAGGCCTGGTACTCAGATATTTAGATATTATTAATAAAGGACAAATGGTACGGTCGCCGCAGGCATTTAAAACGAGCCAATGACCTTTACCTTGAACGTCAGTTTTTGATTTGCTAATGAAAATTAGCACTTTTTCTTCATCTATCCTTACATCATTCAACATTAGCCCAGATGTACCTTTCTTATTTGCAGGGACCAACTCAGATATCCGCAAGGCCGCGAAGAAAATTAAAATAAACGCCGTCTGAAATAATAAAGCTTCAAATTCCGAACTACATACTGAAAACGTAGCAGCGCAAATCCTCTTTAAAATGTCGATCGATATTGGCCTGCGAGTATCTGGTTGGTGTGTCCTTCTCCTGTAGCCCTTCATAGCCTGACGAACAGAGAAAAAGCTATTACATCCAGGTAACCTATTCATCTTGAAGAAAAAGGAAATACCCACCATCGTCTTATTAATATGATTGGAGGAAAAACCCTTCTTCATCAATGAACTCATAAATGCCAATAACGTGTTCTCTGTTGGTACTAAACCAGAACAACCCAAACCATCATTAAAATCTAACCACTTCTTCCATGCGATCGAGTACTCGATCCATGTTTTAGGAAGTACTGACTGTTTAATTGACTCCAATGCCGGCGTCAAATCAACTCCCATAGGTGGCTTGGACATTTGAAACCTACCAAGTCCGCTTCCGGAAAAAGCAGCCTGAACCGAGAGATCTGAAAGCGAGATAACGAATCAGCTACCGTATTTTCTTTACCTGGCACATGTTTCACTTTCACCCAGATATTGAATTTTAAACACAGAAGGACAAAGTAACGCAGTAGCTTTATTACCTGTTCAGATTTTGAGGATAAACAATTTATTGCAAATAAAACTCCTTTATTGTCCGAGTGTATCAATATTCTTTTGTTTGCAAAACTGCTTCCCCACAATTCAAAGGCCACTATTATGGGGAAGAGCTCCAACAAAACAATATTTTTTGTTGCCTTGCATTGTACCCAAAAAGGTGGCCAGGCACCGCAACACCAATGTGTCTCCCATATTGCTGCGAAACCTAAAGATCCCGCCGCATCCGTGTACAAATGCATGTCTGCTGCAAAAATAAATTCATCTTGAAACATTGTCTGACAGTTGTAGTCTTCTAAAAACTGTGACCAGACTAGGAGGTCGTCTTTTAAATCTGTGGTAAGGCGAATGTGGGAGAAAGGTGATTTTAATCCAGCTGTTGCCAAAGCCAATCTCCTAGAAAAAATTCTGCCAACCGGCATTACCCTAGATGCAAAAGCTAATTGACCAAGGAGAGATTGCAGCTCTTTTAAAATCACCTTCCTTCTACGTAACATACAACAAATTGTGAGCTGTAAACGAGCTATCTTTACCTCAGGTAGTTGAAACATAAATAAATTTGTATCAATGCTTATGCCCAAAAAATCCAGCTTCGTCACTGGCGGAAAAGTCTTTTCTTTTGCAATCGGAATACCGAAATATTCCGCAATCACTAGGAAAAGATGCAATATTAAATTACAGATGGGAGAGTCCGGAGGCCCTATAAATAAATAATCATCAAGGTAATGGATGATTCCATTACTACCTGATTCAAAACTAATTACCCACTGCAAGAAAGATGCGAACAATTCAAAATAATGGCAAGACATTGAGCAACCCATTGGGAGGCACATATCATAGAAAAATTTATCCTCAAAACAAAAACCCAAGGAACTAAACGCTTCGGGCGCAATGGGTAGTAATCTAAAGGCTGATTGAATGTCGGATTTTGCTAGTAAAGCGCCTATCCCTACTCTTTTTATCAGAACCACAGCGTCATCAAAAGTCGCATATGACACTGAAGCTGACGCTGGGTCAATTTCATCGTTTAAAGACTTACCCTTAGGGTAGGAAAGATGGTGAATTAACCTAAACGAATTAGGTTCCTTCTTAGGAATAAGCCCCAATGGAGATATCCTGAAATCTTTAAACGGTGGGGAAATAAAAGGACCGGCAATACGCCCAGCTGTTATTTCCTTGAAGATTTTTTCCCTCACAACTTGACTATTTTGACTTACCGATTTTAAATTCTTCACTGTTTCACAACCTGTTCCTAAAAATTTTGGTAATTCAAAACCAGTGGAGAAACCCTTAATTAAAATTTCCGCTTTCTCCTTGTCGGGGTAAAGGAGAAGCCAAGGTAGCATTCTTTCCAGACTCACTGGAGTTCGTGCTTTTTGGGATGTCTTTGTGTTGGAAATTTCTTTTGAAACACTTCACCACCGGGTGAGGCCCGAAACAGAAAGAACATTCATGCCTATATCTGCACGATGCCGCCCAGCGGCATTGCGACTCGTTAAAGGCATAACATATTCCTTTTTTGTACATCGCAGAAGCATTATTTGGAGTAACCGACGGTTGGCTTTTATTAAAAATCGGCTTTTGCGGAACTATGAGGTTCAACCACAACCCCACATCCTTCATACCCCATTTAAGATTTTTGTATACCGACAGCTTCTGGCGGAACGACTCATCATAATTATACCACCCGAAGCCTCCGAAATTTCTATACGCTTCCAATATATGTTCTAAATGCTGGAAGAGACCGCTACATTTCTCAGGGAATTTCTCGCCTAAAACCGCAGAAAATGTACAAAAAGCGTGTAGCCAATTGTGAAAAGACCTGGGCGCAATACGTCTCCTATCCTCTTCATCTGATTTTTTTTCCGAACGTACTGCAAATTCTTTACTGTTAGGAAGCAATGACATCAGGTCTACAAAGTCATTGTTCCAAATTTTTTCTTTTATATTCAAAGCCAAGTGAAATCCCAATGGAGAAATCTCACATGGCAAAACTTCTTTAAGACAATTATCAGGAATTTCAGAGTGACTTTTTTCTCTTATTGTGTGCGAAGACACTTCGCTATTTCCTAACCAAACACTTGAATGTAAATTAGATTTAGTAGTAGGAATAGGTTTAAGTGCATCAGTTAAATTATCAATTTTTTTTAAAAGTAGTGAAATTAAGCTGCCTTCTATTAACTCACCAGCAGATGCCGCTGGAGCGCTTGAAGCCGCAGCTGACTGACTTGTGTTCCCGTCCTGCCTTTCGACTGCCATCGCCGTACCCAGCTGTTCACGCCTGGAGACATGCGATGCTGAAGGTCCCGCTTGGTTCTTTCCTGGAGCCTGCGAAAGGAAGAAGACATTTTCTCCCCCAGGCGGGGATGGCTGAGCCTTGGTCCTACCACCTCTGCCTCGCCCCGGGGACGGCGAGGCATTCTTACGTTTTTTATTCGCCTTCCGGGCACTGCTTGCACCGGCTCTGACGTCACTCCCTCCTTCCTCCTCCGAACGATATACCGGCAACCCGCGAGATGCCTCTGACGTCGACGGACGCTCCGGCGGGCGAGTGCGCTGAGACCTGCGGGCTGGGAGAGAAAGAATATCCAGAGGGGGCGGCTCACACGGAGACACTATCTCACCCTCCTCCAGACCGGCCGCGCTTCCGACCGCAGCTTCCATGCCCTGGTCCACGGCAGACGGTTCTTCGATAGCCGACAGGCATCTCTCCAGCCACTCTTCTCCTCCTTCGGTCTCCGCTCTTTCCAGTATTTTCTTCACCAGCGCTCTCATCGCCTCAGAAGCAAGAAGGCTCATCCTCGCAGCGTCCGGGAGCTCTTCACACTGTAAGGTAAAGTACCTGAAAACTGCCTGAGCGGGGGGGGGTTTATATACCCCTCGCCGCACGTGTATGAGTCATACATTACACGTGAACCTCCCGCTCAAAAACACCTGTTCTACTGTACACTACACGTGACTTTCCCGCCCAAATGCCTCACATTCCATAGGCCTCCTTTTAACCCCTCTAAATTGTTTTAAACAGCAGGGATAGCCACACTCCCATGCTGTTGGCACTAATCATGCCCCCTTGCTCAGTCTCCTTGGTGCAGTTCCGTCTAATACGGACAAGCTGTCCTTTTGGAATATTCAATAGCCACGATTTGTAATGACAGCTTTTCAATGATAAGTAACTATTCGTGTCTACGCTTTTAAAGTGAGTTTTTTGGTAATAAGCGGATTCTCCATTATCGTGATGTCCAAATCTAAAAAGTTCACTGTTTTGTTACTGATGTTCACCACCAATTTAATATTTTGGTCATTGGAATTAAGGCCTGTAAAGAATTCTTCCAAAGTGTTCTTAGACCCTTTCCAAACAATCAGCACATCATCAATGTACCTTTTGTACATGGACAATTCTGGTGGGGTGTTTAAATACACTGCTTCTTCTTCCCACTGTGCCATAAACGCATTAGCCACAGATGGGGCAAATTTAGCCCCCATGGCAATGCCTGTTTTTTGATTGTAGTACGTTTGGTTATACCAAAAATAATTGGATTTCAAACAAAACTCAAGGCATTTGATAAGGAACTTACGTTGCTTACAAATTAAAGTAGTATAATTCTTTAAAAGCCATTTAGTTGCACTACACGCTTGGTGGTGTTTCACAATCGTGTATAGAGATGACACGTCAGCGGTGGCAAGTAATGTGTTACCTTCTGAGACTGGTATTTCTTCTAATATTTGAAGGACATGTTTTGTGTCCCTCAAATAGGACTTTGTTTGCTGAACCGCCGGTTGTAAGAAATGGTCCAAATATTGGCCCATCCTTGCAGTCAGGGAATCAATCCCATTGACGATCGGCCTGCCCGGAGGATTATTTTTATCCTTATGTAATTTCGGGACGGTATAGATTACAGGAATTCTGCAGGTTTCTGGAAGCAAAAAAGTGGCCTCTTTTTTATTCAAAATATCTTTTTTCTTGCCTAAATGGATAAGTTGCTTTAATTGTGATTTATAATTGGCGATGGGGTTAATCAATAATTTTGTATACGTGTCCTCATCTTGAAGTTGTCCAAGGAGTTCCTGATGGTATTGCTTCTTGGATTGGACCACGACTCCTCCCCCTTTATCCGCCGGGCGAATCACAATATCCTTCCGTTTTTTTAGGCTTTGAATACCCCTTTTTATATGTGGGGGGTCCGAGACCTTCTTTAATTTCAGGCCATCCAAATCTTGGAGCACTAGTTTTTTGAAAACTTCTATATGTTGACCATTTCCAACCTGAGGGTTGAACACAGAATTGTTTCGAAGCATGCTGTGTTGTATAGTGTCAATTTCTATAGATGTGGATAGTTGACGTTTGGCTGGGTTTCCTAGAAAGTACTTTTTGATATTAACTTTTCTGATGTATTTTTGGATATTGATATACGTATCAAACTTATTTAAGTTTTTTACAGGTGCATGTTTGAGACCCCCTTCCAACACAACCAACTCATCAGTGGATAATATTTTACCACTTATGCTGAAGACCCCCTCCCCTTTTCCACTCTCTTTCTTTTGGGATCTCTTTCCCGCTCTGCATCCCCGTTTTCTTCTGGAGTACGGATTGCTCTTTCCTCCTTTGATCTTCTTGGGGACCTGTATGATTCTTGAGTTTTCCTTGGGGGTGATTGATCCACTTGAGTGTATCTCCTTGGGGAATGATCCCTCCGATCTCTGTCTAAAAAAGACCTTTGGGAATCGTGATTGTATTGGTGTGTTGGATAATGATGTTCCTGATAGTGTCGTAGGGGCTCATAGTGATTGTAGGTACGGATTGGACTTCGTTGTGGATGATTATAATATTGGGGATAATAGGGTGGAGGATTGGGAATTCAACTTCCGCCTATTGGGCTATTTAACAAGAGACAGTCTAGCCAATCCCCAGGCTCTGATGAAGTCACGTGTCGTGACGTAACGCGTAAGGCGCATCTAGACGTAACCGGAAGTGACGCGGCATCTCGTCTGCACCATCGCTGCTTGACATTTCGCGTTGCTGTATTTTAAAGTTTTCATGTTTAAGCTATTTTATTCATCTATGGAAGTCTATTAAATTCCGTTTGGAAATACTTCACTATTGGAGCCCTTCTTTTCTTTCAACCACCTGTGATTGTTTGGATACGGAGCGGCCATTTTGGTGAAGCCTGGAAATACACACACAGAGAAAGACACGCTTCTGGAGAGAGTCGATTGGACTACAGTCGTCCATCCGAGAAGGGAGAACTTTGCAGGCATTCCATCTGAGGATTTCTATGCTGTTTTCCCATGTGAGGGAGGTAAGCGCTCTGTGAGCCCACCTGCCGTGTGAAATTTTACATCACTCTGTATTGGATATATTTCATCGCTTCCAGTCTCCATACACGGATCATTATATTGTTGTCACTTTGGACACTTTTATTATCCATCACATATTGGGACATTTTATTGTATAATTACCCCTTATTGCACACTTCAGCTGCCACTAGTCATTAGTGGTGATTGGTTTTTTTTTGCGTTAGTTCCTCATTCTATGAGGATCTTATATATTTTATCTTTAAATCGTTCACATCATTGATGTGTTATATGCATTATTCCATTTATTTTTGCGCTCATCATTCACTTTATTCATCCCTTATTTTTGTTGTTAGCACAATTTGGATTTGAGCTGCATTGATTCTTTATTTATATTTTGTTAGCACTTTTCTCACCCTCACTTTGTTAGTATTGGCCAGCGCTTTAGTCACCCCCCTTTTTTGCATATCACGTCAGTAATTGATTAACCAACACATTGTGCCGGAAAAAGCAACTGCGCAATTTATTAAAGTAACGCAGCGCCGTATCGCAAAACAATGGCCTGGTCAGGAAATCTTCCGGAGGTGAAGTGGGTAATAATTAGGAACTCAATAGTAAACATGATCATAATACATAGCGCTAAAATATCTTATACTACTTCATTAAAGTGCTTGTACTTAAAATCTTGAGAACAGACAGGTGCTCCACTAGTGCTCAGTTCAAGTGCCCCACATGGATGGGCACTCACCCTGGATGTGGACCAACTATTTCAAGTATGGTCGCTTGCACCTGTGGGGAACCCACCCTTGGGTTTTTTATAGATTTTTTGGGGGATATTTATTATAGCAAAAAGTAAAAAATATTGCATTTTTTTTTTCAAAATCGTCACTCTATTTTTGTTTATAGCGCAAAAAATAAAAACCGCAGAGGTGATCAAATACCACCAAAAGAAATCTCTAATTGTGGCGGAAAAAAAGGACGTCAATTTTGTTTGGTGAGCCACGTCGCACGACCGTGTAATTGTCAGTTAAAGTGACGCAGTGCCGAATCTGTGAAAGTGTTCTGGTCTTTGGCCAGCGAAATGGTCCGGGGCTTAAGTGGTTAATAAATCTACAGTTTTACGCCATGTGGAATTTCCGTGTTGTTTCTTCCTGCATAACACCATCAAAGGACCCATACAGCCAGATGTTTTGTCATAGAGGATCCTATACAGGGGTGGATTCCCCCACTAATACAAAAGATCTCATTGGCAAAAGGAGACCTGGAGATCAACCTTTTGAGAGAGTCACCATCTAGAACACAGGTGTCAAACACAAGGCCTGCGGGCCGAGACCATTTCATGTGGCCTTCGCACCTCTCCTGCAGCTGCTCCTCCTCCAGACCCTTACTTTCTGCTTTCAAGCAATGCATCCAGCTTCTTCCCAGAAGCAGCATAAGGAAAGGGGGATGCACTGTGGTGTAAGGGAGAGTGGGGGACTCAACTTCTGATGGTGGGGTGGCTCTTGACATCTAATGTAAGGGGAGCAGACATCTAATCTTACAGATACAACCGGCCCTTTGGAGAGCAATCATAATGCCGATACGGCCCACGATGAAACTGAGTTTAAACGGCTGATCTAGAACATCACCCAGGGGTGGATTCCCCCACAGGCACAAGTGACCATACTATAAATTGTAAGTTAACCTACAAACATGTCATGGTTCAGTAACACACCCAGGGAATTCTGCAGATGTACAGTTGATCCCAAGCAATACATATGGAGGTTTTGAGAAAACAAATGACATTGCCTCTATAAGTAACACATGTCCCTTTCAGAATAAATAAACCTGTATGTGCCGAGATGAACAGCATCAAAGGGACCACATAAAAATGATGGCGTTTCTTTGTTTTCACTCTGTCATGAGTGAAGAGATAATAATAAATGGTAGGTGTCACCATCCACAGTGAAAACACTGTCAGAACTTCCCAAGGTGCTTTGTAATCACTTGCATGAAAGTAGTATGATGAATGGTGGAGAAAACTGACAAATGTGCCCAAGACAATAAAGGGCCTCCGCATCCTAAGAGACCCTTAGAAAAGTAAAGTAAACAAATAGAGAAAATTCCTTTGAGATTATAATTGACTGTTCTAATCTGATTTAAAAAAAAAAAGTCAACATTTTTCACAAAAGTACAGAATGGTGAACATCTAATTGCTACAGATTCCCACATATCCAGGTTTGAGATCTGAAACCAGGAAGACAAAAAAGGGAAAATAACAGTTGCTCGGTTTGTATTTTTTTATATAAAGAAAGCATTTTCCCATAGAAAAATGTCCCTTCATATTTTTCTGTTTGAAAATTACCCATCAATTATGATTGGTGGCTTCCATGTGGAGTCTTGATGCAGTGAGAAAAGAGACCTCTTGCAATGACAAACAGAAATAGAACACGGCTAAAAACACTGCAAAGCATGAGCTGCGTCATGAACGGATGCATGGCCAATGATGGGGCCACATTCTGGGTGCAAGGGGTCCCCGGGTCACATACAAACAACAAAAGAACACCACTCTAGGCAGACATCTCATAATGCATCCCACCTGCTAATGAAAACAGGTGCTGGCTCTGCATGTAGGAATGAATCGAAGAAAAGACTGGAAGGCCGCACTCTGTTGACACCTATTGAAGGCGGTTTAAAAATTCTTCTGGTACAAAGACATCAGAGGCACAGGATCAATGAAAGCTGACATTTTTCATACCACTATGGCTATGACTAAGCACCCCATATTGGTGTGATTTCCATTGACCCTGTGCCTCTAATGTCTTTGTACCAGAAGAATTTTTAAACCATCTTCAATAAAATGTGTCAACAGAGTGTGGCCCATCCTTTCTTCGATTCAAGATAGGTTCTGTGGGCTTGAATTTGTATGCAAGTTAGAACAGGTACATTTATTAACCACTTCAGCTCCAGAAGGTTTGACTAGGTAATTTTTACAATATGGCACTGCGTTATTTTAACTGACAATTGTACGGTCATGCGACGCTGTAACTAAATCAAATTTATGTCCCTTTTTGCCCCACAAATAGAGCTTTCTTTCTGCAGTTTTACCAAAAAAAATATTAGATAGGCACCTAAACGACCTGAATATACAGGGATATACAATGTAATACTGACATAAAACACACACATAGGTTGGACTTGATGGACTTTTGTATTTTTTCAACCTTACCAACTATGTAACTATGGCAGTGCATGTTTTTAGTACTGATCACTGTATTGGTGTCACTATATTGGTTTGCGCTATAAACAAAAAGGAACTGACAAATTGCACACCTGACACTTTTCGGGGACCAGTGACACCAATACAGTGATCAGTGCTAAAAACATGCACTGCCATAGTTACATAGTTGGTAAGGTTGAAAAAATAAAGTCCATCAAGTCCAACCTATGTGTGTGTGTTTTATGTCAGTATTACATTGTATATCCCTGTATGTTCAGGTCGTTTAGGTGCCTATCTAATATTTTTTTTTTAAATTATCGATGCTCCCTGCTGTAACCATCGCTTGTGGAAGAAGAAAATTCTACATTATTACCGCTCTTACCGTAAAGAACCCTCTACACAGTTTTAGGTGGATTCAGGTACAGTTACGCCGGCGTATCAGTAGATACGCCGTCGTAACTCTGAATCTACGCCGTCGTAAATTTAAGCTTATTCTGGAAACCAGATACGCTTAAATTAGGCTAAGATACGAGCGGCGCAAGTCTCCTACGCCGTCGTATCTTAGGGTGCATATTTACGCTGGCCGCTAGGTGGCGCTTCCGTTGAGTTCGGCGTAGAATATGCAAATGACTAGATACGACGATTCACGAACGTACGTGCGCCCGTCGCAATTAGTTACACCGTTTACGTTCGAGATACGCCGGCGTAAAGATAAAGCTGGTCTCTAGGTGGCGCATCCCATGCAAAGTATGGACGTCGGAACAAGCGTATCTTTTTACGCCGTTTGCGTAAGTCTTAAGCGAATAGGGCTGTGCGTAAATTACATTCACGTCACAGGCATTGAGCCGACGTATCTTTGGGCGTAAAGACGACGTGATACTGAGCATGCGTGCGCATGCACCGTTCGTTCGGCCATGCATCTACATGGGGTCAAGCCTCATTTAAATACAACACGCCCCCTACAGCCTACTTTGAATTACGCGCGCTTACGCCGGCCCATTTACGTTACGCCGCCGTAACTTAGGAGGCAAGTGCTTTGTGAATACAGCACTTATACCCATTTGTGGGGTCACCAGTACAGTATTTGCACAATAAAATCATATCCCCTCTCAAGCGTCTCTTCTCCCTGACACTGGCAGGGAAGGAGTTAACATTAGGGGCAATCAAAGGGTTAAATGTGCGCCTAGGGAGTGCTTACTAACTGTGGGGGATGTGCTTGTACTATGGGAAGGCAGAGAGCGGTCTTCCTGCTTTGTATGAATACAGGATCACAGCCTTTCCTTCTCACGGAATGGCAATCTGCCTTGTTTACATAGGCAGACTGCCGTTCTGCCTGTGTCCCAAACGATCAGTGGGTTGCGCTGGACATCGCCTGTCGGACCTGCTGACTGGCTCCCGCTGTGTCCAATCACAGTGGTAGCAGGTCGCTGGTGGCGCGCGTGCACGCCCCAGACCAGGAAGAGCAGGATCACATACAAGACCTACTGCACTCTATCTCCCTTGTTACCTCCTCCCATGCTCACATCCAGGACTTCTTCAGATACTCTCCCATCCTCTAGAGCTCCCTGCCGCAGTATGTCCAAAATGACATCCTTCTGGGGCACGTCACTTTGTGACAAAATACGTAGGGTGAAGCTACGCGCTGACGTCACCATGTTTGTGCAGGTCCCAGAAGGATAGGCTGTCACTCTTGAGCCGGCCAGCTTATGCACACATTTTAACTTATTTTTTGTAAGTGCTATTATTTTTAAATAAACCGTACTTTGGAGATTTTACACTAAGAAAGCCTCATCTCTTTCTCTTCGCATTAGATTCCCTCTGCTGAACTTTTTCGGAACCGTGAAATATGTAATTTCATCAAGTTCACTTTTACCTCTTTTAAACACTGACTGACTAAGGGCACATTGTCTCTAATTTACAAATCTTTACTGTCTAGTCACAATATACACCTACCCTAATCTTGCGTGTGGCAATGTTGTCAGCCCACTGTCAACAGCTCTCTTACCAGCACAGGCAATCCCCATAGACTTTTATAGGGCTTTCACATGAACATCTTCAGCCCCAGAAGGTGGCCCCATCGAAGTTTACCAGGACTGAATAAACCAGTGCCCAGTGGAAGCAAGAAACTCATCAATTGGGCTGTCAATATTGCATGGAACCAAAGACGCAAAATTAAGGTATGGATACATATGGGAGGTGGATGGAGGATGGCTTACTGTAGAACACGTAAGCTGGGCAGGAAGGATAATTGAGCTTTCAGTAAGTGCAAAGTACACGTATGCATGAAATTATATGTACACTAATATTCTCTATAGATTTAGTTAAAATTTTTTGACATGTTTAGGAAATTACTAAAAAACTGTAAATTAAAATACAGTTGCAATAAAAAGTATGTGAACTCTTTTGGAATGATATGGATTTCTGCACAAATTTGGTCATAAAATGTTATCTGATCTTCATCTAAGTCACAATAGACAATTACAGTCTGCTTAAACTAATAACACACAAAGAATTAAATGCTACCATGTTTTTATTGAACACACCATGTAAACATTCACAGTGCAGGTGGAAAAAGTATGTGAACCACTAGACTAATGACATCTCCAAGAGCGAATTAGAGTGAGGTGTCAGCCAACTGGAGTCCAATCAATGAGATGAGATTGGAGGTGTTGGTTACAGATGCCCTGCCCTATAAAAAACACACACCAGTTCTGGGTTTGCTTTTCACAAGAAGCATTGCCTGATGTAAATGATGCCTCACACAAAAGAGCTCTCAGAAGACCTATGATTAAGAATTGACTTGCATAAAGCTGGAAAGGGTTACAAAAGTATCTCCAAAAGCCTTGCTGTTCATCAGTCCACGGTAAGACAAATTGTCTATAAATGGAGAAAGTTCAGCACTGCTTCTACTCTCCCTAGGAGTGGCCGTCCTGTAAAGATGACTGCAAGAGCACAGCGCAGACTGCTCAATGAGGTGAAGAAGAATCCTAGAGTGTCAGCTAAAGACTTACAAAAGTCTCTGGCATATGCCAACATCCCTGTTAGCAAATCTACGTAAAACACTAAACAAGAATGGATTTCATGGGAGGATACCACAGAGGAAGCCACTGCTGTCCAAAAAAAATTGCTGCACGTTTACAGATTGCACAAGAGCACCTGGATGTTCCACAGCAGTACTGGCAAAATATTCTGTGGACAGATGAAACCAAAGTTGAGTTGGAGAAAAAGAGGCACAGCACACCAACATCAAAACTTCATCCCAACTGTGAAGTATGGTGGTGGGGGCATCATGGTTTAGGGCTGCTTTGCTGCGTCAGGGCCCTGGACGGATTGCTATCAAAGGAAAAATTAATTCCCAAGTTTATCAAGACATTTTGTAGGAGAACTTAAGGCCATCTGTCCACCAGCTGAAGCTCAACAGAAGATGGGTGTTGCAACAGGACAACAACCCAAAGCATAGAAGCAAATCAATAACAGAATGGCTTAAACAGAAGAAAATACGCCTTGTGGAGTGGCCCAGTCAAAGTCCTGATCTCAACCCGAATGAGATGCTGTGGCATGACCTCAAGAAAGCGATTCACACCAGACATCCCAAGAATATTGCTGAACTGAAACAGTTCTGTAAAGAGGAATGGTCAATAAATACTCCTGACCGTTGTGCACGTCTGATCTGCAACTACAGGAAACGTTTGGTTGAAGTTATTGCTGCCAAAGGAGGTTCAACCAGTTATTTAATCCAAGGGTTCACATACTTTTTCCACGTGCACTGTGAATGTTTACATGGTGTGTTCAATAAAAACATGGTAGCATTTAATTCTTTGTGTGTTAATAGTTTAAGCAGACTGTGATTGTCTATTGTTGTGACTTAGATGGAGATCAGATCACATTTTATGACCAATTTGTGCAGAAATCCATATCATTCCAAAAGGGTTCACATACTTTTTATTGCAACTGTAGATAGGGTCATTTGTAATCACATCTAAAATGACAAAACAATTTGTGTAACAATTATTTCAGATCCTTTTTTTTTTTTTTTTTTGAGAAAAAGTGGAGTTTTTCTTCAACTGCCCTTGAACAGAAATATGCTTGCTGAGCTTTCCAATAACACTATGCATAAAATAACATTATCATTAAAGTGTACATGCTATACTGCATAACTCCAGTCCACGTGCTGGGTCATGATCATAAAATAGATTTATGATTTCTGTAATAAAAAATAATACTTTATAAGGTGTAAATGTATGCAGACCTGCAACCCTTGCCTACATTGTGTCAAGCTGTAATTGCAATCAATGCTTCAACCACAGTGTCAGAGTATGTGTTGACTTATGTAGCATCCTATGGACTTCTCAGTCTCAGTAGGGCATATATACAGAAATGCCCACCCTGCTCTTGGGTTTACAATACCTACTCTAATTTAAAGTGAAACATTTATCAGTATCTTCATGTTTAAAGTGTTCCAGCCACCTGTGGAAATAAAATAAAAGTCAGCAGCTACAAAAACTGTAGTTGCTGACTTCTAACAAAAAAAAAAAAACAGCCACTCACCTGTCCCACGATCCAGCGGTGTGCTCACCCCAGTTGGTCTTCATCTGCTGTCTCCGATACCTGGCGCCAACATCTTCACTAAGGGCACCCGGCTGTGACAGCTTGCGGCTTTACAGCCGTAAGCCCACTGAACATGCACGAGTCGCGCAGTTGCACTGTGATTGGTGGATGCAGTCTTCTGGGACCTTTCAGTGTCCCGAAGACTGCAGGGGGAGGGAGGGAGGAGAACTTCTATTCCAGGCACCGGAAGCATGTAAAAGTGCCAATTTTGCAAGAGAAGCGAGGTACCAGTCCTTACAGTGGAACTTCCCTTTTTGGGTGGCGTTCTGCTTTAAAGCAGAGCTTCAATCTCTCACAGCACTCTCCTTCTGTCTGTCCGTCAACCGCCACCCCCCCACGTGCCGATATCAGTTTGTGTACTTGCAGGTTGTTTTTTTGGGGGGGTTTTTTTATGCTTCAAAGGCTTGGCCCGCCCCCCAGCTTCCAGGATCCATCTAGTCGAATGACACAGTACATGGGTCTAAAACTGGCAGCCCTCCAGCTGTTGCTGAACTACAAGTCCCATCATGCCTCTGCCTGTGGGAGTCATGCTTGTAACCGTCAGTCTTGCAAAGCCTCATGGGACTTGTAGTTCCGCAACAGCTGGAGATCCACCAGTTTGAGACCCCTGAATCGCTGTAAAGAGGAGGGGGACGGCACCCGAAAGACAGCAGCTGTCACAGGCAACATGACGGTTCCGGATCCGTGCAACAGCTGCAGTGGATCCCAGCAGCTCAAAGCTGGATCTGATACCTAGGTGAGTATGCTTACAATGCAGAAGACAGTAAAATTTAAAGCAAGGCAACAAAAATGGAGGGGGTTGAACATTTCATATTCCTGATATGTGGCTGCTGTACCATGCACTTGTATGAAAAAGTATCCTGTTCTGTGTGAAATCCCTGGTGTTCCTTCCAGCCCCTCTAATTTCCTATTAAAAACTAACCACACTTTGACTTTTTTATCTCTCTTTTCAATAGAGTATAACCTTGCTTCCTGTATGCTGATGTGGGCTCTCGGGTCCGGATCTATTTTATACTTTGTATGCTATAACACTGTTGTGAGCTTGTACTGTTGGTTTATATGACAATAAACCCTTTGTAAAAGAAAAACTGACCACACTAAGCTGGAGATCACACCGTAAACAGTTTCCTTAGCTGTGCCTGCTCTCCTCCAATGATCAAATTTGTCTTGACATTTCCCCCCCACCTGGCACAGTCATTCATTGGTAAGATCAGTGTACTGATACTTCTCCTCTCCCAGCTCACATGCAGCTGAGAACAGAGGGAATGTGATCACTTATAACATTTTATATCTATACACAAATGTGTTGCCTTTCATTTCTACTTTAAACTGAAGGGGCTGTTTTACAAAGTGATCATTTACAATCACTTTAAGACAACTTTATCTTCTGGGTACATTTATAGACTACACTAAGGCTCCATTCACACCTAGGCGTTTTAACGCCTGAAGCGCGACGCTACAATACGCCGGAGGGTCGAAACTACATTATTCTCTATGGAGACTGTTCACATCTCAACGCCGAACTCTGAAACGACGATCGCCTGAAGCTCAAACAAGTCCCGGACCCTTTTTTGTCGCGCGTATCAGGCGGTTTGGGCTTATTTGAGCGTTTCCATTTCCCATAGAAAGTAATGGAAACGCTCGATTCAAGCGACTTGCGCGACAACGGGCACTTGCTACGGGCGTTTCGTCGCTTTAATCAATAAAACTTGTCGCCCATGCAGAAGATTAAAAAAATCTACCAACATAGCAACAAGTGATGAAAAGATGATAATTTTTCCTATTGGCTAAAATAAAAAACGTCGAAGTACAAAAACGTCGGACAACGCTGTATGCAAACGCGCAAATAAGCATGAATACGCGCGACAAAACGCCGAAAAAAACGACCGAACGACCAACGCTTAGGTGTGAATGCAGCCTAAGACTGCATTCACACATGAGCGTTTTGTAGCCTGAAGCCTGAAGCTATTAAACGCTAGAGGGGAAAAAATACATTATTCTCAATGGAGATGGTTCACATCTCCACTCCAAAACGCCTGAAGCCGAACGCCTGAAGCTCAAACAAGTTCTGGACCCGAATTGGGCGTTTTTGAACGTTTGTATTCCCATAGAATTGAATGGAAACGCTCGATTCAAGCGTCTAGCGCGACAACGAGCATTTCTACAGGCGTTTTGTCGCTTTAATCTGTTCTGTGAAATAGAATATTCACCCAGGAAGAAGATAAAACAAATCTACAAACATAGCAACAAGTGATGAAAGAGATGATCATTTTTCCTATTGGCTAAAATAAAAAACAACGAAGTTCAAAAACGTCGGACAACGCTGTATGCAAACGCGCGAATACGTGTGAACACAAAACGCCGGAAAAAACGACCGAAAACGCTACACTCAGGTGAGAATGCGGCCTTACTGCATAAATATAGAAGTGGAAAAAAAATCATAAGGTGCTGCTTTTTTTACTTGTCTAAACCCAATTAAAACATACTTTCAGTTCTAACAAACAAAAATACTGTCTGCACTAAAAATATGTTTTCTATGCCAGAGTACAAAAATACATATTTCAAGTAAAACTTATAAACCTCAAAAACTAAAAACAGTTGCTTTCGCCAGAAAGGGAAAAAACCTCCAATCATTAATTGAACATAAAAGTAGCAGGGCAAACATCAACCATACCTGTCTAAAAGCTACAACTACTACAAAAATAGCCTGAAATACAAAATTTGAATAAAATCTATCAAGAGTCGGGCATGCTGAGATTACTTCCAAAAACTCTGACTATTGAAAACTAATAATATAGAAATTCACCAGCCAAACAGCAGTTTCTGAATCATTTCCAAGAAAAAAAAATGAATAAAAGTAATTCTAACTTTCAAAGCTAAAGTTCAAGCTTTTTTCACTTAACCACTTAAGGACCGCCTAACATCGGCAGAATGGCACGGCTGGGCACAGGCACGTACAAGTACGTTGCCCTTTAAGAGCCCAGCCTTGGATTGCATGCGCGCCGCGCTCGCGACCCGGTCCGAAGCTCCGTGACCGCGCCCGCGGGACCTGATTGCCGCCGGTGTCCTACGATCGGTCACAGGAGCCGAAGAACGGGGAGAGGTGAGTGTAAACACACCTTCCCTGTTCTTCTCTGTGGCTTGTCACTGATCGTTTGTGCCCTGTTATAGGGAACGACGATCAGTGACGTCACACGTCCAGCCACACCTCCTACACACTTAACCCCTTAAGCCTCGTACACACGATAGGTTAACCAGAGGACAACGGTCTGAAGGACCGTTTTTATCGGTCAAAACCGATCGTGTGTGGGCCCCATAGGCTATTTAACCATAGGTTAAAAAAAAGCCAACTTGCTTTAAAATTAACCTATGGATTTCTAACCGATAGGTCAAAATCGATCGTTGGTAGGCATGACCATCGGTTAAAAATCTACGCATGCTCAGAATCAAGTTGAAGCATGCTTGGAAGCATTGAACTTCGTTTTTTTCAGCACGTCGTTGTGTTTTACGTCACCGCGTTCTGACACGATCGGTTATTTAACCGATGGTGTGTAGGCGTGACGGACCATCAGTCAGCTTCATCGGTTAACCTATGACAACGGTCCTTCAGACCGTTGTCCTCTGGGTAACCTATCGTGTGTACGAGGCTTTAGCGCCCCCTAGTGGTTAACCAATTCACTGCCATTGTCATTTTCACAATAATCATGCATTTTTACCAATGCTTCACTGTGGCGGCTGCATCGATTGTGTCATCTCCTTTACAGGGAGACACAATCAATGACGTCACTCCTACAGCCACACCCCCCTACAGTTGTAAACACACACTAGGTGAAACATAACCCCTTCAGCGCCCCCTGTGGTTAACTCCAAAACTGCAACTGCCATTTCCACAATAAAGAATGCATTTTAAAAGCATTATTTGCTGTGAAAATGACAATGGTCCCAAAAATGTGTCAAAATTGTGCGAAGTGTCTGCTATAATCTCGCAGTCACGAAAAAAAACGCTGATCCCCGCCATTAGTAGTAAAAAAAAACTAATTAATAAAAATGCAATAAAACTATCCCCTATTTTGTAAACGCTAAAAATTTTGCGCAAACCAACCGATAAACGCTTATTGCGATTTTTTTTACCAAAAATGTGTAGAAGAATACGTATCGGCCTAAACTGAGGGAAAATTTATTTTTTTATATATTTTTGGGGGATATTTATTACAGCAAAAAGTAAAACAATATTGAATTTTTTTCAAAATTGTCGCTCTATTTTTTATAGCACAAAAAATAAATACCGCAGAGGTGATCAAATACCACCAAAAGAAAGCTCTATTTGTGGGAAAAAAAGGACGCCAATTTTTTTGGGAGCCACATCGCACGACCGCACAATTGTCAGTTAAAGCGACACAGTCCCGAATCGCAAAAAGGGGCCTGGTCCTTTACCTGCATTTTGGTCCGGGGCTTAAGTGGTTAAGAAAGGTCTGAATACTTTCCTAAATAAATACATAATTTAACTGAGTACTAACATTTATAGGTAAAGTTGATCTGGGAATATCCGATTGCCTCTCGGGGGATCAGGAAGGATTTTTTTTTCCCCCTGCTTTAGCAAATTGGATCATGCTCTGCTGGGGTTTATCGCCTTCCTCTGGATCAACTGTGGGTATAGAATTGAGTATATGGGATTGTATGATATTATTATTATTATTTCATTTTTTTATGGTTGAACTGGATAGACTTGTCTTTTTTTTCAACCTGACTAACTGTGTAACCTAGAACACAGTATTTGGACCCCTTTCACACTGAGGCGTTTTCAGGTGCTTTCACGCTAAAACAACGCATAAAAAGCTCCAGAAAACTGCTTTCCATTAAGATCAATGATTCCTTTCACACTGGGGCGGTGAAAAAAGTCTTGCAAGCAGCATCTTTGAAACATGTTTGGGTGGGCTCAAAAAAGCGCCTCAAAAAGTCCCTGTCCATTGAAATAAATGGGAAGCGCTTCAAAAGCACACAAAAAGCACAGCAAAAGCGCTTCAAAAGTGCCGCAAAATGGTTCTGAGTCACGTGACATTAAAAAAAGCGCACCGCTAACACCGCAAAAACGCCTGTTTTTTGGGCAATTTCCGAGCACCTCAGTGGGAAAGGGGTCTTAGGCAGGCCATACACGTGTCGAAGTTCAAAATAATTTGTGGCCATCAAATTTGAGTAATCGGGCATGTTGGAAATTTTTTAAAAAATGTAAGATTTTCCAATCAATGATGGGAGAATAGTGTGAGAATTGTAATCGAAAAAGTAATGCGCATGTGCAGGGAAAGAAATTTCCCGGAAAGAAAAGAAAATTCCCAGCCACGGAAATTCTTTTCTGTAGCATCATGAGGTGAAATTGAAGGCTTAGTTTGTCAAATTTGGAACATCGGATCACAAAACGCATGGAATTTCTGATTTCCAAAAGTGAATTCTTTTTTGAAATTTGACCCATGTATGGCCAGCCTTAGAGAGACATACGGTATGTTATCTACAATGAGGCAACAGCTGGAGCAAATGAGCCTTTAAACATCGTGGTGTGCAATGGTTCTGGGACTCAGGTGTGCCATTACGTCTGTTATCTTCAGACAGGGAAACAAGAAAGGAGATCAACGTTTCTTTATGAGTTGCTACTTCCACCCTGTCCCAGCTAATGAATCTATTAAACACATTTTTTATTTTAAGTCCTATAAACTCTAAACAGACCTGTTACAAAAGTCTACCGGCTCAGCCAACACATTGCACTGCGGGATGAAGACTCCGAGAGGGCCAATAAAACTTTATTTGTACGCACAGTACTGGAAACATTTCTCTACATATGTTATTTCACACAGCTTTAGTGATGGTTAGCTCACTACACAAAATAGAACTCAGACTTTTATACTTTTTATCTTAACCACTTTAGCCCCGGGCCTGTTTTTCAGAGTCGGTGTTTACGAGACAAAACCATTTTTTTTTGCTAGAAAATTACTTAAAACCCCCAAACATTATATATTTTTTTTTCTAACACCCTAGAGAATAAAATGGCAGTCATTGCAATACTTTTTGTCACACCGTATTTGCGCAGCGGTCTTACAAGCGCACTTTTTTTGGAAAAAATTCACTTTTTTAAATTAAAAAATAAGACAACAATAAATTTGGCCCAATTTTTTTATATATTGTGAAAGATAATGTTACGCCGAGTAAAATGATACCCAACATGTCACGCTTAAAAATTGCGCCCGCTCGTGGCATGGCGTCAAACTTTTACCCTTAAAAATCTTGATAGGCGACGTTTAAAAAATTCTACAGGTTGCATTTTTTGAGTTACAGAGTAGGCCTAAGGCTAAAATTATTGCTCTCGCTCTAACGATCGCGGCGATACCTCACTTGTGTGGTTTGAATACCGTTTTCATATGCGGGCGCTACTCGCGTATACCTTCGCTTCTACGCGCGAGCTCGTCGGGACGGGGCGCTTTAAAAAAATGTTGTTTTGGTTTTCGCATTTATTTTTATTTATTTTACAATTTTTAACACTGGAAAAAAAAAAATATATATCACTTTTATTCCTATTACAAGGAATGTAAACATCCCTTGTAATAGAAAAAAGCATGACAGGTCTTCTTAAATATGAGATCTGGGGTCAAAGAGACACCGATAACGGCGATCTTGCGGCGAATCTGCCGCGGAGACCGGCATTATCGTTTACACGGCCGCCCACAGAAGAGATGAATATCTCGATTGTGGCAGCAGCTGAGATATTCATCTTTAAAGTGAGGACGTATAACGACGGTGGGCGGTCGGCAAGTAGTTAAAGTGGATGTAGACCCTCACATATACCCAGTGAAGTGAACAGCCTCAGATGATACACAAACAAATCTTCCTACATAAGTTTTACATGTATATCTGCTGTCTCCTCCTCTCTACATCCCTTTAAAGTGATAAAAACCTTCTTGCCACGTACACACGATAATTTTTCGAGTTGTAAAAAATGTGTGTGGGCCTCAGAGCATTTTTGGGGTTCTGAAAAACGACCACATTTTTTTTCGAACATGCTCTATTTTTAACGACGTTTTAAACGTTGACGTTTTTCGTGTTGTAAAAAATGGTCGTGTGTGGGCTTTACTGACGTGAAAAATCCACGCATGCTCAGAAGCAAGTTATGAGACGGGAGCGCTCATTCTGGTAAAACTACCATTCGCAATGGAGTAAGCACATTTATCACGCTGTAACAGACTGAAAAGCGCGAATCGTCTTTTACTAACACAAAAACAGCTAAAGCAGCCCAAAGGGTGGCGCCATCCGAATGGAACTGCCCCTTCATAGTGCCGTCGTACGTGTTGTACGTCACCACGCATTGCTAGAGCATTTTTTTTTTCACGATCATGTGTAGGCAACATCGTTTTAATGATCAAGTTGAAAAAAACTTTGTTTTTTCTAGAGCCTGAAAAACGTTTTTTACAACCCAAAAAATGATCGTGTGTACGTGGCATCAGTATCTGTATAGAGAAAGAAGTGGAGAACTACAGTTACAGCTCTGAGACACTGTGTGAGGCTGGATTCACACCTATGCAGTTTTAGTGCTTTTTGCATTTTGCAGATTTGCACTACAGAACGTGTTCCATAGGAAACCATGTTAAATGTTCTGTAGTGCAAATCTTTAATATGCAAAAAGCACTAAAACTGCATAGGTGTGAATCCAGCCTGACAGCTGATTGGAGGAAAAGGAGCACCAGCGGAAAAGGACATGACTCATGATGACAACAGAGGAATGAAGCACCAGCGAGAAAAAGGACACTTGGACCCCTTTCACACTGGGGCACTTTTCAGGTGTTTTAGCGCTAAAAATAGAGCCTGTAAAGCGCCTGAAAAGCCCTTCTCAAGCCACCCCAGTGTGAAAGCCCAAGGGCTTTCACACTGGGTCCGTGCGCTTGCAGGATGGGAAAAAAAAGTCCTACAAGCGGTATCTTTGGGGCGGTGCGGGAGCGGTGTATACACCGCTCCCAAAATGCCCTGCCCATTAAAATGAATGGGTGGCCCTGCCGAAGTGCCTGCAAAGCGGTTCGGCAGCGTCGCAACACTGGTGCTAGTAACCCTAGCGGTGCTTTACCGCTAACGCCCGCACTGCCCCAGTGTAAAAGGGGTCTTGGAGCTTTATAGAGAGACAACACTACAGATATACTGTATGTGCTTAGTTCAAATTTCATAACTGAGGTTTACAACCACTTTAAAGGGTAAGTTCACCTTTACAGAAAAATCTGTAAGTTCCTGGGCCTGCAAACTTCTAGTTAATTCTTTCCACTATATCATCTTACAGCCCTAAGGGAATATCTGAAGCATTTGAAAAAATTTACCTTCTAGTTTTGTACAAGGTACTGCCTAATGAGTAATATATAATACTATTTTCACACTTTGCAGTGGTGGGCTCAAAACCTCCCACAGCAGAAAGAACTAGTGGGTCAAATACAGTATGCACTAGGTCAACTATATCTTCAACAATGGAGTTTGCATAAAAATACATATATAGCTTGGGTCAGATCAGATTAAAAAAAGAAAAAGTATGAAATTTACTAAAACTGTGCAAAATCTTTTTACATAGTTGGTCAGGCTGAAAAAAAGACACCAGTCCATCCTGTGGCGTGCGTGAGAGCGTGTGTGTGCGCTTTTGGGTTTGTGTTTATGTCAATAGTACATCGTATACCCCTGTATGTTGTGGTCTTTAACCACTTCAGAATTTACCCCCTTCCTGACCAGAGTACTTTTTACAATTTGCTACTGCATCGCTTTAACTGACAATTGCGCGGTCGTGCAACACTGTACCCAAACAAAATTTGCGTCCATTTTTTCCCCAACAAATAGAGCTTTCTTTTAGTGGTATTTGATCACCTCTGGGGTTTTTATTTTTTGCGCTATAAAGAAAAAAGAGCAACAATTAAAAAAAAAAAAAAAACACTAAGGCCCAGATTCATGTCCAGCCGCGTAATTCTGTGCGGGCGTAACGTATCCGCTTTACGTTACGCCTCCGCAACTTACACGGGCAAGTGCTGTATTCTCAAAGCACTTGCTCCGTAAGTTGTGGCGGCGTAGCGTAAATCGGCCGGCGTAAGCCCGCCTAATTCAAATTTGGATCAGGGGGGAGTGTTTTATGTAAAACTACTGTGACCCGACGTGATTGACGTTTTTGCAGAATGGCGCATGCGCCGTCTGTGGAATTTCCCAGTGTGCATTGCTCCAAAGTACGCCGCAAGGACGTCTTTGGTTTCGACGTGAACGTAAATGACGTCCAGCCCCATTCACGGACGACTTACGCAAACAACGTAACTTTTTCAAATTTCGACGTGGAAACGACGGTCATACTTAACATTGGTACGCCGCACTTATGCCTCATATAGCAGGGGCAACTATACGCCGGGAAAAGCCCAACCTAAACGTCGTAACTTTACTGCGTCGGCCGCGTGTACGTTCGGGATTTCGCGTATCTAGCTAATTTGCATACTTAACGCGGAATTCGACGGCAGCGCCACCTAGCGGTCAAAAAAAAATGCAGTTAAGATCCGACGGCGTAAGAGACTTACGCCTGTCGGATCTAATGGATATCTATGCGTAACTGATTCTAAGAATCAGGCGCATAGATACGACGAGTCAGATTCGGACTTACGACGGCGTACATGGCGCTACGCCGTTGTAAGTCCTCTGAGAATCCGGGCCAAAATATTTTACTTTTTGCTATAATAAATATCCCCAAATAAAAAAAAAAAAAAAGTTTAGGCCAATATATATTCTGCATATCTTTGGTAAAAATAAACGAAATCGCAATAAGCGATTTATGGCGATTTTAGCGTGACTGCGACATTGCAACGGACAGGTCAGACACTTTTGACACTTTTTTGGGACCATTGACATTTATACAGCGATCAGTGCTATAAAAATGCACCGATTATTGTGTAAATGTCACTGGCAGGGAAGGGGTTAACACTAGGGGGTGATCGTGTGTTCCCCCAGCGTGTTCTAACTGTATGGGGATAGGTTTGACTAGGAGAGGAGACATATTGTTTTTCCTGCTTAGTGGGAACAAACGATCGGTCTCCTCTTCCCTGACAGTACAGGGATTTGTGCATTTACACACACAAATCCCTGTGCTGGCGCTAGTGCACGCGGTTGTAAAATTTTAAAAAGTGCTCTGGTCAGGAAGGGGGTAAAATCTTCAGAGGCTGAAGGGGTTAAACTGTTTCTCTTCCAAAAAATGTCAGGAAAGTACAAATATTCCCCAAATGACCCTTTATGGAATGTAGACAGTCCAAGGTATTTAGTAAGAAGCATGATGAGTTGACATTTTTTGTCATAATTTTTTTGGAAATTTTATTATCTTTTTACATTTCTTTCATACTATCGCCGGTTCAGTGAGAGGAAATCCCAGCAAATTATGGGAATCCATTGGGGGTCCCCCAGCTTACCAGAACTAGTGTCCACATTGGAAGATGTCCTATTACGTTTCTGGGGACAACCCAAAATTTGCGATTTTTGGGTTGTTCATTGTTATATGCAAATATAATGTGTAAAAAAAAAATATATACTGATCACTTCCTCTGAGTGGTACAATGGTACTATGATAACATTGTATTGCTCTGGTCAAAGTGTGTTGAAAAAAGAAAATCATAAAAAAAGGAAAATAAATACCGTATTTATCGGCGTAGACGCGCACTTTTTTCCCCTTAAAATAAGGGGGAAATCGTGGGTGCGCGATATACGCCGATACCAGCGCTGTGTTTGAACCTTGCCGCCGACATATACCGAGCGCAGTACACTCGGGTACACTCGGCCAGGCTCGGCTCCTCTCGCGGTCACGCCCTGTGCCGCCTCCTATGCGAGAGGAGACGAGCGTGCCCGAGTGTACTGTGCTCGGTATATGTCGGCGGCAGCGTTCAAACACAGCACGGGAAGCGGGGATCGGCTCAGAAACAGCGTGGGAGAAGCAGGGAGGACACCACCGAGGCCGCCGGGCAAGACACCGACGAGGTGCATTCAAACTAAGTATTTTCTTTTTTCCTCAAATTTCCCCTCTAGGTTGGGGGTGCGCGCTATACGGCGGTGCGCGCTTTACCCCAATAAATAATAAAAAATTATATATATATATATATATATATAAAAATTTCCCCGTACAGTTACCAGTCACTGTCCCTGATCACCACCACACCCATTATATGATGATGCTGTACTGCACCGGCGACAGTATGAAAAAAAATGTAAAAAAATAATTGGCTAGTATGCAATGCAAACTAGCCCAATAGGGGAAAAAAGAAGAAGTAAAACCCATGAGGGTTTACTTCCTCTTGAATGCAGTCCATGCAGCCCCCATAATACTTACCTGAGGTCCATCTAGATCCAGCAATGTTGCACAATAGTCTTGGCTGTCCGTGGTTACCCTCCTCATTGGCTGAGACAGAAGAGTGGTGCCACTGGCTCTCGCTACTGTCAATCAAAGTCAGTTACCAAATGAGGAGAGAAAGGGGGCAGGGCCGGGCTGCATCTCCTTGTCTGAATGGACACAGAGCAGCGGCTCGTCTGGGGTGCTGCTTGCTGTGGGGGCACTCAACAAGAGGGAGAGGCCCAGGAGCCCCGAAGAGGGACCCTAGTAGAGGAGGATCAGGGCTGCTCTGTGCAAACCAACTGCACAGGTCAGGTAAGTATAACATGTTTGTTATTTTTAACGGAAAAAAAAAAAACTAGACTTTTAGTATCACTTTAACCGCTTCCAGACCGCCGCATGTACATATACGTCGGCAGAATGGCACGTACAGGCACATTGGCGTACCTGTACGTCCCTGCCTCACTGTGCTTCACTGTGGCGGCTGCATCGATCGAGTGATCCCTTTTATAGGGAGACTCGATCGATGACGTCAGTCCTACAGCCACACCCCCCTACAGTTGTAAACACACACTAGGTGAACCCTAACTCCTACAGCGCCCCCTGTGGTTAACTCCCAAACTGCAACTGTCATTTTCACAATAAACAATGCAATTTAAATGCATTTTTTGCTGTGAAAATGATAATAGTCCCAAAAATGTGTCAAAATTGTCCGAAGTGTCCGCCATAATGTCGCAGTCACGAAAAAAAAACACTGATCGCCGCCATTAGTAGTAAACAAATTTTTTTTTTATAAAAATGCAATAAAACTATCCCCTATTTTGTAAACGCTATAAATTTTGCGCAAACCAATCGATAAACGCTTATTGCGATTTTTTTTTACCAAAAATAGGTAGAAGAATACGTATCGGCCTAAACTGAGGGAAAAAAATTATATATGTTTTTGGGGGATATTTATTATAGCAAAAAGTAAAAAATATTGCATTTTTTTCAAAATGGTCGCTCTATTTTTGTTTATAGCGCAAAAAATAAAAACCGCAGAGGTGATCAAATACCACCAAAAGAAAGCTCCATTTGTACTCTCAGGTTTACGGACTATCTGTTCTGATGATTGATAGCTTATGGTGTGTCCACCGGTGTTTTATCTTTATTTTTCTCTTTGTATTTGTTTTTGTTTATTGATGTCTCTTTTCAATAAAACTCTTTGTACAAGAAAGCTCCATTTGTGGGGAAAAAAGGACGCCAATTTTGTTTGGGAGCCACGTCGCACGACCGCGCAATTGTCTGTTAAAGCGACGCAGTGCCCAATTGTAAAAACCCCTTGGGTCATTTAGCAGCATATTGGTCAGGTCCTTAAGTGGTTAATTTCTATTGGCTACTATGTAAAACAAATCTGCCAAAAACCGTATAAATGGGCCTCGATATTTCCTGGGCAGGGAAACCAGGGCTGTGACAATTCCCTCAATATTTAGTCCCCTGACATATCCGCAGAGTTCTACACTAAACGCCTAGTTAGAGAACTGCATGACATTAGAAAGTCATATGTAATTTGCAATAATTGGCAAACCATTTCAAATTCGAAAATAACCTTTACATACAAGGCGCCAGCAACAACCTGCTTCTTGGCTGTATGCTGGGGAAGAAAAAGGACGGAGATTGCGAGCAGAAGGGGGTGAATGTCAGAGCTCGCCTTAGTCATATGCAATGAGCTGACACCAGACTGAAGGGATACAGGTCTCATTCACAATCCCCGAGGAGCCATCTAGTGCTGCACAACGCTGGGAAAATTGCTGCATTTACTTAAATGCCCCTATTTCTCTAACTACCACTACGACAGCAGGCCTGGTGTTATTTAAAGCCCGAACCAATTCTAGGTTTTTTTCTTTTTTTTCCTCGAGGTAATGGCTTATAAATGAGCTCTGGATTTTCTTCCTTTCTTCTTTTCCTGTAAAGCGCAGCCAATGATAAATGTTGTTATCGGTGTAAACACTTGGTTTTCCACACATTAAATGATACCAAGGCTTGTCTTAAAATTCAAGTGGTTTAAGAGAGATAATGGAATATAAATGAGGACGATTTTGTTTCTGAGATGAAATGACGGAATGTAGAATGTTTGGTTACTGCATTTACAGAAAAATAATGGAAGGGAAAGAAATGTTATCTACGGATTTGAATGAGAAGATCTTGAAAAGACTTCCTGGAGCCGAGACATTTCTAGATCCGTCAATGACAAGTCCGCCTCACCTGCTGAAGACCTTTCAACAAAACTGACATTTAAGAGTTCTAAAGAATTCGCTGTACGTGTCTTCATTTACACCGGACACGGTAATAATGGAGTGCCCTCCTGTCTGCCCCCTAAACACTCAATATTGATTATTTTGTTACCGACGGTCACCCTAGCCATAGACAGGGATTGTTAGCGACGGTCACCCTAGCCATAGACAGGGATTGTTAGCGAGGGTCACCGTAGCCATAGACAGCAATTGTCACCGAGGGTCACCATAGTCATAGACAGCAATTGTCACCGAGGGTCACCCTAGCCATAAACAGTGATTGTTATCGAGGGCCACCATAGCCATAGACAGCAATTGTTACCAAGGGTCACCATAGCCATAGACAGCAATTGTTACCAAGGGTCACCATATTAATAGACAGCAATTGTTACTGAGGGTCACCCTAGCCATAGACAGCAATTGTAACCGAGGGTCACCCTAGCCATAAACAGTGATTGTTATCGACGGTCACCATAGCCATAGACAGCAATTGTCACCGAGGGTCACCGTAGCCATAGACAGCAATTGTCACTGAGGGTCACCCTAGCCATAAACAGTGATGGTTATCGAAGGTCACCCTAGCCATAAACAGTGATTGTTATCGAGGGTCACCATAGCCATAAACAGTGATTGTTACCGAGGGTCACCGTAGCCATAGACAGCAATTGTCACCGAGGGTCACCATAGTCATAGACAGCAATTGTCACTGAGGGTCACCATAGCCATAGACAGCAATTGTCACCGAGGGTCACCCTAGCCATAAACAGTGATGGTTATCGAAGGTCACCCTAGCCATAAACAGTGATTGTCACCGAGGGTCACCCTAGCCATAAACAGTGATTGTTATCGAGGGTCACCATAGCCATAGACAGCAATTGTTACTGAGGGTCACCATAGCCATAGACAGCAATTGTTACCAAGGGTCACCATAGCCATAGACAGCAATTGTTACCGAGGGTCACCATAGCAATAGGCAGCGATTGTTACCGAGGGTCACCGTAGTCATAGACAGCGATTGTTACCAAGAGTCATCGTAGCCATAGACAGCATTGGTTACAGAGGGTCATTGTAGCCAAAAAAGAGGGATTGTCACTGAGGATCTCCGTAGCAATAGGCAGCGATTGTCACCGAGCATCACCGTAGCCATAGACAATGATTGTTACCAAAGGGTCCCCGTAGCCATAAACGGCAATTGTTACCGAGGGTCAATATATCCATAGACAGCAATTGTTACAGAGGGTCACCGTAACCATAGACAGGGATTGTCACCGAGAATCACCGTAGCCATAGGCAGGGATTGTCACCAAGGGTCACAGTAGCCGTAGACGGCGATTGTTACCGAGGGTCACAGTAGCCGTAGACAGAGATGGTCACCATAACCATAGGCAGTAATTGTTACCAAGCGTCAACGTAGCCATAGGCAGTGATTGTTAACAAGGATCACTGTAGCCATAGACAGCGATTGTTACTGAGGGTCAAGGACGCCCACTAACACACAGCTCCTTTCTCTATCTGCAAAGTAGAGAGTGTCCTGACACTCCTGCTCGCCCCTCCCCCTCAAGAGGCTTTCTCCACACCAGGGAGAAAGCCTTGCATTACTGTGTGGAGTTACAGACAGAAGAACAGGAAGTGAGGATTTCTCAGAAGAAATAAGGACATTTAAAAGCAAAATGGAAGGATGAGGTAAGTGAAGGAGGACTGCACTAAGGTAAAGGAAACTATTTAGGGAAAACATAATCTACCTTTACAACCCCTTTAAAGTACACAGATAGTAGCAGATGACATGCAGTAAGAGCGTGATGTTAAAGGAAAGTTCAGGAGAGCAATATGGTTACTGCCATATTGGATAAGTGCAAATAAGATGAAAAATCAATAATGCCCTCCTCTCCCTGTCATCCATAGCTACAAAAAATCATATTACAGACCAGACTGCTAAAATTTTCACAAGCTTGGTTCACATCCAGCAAAGGCAGGGTCCTGGGAATAAAAAATGCCCAATTTTTTACCGATCTGAACACAGGTACCTATGGAATAATTCACAAAAGGTGCATAAGGATCAGTAACAAATAAAAGGCTGTAAAATAAAAATTTTTACATTTATTTAGCCCTCGTTCACATCGGTGCGATCGCATGTCAAATCTGAGCCTATTGATGGCAAAAGGAGTGTCCCCAATCTGTGCACTGCTGATGGATTTCCAAAGGTAGCGCCTGCACTACTTTTGTCGACTTTGGGGGCGATTTTAATAGACATTTGTGCATGAACCCGAACAGAGGTCTTTCAAGTCGCCCCCAAAGTCGGACTGAAATGCGGCTTTGAAATCTTGCGGGTTCATTTCAAAGCAGTGTTCGGTGTAAGCGAGCGCTTAAAGAGGTTCTAAAGCTTTTTTTCTTTTTTTCTGTATTAAAACAACAAATATGTTAGGCCCCTTTCACACGGACGGATAGGATGGTGCGGATTTTCTAGTTTTCTACCACAGCTAAAAGCACACAATGCTTTCCTATGGCCCCATTCACACACAGCGTTTAGCTGCGATTTCGTTACATGCGATTTGGTGCGAATAGAAAAATTGGAATTAAATACGTCCAGGTGCGATGTAGCGCAGCTATATGCAAATAACCGCAGGTAATCGCAGTCTTTTTTGTCAACTGCGGATAGCAGCGTGAGAAAAAAAAATAAACAACAGGAAGCACATCATAGTCAAAAAAATAAAAAGGGCTGCTATGGGAATGACTACCGCAGCTAAACGCGGCCGCATGTATCCGCACGTAATCGCAATGTACAAATGCAGCTAATCGCAGTGCCTGGAGCCTTGAATTTCACAAAACATTTTACATGCTTTTAACTGCGGCTAAACAGCCGTCCGTGTGTAGGGGACTTATAGTTACACTATATTGTCAAAAGTATTGTGACGCCTGTATTTACACACACATGAACTTTAATGACGTCTTAGTAGGGTTTAATATTGAGTTGGCCCACCCTTTGCACCTATAACAGCTTCAACTCTTCTGGGAAGTATTTTCACAAGGTTTAGGAGTGTGTCTATGGGAATGTTTGACCATTCTTCCAGAGGAGCATTTGTGGGGTCAGGCACTGAAGTTGGAGGAGGCCTGGCTCGCAGTCTCAACTCAAATTCATCCCAAAGGTGTTCAATCGGGTTGAGGTCAGGTCAATTCCAGTCAAGTTCCTCCACCCCAAACTCGCTTATCCACACTATATTGCCAAAAGTATTGGGCCACCCCCTCCAAATCATTTGGTGGAGGGGGGATTATAGTGTGGGGTGGTTTCTCAGGGGTTGGGCTTGGCCCCTTAGTTCCAGTGAAGGGAACTCTTAAGGCATCAGCATAAGTGTGGCAGAGGACAGATCCACCTAGGTGAGTATAAAGGGCCAGATTCACAAAAGAGATACGACGGCGTATATCCTGATACGCCGTCGTATCTCTGAGATACGATTGTCGTATCTATGCGTCTGATTCATAGAATCAGTTACGCATAGATAGCCCTAAGATTCGACAGGTGTAACTGTGTTACACCGTCGGATCTTAGGCTGCAATTCTAGGCCGGCCGCTAGGTGGCGATTCCATTGCGGTCGGCGTAGAATATGCAAATGACTAGTTACGCCGATTCACGAACGTCCGCTTTGCCCGTCGATCTAAATTTACGTCGTTTCCGTAGAGATGCGTCGCGTAAAACTAAGCATGCCCTCTAGGTGGTGTAACCAATGTTAAGTATGGCCGTCGTTCCCGCGTCAAAATTTTAAATTTCACGTCGTTTGCGCAAGTCGTCCGTGAATGGCGCTGGACGCCATTTACGTTAACGTCGAAACCAATGACGTCCTTGCGACGTCATTTAGCGCAATGCACGTCGGGTAATTTTACAGACGGAGCATGCGCAGTACGTTCGGCGCGGGAACTAGGGCAAATGTACCTCTGTCCCTTGGTCTATCTTGTCCTCTCTTGCCTCGATGTGTCTGCCCATACAGTAGATAATATTTCCACAATTTTGTTCCAAAGCTATTACAAATTAAAGCAGAACTCCAGGCCAACAGCTCCAGACCACGAAGAAGCCAAGGCAGATAAAATACTATAACTGCCAGTAGGCTGTAGGACTTAATTCTTCCAAAGTAAGGTTCTCTGTTACGGTTTACCAGCCAGAAATTTATCATAATCCAGTCCTACAATAATTAATCTTTTCTTCTGATAATTTCATCATGTAGACAGATGGCTGAGTTGGTGAGAAGCAGACAGAAAACAGCCCACTGTCCAAGATCTTTTCTTATAAAATTATAATAAAATAAAAAAAAACTACTCTGATATTAGTAACCCAACAATTTTTTTTTTTTAAATAATCTTTAAAGTAAATGATAAATTAACGTTTCTCAATAGTCGAATATAAGGCTATCCCCGCTTCATTCTCTCATGAATGCTGCTGTAAGGCTCCATTCACACCTAGGCGTATTGTCGCCTGTAGCGCGACGCTATTGCAGCCTGCAATACGCTGGAGGGGTGATTTAACATTGTCGGCTATGGAGATGGTTCACATCTCCACGCCGAACGCTGTACGCCTGAAGCTCAAAACAAGTCCCGGACCTTTTTTTCAGGCAGCTTTCGGCGTTCGGCATAGCCGACAATGTTGATCACCCCTCCGGCGTATGTTAGGCTTAAAAAACGCTGCGTTTTGTCACGGCAAATCGCGGGACAAAACGCCGCAATTTGTCACGGCAAAATACGCTGCGTTCAGGTGTGAATGCAGCCTTAGACTTCGGAACCGATCTGTGTCTGCTGCTGCTCTCTGCCAATCTCTTAACCGTCTTCCACTAGTGCAGCATATACAATTTAAAATATTAACCACAACATACAAAACCACCCATAACACTGCCCCCAGCTACATCACCAATTTCTTCACTAGATATTTAGCCCAAATCGTCCTCTCCACTCAGACATCTTGCTCTTTAATTCCCTCGTCACCTCCTCCCCATGCTTGCCTTAAAGTGGAGTTCCAACCACAATTAGCATTTTTTAAATGTATGTCCTTTCATCATGCGTTTTTATAATATAAATCCGATCACTTACTATTTTATAATCCGCCGCCGATCCGCATAGATATTCAAAAAAGATAGTTTATAAAACTGTCTACACCGTTGCCATTTTGCTTCTGGGCATTGTGAAGCCTACCAGTACTTACTTCCTGGAAGTCTTAGATGGGGAGTGATAATTGGACAGCGCACTGCATCCTGGGAAATGATGACACACATTTCCCAGGAGCATTAGAGGGAGATGATGTCAGAATCCTAGGTGCTTTCAAAGGCAGATTTTGTGGGACCGCATAGCAACAGGCATTTCCAGATGAGTAAAAAAAAAATTTTTTTTTTCTTTTTTAGTCGTAAGCTACAGTTTAAAGCAAAATAGTTTTTTTGATGGAACCTCCACTTTAAGGACTTTTCCAGGACCTCTTCCATCCTCTGGAGCTCCCAACCCCGGTATGTCAGGTTAGCTCCTACCCTGTCCGCCTTTAGTCGATCCTTGAAAACTCATTTATTCAGCCTACCCCACCTCCACCTAAAATGTGTACTTCGGTCATCTCCATCAGTTCCATCTCTGCAGCTTTTACCTTTTTAAGCACCTCTCCCTCTCTTCAGATTGTAAGCTCCATGAGCAGGGCCCTCCTCTTCCTTCTGTCTTGAACTGTATTGCAATTGTACTGTCCCCCTTTCAATTGTAAAGCACTGTGTAAACTGTTAGGCCCTGTACACACAATCAGTCCAAACTGATGAAAACGGACTGAAGTTCAGTTTCATCGGTTCACCGATGAAGCTGACCGATGGTCTGATGTGCCTACACACTATCAGTTCAAAAACCGATCGAGCCCAACGCGGTGACGTAAAACACAACGACGTGCTGAGAAAAATGAAGTTCAATGCTTCCAAGCATGCGTCGACTTCATTCTGAGCATGCGCAGGTTTGGAACCGATGCTTTTGCGTACTAACCGTCGGTTTTGACCAATCGGTTACCAGTCCATCAGTTCAATTTTAAAGCAAGTTCTAAATTTCTGGACCGAAGGATAACGGACTGATGGGGTCCACACACAGTCAGTTTGGACCGAGGAAACTGAACTTCAGTCTGTTTTCATCAGTTCGGACTGACCGTGTGTACGAGGCCATAGCTCTATATATATCCTACATAATAATATTATAATCTCAAATAATAGTAACAATACTCCAGAATACCACCTTTTAGTTGAGGTACTGAATTAATAATTGTAAACTTGGTAAAATCCCTAAAAACAGCCAAACATATTTTCACTGCCACCTGTAAATGACCTGCTACACATAAAAAGGGGACTGGACTGGCAGTCAGCAAAGGCTATACAACTGTACACCTACCTGTGTGCCACACCTACCCCCCCCCTCTCTCCACACAGGCTCTCCTCTCCTCTCCCACCAGCTGTTCCGGGGGATATTCAAGATGAAGAGTGGGCAGGATCGGTACCGACCACTCACTGTGTTCATTCATAACTAAAGCATAGTAAACTGTTTGCTATGCTTCCTTTGTCTCCTGTGTATTCATCTGTAGTGCAGCTGAGGCTGCAGAAAGTAACTGGGGAATGTGTAAAAGTGAAAAGTGAGGCTTCAGGGATCTGTTTAGAACCCTGATAGCTCAACAAAGACCCCCCAACAGCGTTGTAAAAAACAAAAATTGAAAAAATATTAAAGGAGTTGTAAAGGATTTTTTTTTTTGCTGAAATTACTGTTTACAGATATAACAGTTAACTGATTCCTTTTAAAAATGATTAAAATAGATAAAAATCAATCATATAACGCATCTACAGTTTCAGTTTCGTTTTTGCATGCGGTTTCCTGCTTCTGTGATGTACAGAGCCACAGAGCCAATACAGGGCAGTGATGGTTTGGAAAACTAAACTGTTTGATGGTGCTGAGGGGTTTTAGACACACAGTAATCACACCTCCTTGATTAGTGACCACAGAGAGAAATCTCCCAGTACTGTTTTCATCAGGAAACAGACTGTTCAGAACAGAGGATTACAGCAACATCAGAGCAAAAACGAACAATGAGGACATGAAACCAGGACTGCAGTAAGGTAAAGGAAGCCATTTGGCAAAAATTTTTTTTTTTTGCTTTAGTGACCCTTTAACCACTTCCGGACCGCCGCATGTACATTTACGTCGGCAGAATGGCACGGACAGGCACATCAACATACCTGTACTTGCCTGCCTAGACGTGGGTTGGGGGTCCGATCGGACCCCCCCACCCCCGTACATGCGGCGGTTTCCGTGGCTTCAGGAGCGATCCGGGACGAGGGCGCTCCCTGGAGCTGAAGAACGGGGAGAGCCGTATGTAAACACGGCTTCCCCGTGCTTCACTGTGGCGGCGTATCGATCGAGTGATCCTTTTTATAGGGAGACTCGATCAATGACGTCAGTCCTACAGCCACACCCCCCTACAGTTGTAAACACACACTTGGTGAACCCTAACTCCTACAGCGCCCCCTGTGGTTAACTCCCAAACTGCAACTGTCATTTTCACAATAAACAATGCAATTTAAATGCATTTTTTGCTGTGAAAATGACAATGATCCCAAAAATGTGTCAAAATTGTCAGAAGTGTCCACCATAATGTCGCAGTCACGAAAAAAAAAAAATCGCTGATCGCCGCCATTAGTAGTAAAAAAAAAAATAATGAAACTATCCCCTATTTTGTAAACACTATAAATTTTGCGCAAACCAAATCGATAAACGCTTATTGCGATTTTTTTTACCAAAAATAGGTAGAAGAATACGTATCGGCCTAAACTGAGGGAAAAAAAATGTTATATATGTTTTTGGGGGATATTTATTATAGCAAAAAGTAAAAAATATTGAATTTTTTTCAAAATTGACGCTCTATTTTTGTTTATAGCGCAAAAAATAAAAAACGCAGAGATGACCAAATACCACCAAAAGAAAGCTCTATTTGTGGGGAAAAAAGGACGCCAATTTTGTTTGGGAGCCATGTCACACGACCGCGCAATTGTCTGTTAAAGCGACGCAGTGCCGAATTGTAAAAACCCCTTGGGTCATTTAGCAGCATATTGGTCCGGTCCTTAAGTGGTTAAAGTTAATGAAAAATGTTAATGAAAAAATATAAAAAATAAATAAAAAATCTGAATAAAATTTCTAAGACTAAAAAGCTACCCCCAATATATAGCATAATTAAACCACACCGACTACTTGCTGTGACACGCTACTGTCTCCCTGGTAGGGGCCTCAGTGCATTGTACTTTGCCCATGGGCCCATAGGTGGCACTGCCTTCCTGGCCAGCAGAACACAATCACAATTGCTAGAGGTTATAGCCACGGCAGTAATCACATGTAAAAAATCCAAAAGGCTGGTTGTACCCAAGAAAAAACGATGGATTGATTTGGGTACAATCAGCCTGCTCATACAATTATCCACTTCCAGACCGCTGTACGTCTTTATACGGCCTAACTTTAAAGATAGATATCTCGGTAACGGCAGCAGCTGTTGCCACAACCGAGGTATCTATCTTTAGTGTCAGCGGTCCGGTACATGATAACGGCGGTCTCCGTGGCGGATTCGCCGCGAGATCGCCGTTATCGGCGGCGGGAGAGGGCCCCCCCCTCCCGCCACACTCCCGCGCCCTCCGCCGCTTACCGGAGCCGTCGGTAGCGGCGGAGGAGATCGCGACCATTCGGCAGCTGTGCGGGGTTGCGAGTGAAGGAAAAATGTCCTTCACCCGTCCCCAAAGCTCTGCTGGGCGGAAGTGACTTCAAAACGTCAGTCCCGCCCAGCCTCTTAAAGAAACATTTTTTTTTTTGTCATTTGAAAAAATTACATTTTCAAATTTTTTATCTTTTTTTTGCATTTAAGCCTAAATATGAGATCTGAGGTCTTTTTGACCCCAGATCTCATATTTAAGAGGACCCGTCATGCTTTTTTCTATTACAAGGGATGTTTACATTCCTTGTAATAGGAATAAAAGTGATAATTTTATTTTTTATTTTTTTTCCAGTGTAAAAAATAATAAAATAAAAATAAATATGAAAAAAAAATAAAAAAATGTTTAAAGCGCCCGTCCCGACGAGCTCGTGCGCAGAAGCGAACGCATACGCGAGTAGCGCCCGCATATGAAAACGGTGTTCAAACGACACAAGTGAGGTATCGCCGCGATCGTTAGAGCGAGAGCAATAATTATAGCCCTAGACCTACTCTAACTCAAAAAATGCAACCTATAGAATTTTTTAAACGTCGCCTATCGAGATTTTTAAGGGTAAAAGTTTGACGCCATGCCACGAGCGGGCGCAATTTGTAAGCGTGACATGTTGGGTACCATTTTACTCGGCGTAACATTATCTTTCACAATATATAAAAAAATTGGGCCAAATTTATTGTTGTCTTATTTTTTAATTCAAAAAAGTGTTTTTTTTTCCAAAAAAAGTACGCTTGTAGGACCGCTGCGCAAATATGGTGTGACAAAAAGTATTGCAATGATCGCCATTTTATTCTCTAGGGTATTAGAAAAAAAAAATATATAATGTTTGTGGATTTTAAGCAATTTTCTAGCAAAAAAAAAACTGTTTTAGTCTTGTAAACACCAAATCTGAAAAACACCCAAAGTAGAGAAGTGGTTATACATGGATCGAATCTCGGCTGGTCCCTGCTGAACTGGCCAAAACTTAATCCATTTATGTCCGTCTTTAATTTTACTGGCGTTTCTGAATTAGAAATCTCACTCTGCATGACTTACTATGTCTGACTAGCCCACAGCAATACTAGTTTAGATATCTCTGGCACACTACTAACAGTCTCCAACATCCATACGGACATTCTAGTTTGGCTTACTGTCCTGCTGATCTTCTAAGTGGTCTAAGTACCACCCTTTGTTGTTATATAACAAGAGAGGTATTCACAGAGGCACTGCGAAATACAGTGAAATAAAAGCTAATTCGATCTGTGATTTGTTATATAAAACTCACCTGCAGAGTTTTCTGGACAGCGGTAGATGAAAAATAGAATTTATTAGTCACAGACTGACTGTACTTTTTCTCTAAAGCAACTCGTAAAATAGTCCTAAAATATAAAATCAAAGACTGAGCACAGTCCCACAGGTGGACGTAAAATATTTGTGGCACTTTTTTTTGATGTGAAGATATAAACACGACGGAGTCAGGGAATGCAGAGTTTAATATAAGTGATTAAAAGCAGGATCCCCAAAAGGCCAGTTTACTGCCCTTCAGACCTTATGGGGCAGACTGTCACCAGTAGTAGAGTAGAGATTTCCCCAGGCTTGGTAGTCAATGGGTGTACAAATAAATACCACAGGATTAGTGAGCAGTGGTAGTAAAAAATGATCTAGCATCTCTGGTTTGGAATAGTCCTGGCATGGATAGTGCTCAGTTGGTGGTATAGGTGGGAGACATAGTGCCCCATAGTTGGTATCGCTGGGGAAAATAGTGCTTCGTTGGTGGCAAAGGTCAGAGAAACAGTGCCTCTATTGTTGGTGTTAGTGGAAGGAATTGTGCCCCATCAATAGTGTTAGTGGAAGGAATTGTTCTCCATTGGTGGTATCAATGAGAACAGTGCACCATCAATGGTGTCGCTGGGAGGAATAGTGCTCCATTGGTGGTATCAATGAGAAGAATAGTGCACAATCGATGGTGTCACTGGGAGGAATAGTGCTCCATTGGTGGTATCAATGAGAAGAACAGTGCACAATTGATGGTGTCACTGGGAGGAATAGTGCTCCATTGGTGGTATCAATGAGAAGAACAGTGCACCATCAATGGTGTAACTGGGAGGAATAGTGCTCCATTGGTGGCATCAATGAGAAGAACAGTGCACAATCAATGGTGTCACTGGGAGGAATAGTGCTCCATTGGTGGTATCAATGAGAAGAACAGTGCACCATCAATGGTGTCACTGGGAGGAATAGTGCTCCATCGGTGGTATCAATGAGAAGAACAGTGCACCATCAATGGTGTAACTGGGAGGAATAGTGCTCCATTGGTGGTATCAATGAGAAGAACAGTGCACCATCAACGGTGTCACTGGGAGGAAAAGTGCTCCATTGGTGGTATCAATGAGAAGAACAGTGCACCATCAACGGTGTCACTGGGAGGAAAAGTGCTCCATTGGTGGTATCAATGAGAAGAACAGTGCACCATCAATGGTGTAACTGGGAGGAATAGTGCTCCATTGGTGGCATCAATAAGAAGAATAGTGCACCATCATTTTTGCCACTGGGAGGAGGCATTCAAATTGAGCTTTCAGTGGGAAGACTAGTGCCCCATCAATGGTGTCACTGGGAGGAATAGTGCTCCATTGGTGGTATCAATGAGAAGAACAGTGCACCATCAATGGTGTCACTGGGAGGAATAGTGCTCCATTGGTGGTATTAATGAGAAGAATAGTGCACCATCAATGGTGTCACTGGGAGGAATAGTGCTCCATTGGTGGTATCCATAAGAAGAATAGTGCACCATCATTTTTGCCACTGGGAGGAAGCGTTCCAACTGAGCTTTCAGTGGGAAGACTAGTGCCACATCATTGGAGTCAGTGGGAGGAATTGTGCCACAAGGGCCATCTAAAGGCAACAAAAGGGATGCATCTGGCCTCTGGAATGCAGTCCGGGTGACCACTGATCTAAGCCTGTGTTTTAACGCTTGTGCAGTGTGGGACGCATGTCATTCAGATAGGAATCGCACCACATTCCTATTCAAATCGCATGCGATTCTTTTCAGTGCGGTTTTAGCCCATTCATTTTGTATGGACTCTAATTTGCACCGCACAGCACGAAACAGGTGCAGGCATCTTTTTCCGCACCGGAATCGGTTTGCATGGGGTGTTCATCCCCATGCAATCCAATTCTTGAAATCGCACTGCATTATGGGGTGTTATTAAAGGTGTTGTAAAGGTAATTTTTTTTTTCCTAAATTGCTTCCTTTACCTTAGTGCAGTCCTCCTTCACTTACCTCATCCTTCCATTTTGCTTTTAAATGTCCTTATTTCTTCTGAGAAATCCTCACTTCCTGTTCTTCTGTCTGTAACTCCACACAGTAATGCAAGTCTTTTTCCCTGGTGTGGAGTGTCGTGCTCGCCCCCTCCCTTGAAGGGGGTAGGTGGCGAGCAGGAGAGTCAGGACACTCTCTACATTGCAGATAGAGAAATGAGCTGTGTGTTAAGTGGGCGTCCTGACTCTTCTGCTCGCCCCCTTAAGGGAGAGGTCGAGCATGACACTCCACACCAGGGAGAAAGCCTTGCATTACTGTGTGGAGTTACAGACAGAAGAACAGGAAGTGAGGATTTCTCAGAAGAAATAAAGACATTTAAAAGCAAAAATTAATGGATGAGGTAAGTGAAGGAAGGAGGTAACTAAAGGAAGCTATTTAGGGGAAAAAAATTTACCTTTACAACCCCTTTAATTTAACATTGACACCAGTGGTGGATCGCATGAACCGAGTGCGATTCAATGTGGTGTGGGAAACGCTCAGGATTCGCTGTGTTTCTCACACCGCATATATGTGAACCGGAGCTGAAGTAAGGAGGCAGCAGGACAGTTGATAAACTCTGATGGGTAAGGCTGCATTCACACCTGAGCGTCGGTCGTTCGGCCTTTTTTTTCTGCGTTTTTTTCCGGCGTTTTGTCGTGCGTATTCATGCTTATTTGCGCGTTTGCATACAGGGTTGTCCGACGTTTTTGTACTTCGACGTTTTTTATTTTAGCCAATAGGAAAAATTATCATCTTTTCATCACTTGTTGCTATGTTGGTAGATTTTTTTTAATCTTCTGCACGGGCGACAAGTTCTATTGATTAAAGCGACAAAACGCCCGTAAAGCAAACGCCCGTTGTCACGCAAGTCGCTTGAATCAAGCGTTTCTATTACTTTCTATGGGGAATGGAAACGCTCAAATACGCCCAAACCGCCCGATACGCGTGACAAAAAAGGGTCCGGGACTTGTTTGAGCTTCAGGCGATCGTCGTTTTAGCGTTCGGCGTTGAGATGTGAACAGTCTCTATAGAGAATAATGTAATTTCGACCCTCCGGCGTATTGTAGCGTCGCGCTTCAGGAGTTAAAACGCCTAGGTGTGAATGGAGCCTAAATCTCCTAAAATAATCTGGAAAGCAGCAAACTGCAAAGGTACTTTAAGGGCAGAAAGTGCTGCAGATACAAAGTTGTATTGTTTATCTGCATTATACGATACATTTCTGAAAATGCTGACTAGCCTCCATGGGCCTGCACATTGACTTTTACACCTCGCTTCGATTTTAATATTCAGCAGCACCGACACAAGTGCCCCGTACATCGATGGAAACCCTATGGCAGACCCTGCTGATCCACTTCATTAAAAAGCAAAACGTCTTGAGAAATCAGACATGTAAAATAAACCATGCCTGTGTGATTTACCATTCATGTAAGGAAAAATAAAGAGCACTTACAAATTGAGAATATTTATTTTTAATTGTTTAGAGTACATAGTACCCATTAGGAGCAGAAGGGATACAGCAAGCCAGTCAGGACGGAAGTCAATACATCTCTTACAGGCTGTCAGCAAAGCTACATTCTAGTAGTCTACACAAACCAGTGCTCAGCAGTAGATAATTACCCTACTGCTAATCCATGAGGTCATGCTGCTTTCTACAGCCTAGAAAAAATAAAAATAAACTCAAATTAAAAACATACAAAACTACACACTGCCATCTAGTGGTCCCAAAGTAGCAGAACATCCTAATCTTCCTCTGTTTAAAAAAGCAACCAATCACAAAGGTGATAATTGTAAAAATCATCATATACAAACGTGACAATGAATGTGAAATCTAATGGACATCAAATCACTTTTATTCCGGTCATTTTTAAATGCTTATTACTAAACGCTCCGTGTTTATATATATATATATATACATACACACACACACCGTATTTATCGGCGTATAACACGCACAGGCGTATAACACGCACCCTAACTTTAAAAAGAAAGTTTCAGGAAAAAAACTTTCCATAGCCCCCTGCATATAACACGCATGCACAGTTTACCCTCTATTTTCAGGGTAAAAAAGTGAGTGTTATATGCCAATAAATACAGTATATATATATATATATATATATATATATATATATATATATATATATATATATATACACATATACACACACACACTGTGTATATATATATATTTTTTATTTTTTTTTCCCATGTGTGCAAAAACACTATGGCCCAGATTCCCAAAGCACTTACGCCGACGTATCTCGAGATACGCTGCGTAAGTGTAAATATGCGCCGTGCCCATAAACTGGTATATACGCCTGAAAATAGGCTTCATCCGACCGACGTAACTTTCCTACGCCGGCGTATTGTGGGCGCATAGTTACGCTGGCCATAAGTGGCGCTCCCGTTGATTACCTATTCAAATAGGGCGATGAGGGAGATACCGTATTTATCGGCATATATCGTGCACTTTTTTGCCCTGAAAATCAGGGCAAAATCGTGGGTGCGCGATATACGGCGATACCCGCTTTCCCGCGCCGAGTTTTGAATACTGCGCCGCAGTACACTCGGGTATAGTCGGCCAGTCTCGGCTTCTTCCGCGGTCACGTCCTGGACGTACAGGGACATGAGCGCGACAGTTGCCGAGCCTGCCCGAGTGTACTGCGCTCGGTATATGCTGGCGCAGTATTCAAAACTCGGCGCGGGAAACGAGCGGGGAGGACGCGAGGACGCCGCACCCGCCGAAGAGGACACCGGACCCGCCGCAGAAGGACACCCGAAGCCGCAGAAGGACGCCGGACCCGCCGAAGAGGACACCCGAAGCCGCAGAAGGACGCCGGACCCGACGAGGCCGCCGATGGACGCCGCGCAAGACACCAAAACTGTAAGTACAAAAATAACTTTTTTTCCCACAGGATTGGGGGTCACTTTAGGGGTGCGCGGTATACGCGGGAGCGCGTTATACCGCGATAAATACGGTACGCCGATTTACGAACGTACTTGCGCCCGGCGCATAATATACGCGGTTTGCGTAAGTCGTACGTCCGGCGTAAAATTATTCCCCATATATGAGGCGCAACTCATGCTAAGGTATGGACCAGGGAACACAGTCGTCGTATTTTACGTTGTTTACGTAGTACGTGAATAGGGCTCGGCATAGGTTATGTTCACGTTGTAGGCAGTGATCCGTCGTATCTTAGGGAGTAGTTCCGACGTGATTCTGAGCATGCGCACTGGGATACTTCCACGGGATGGCGCATGCGCCGTTCATTTTAAGTACTTGTATGGCACTCGGCCCATCATTTGCATGGGGTCACGCCTCATTAGCATGGCTCACGCCCACCTCCACCTACGCCGGCTTACGCCGAGGGAACCCAGCGCAGTTTGGGAGGCAAGTGCTTTGTGAATTCGGTGCTTGCCGCTCTGCGCTACGTTGGCGTAGCGTATATTAGATACGCTACGCCGGCATAAATATGCGCCAATGTATGTGAATCCGGGCCAATGAGGTTTATTTGCTAAAACTGGAGGAGTACAAAGTCTGTGCATTGTAGCCAGCCAATCAGCTTCTAACTTTATCTTGTTCAATTAACCACTTCAATACCGGGCAGCATAGGCGTGTGCAGGGCGTGTGCCAGGTGTGCCTGGGCCCTAATCACCCTGTGCGGCACATGTCCCCCCTGCTATTTCACCAAAGCCACCCCAACAGGGCTCCTAACAAAATTATTTTATAAATAATACAAATAAAAACTCACAACTGACACCATCAACTGCCCTACTGACACCAACCTCTGTGCTACCGACAAGTCCACTGCTCTACTGACATCCATGTTTTAATACATTTGAGGCGCACACCCTAATGCAAAAAGCTGCGCACACCTATGCCGGGTACACTTACCCCCCTTCCTGCCCAGACCAATTTTCAGCTTTCAGCGCTGTAACACTTTGAATGACAATTGCGCGGTCATGCAACACTGCACCCATATCACATATTTATAATTTTTTTAAGACAGATAGAGCTTTCTTTTGGTGGTATTTAATCACCACTGGGTTTTTTATTTATTTTTTGCTTAACAAACGAAAAAAGACCAAACATTTTAGGAAAAAAAAAAGTTTTTCTTAGTCTTGGTTATAAAATGTAGCAAAAAAAAAAAAATTCTTCTTTACTGATGTGCGCTGATGAGCAGCACTAATGTGCACTGATAGGCGGCACTGATGAGGAGGCAATGATAAGCACTGATAAGAACTGATGAGGAAGCACTGAAGGTCACTGACAGGTGGCACTGATAAGAACTGATGAGGAAGCACTGAAGGTCACTGACAGGTGGCACTGATAAGAACTGATGAGGAAGCACTGAAGGTTACCGACAGGTGGCACTGATGAGGAGGCACTGATAAGCACTGATAAGAACTGATGAGGAAGCACTGAAGGTCACTGACAGGTGGCACTGATAAGAACTGATGAGGAAGCACTGAAGGTTACTGACAGGTGGCACTGATGAGGAGGCACTGATAAGCACTGATAAGAACTGATGAGGAAGCACTGAAGATCACTGACAGGTGGCACTGATAAGAACTGATGAGGAAGCACTGAAGGTCACTGATGGGTGGCACTGATGAGGAGGCACTGACAAGCACTGATAAGAACGTATGAGGAAGCACTGAAGGTCACTGATAGGTGGCACTGATGAGGAGGCAATGATAAGCACTGATAAGAACTGATGAGGAGGCACCGATGAGGAGGCATTGAGAGGCTGCACTGATAATCAGGGCACTAATGATCATTACAAATAAGACCTGTCAGAATTGCCATTCACTGGCTCTCCTTTCCTCTCGCTGTTATAGTGTGAGGAAAGGAATATAGATAACCAGCAAGTTTGGTTACATGTGATCAGCTGTGGTTGCACGATCACAGAGAGTGCTGGATGCACACCCCAGGGGGGTGCACAAGGGGGCGTGGTTCTGGGAGGACGTCTTCACAGAACTGGACGACGCGTTATAACCGTCTTATGGCTAGAGTGCAGACGGGAAGTGGTTAAGCTTTGCCAAAAAAGAAACCTGGAAGCCGATTGGTTTTCTATGCACAGCTGCACCAGATTCTGTACTCACCAGTTGGAGTAAATAAACCCCACTGTTTACTATTCATGGTTGCAGACTCCAGGTCAGTGAGAGAAATAGTGCCCCATTGTTGGTGTCAGTGAAAGAAATAGTGCCCAAAGGGCCAGATAAAGGCAACTACCGTGTTTCCCCGAAAATAAGCCCGGGTCTTATATTAATTTTGGCAGCCAAAAACATGGTAGGGCTTATTTTCGGGGTAGGGCTTACTATTGTGTGGACTTCTCTACCCCTCTCCCTCTCTGCCTGACAGGAATCCTGTGTGAAGTAAAGTAAAATGTATTGTGTCAGGTACCTTATTATAGCGCTGCTCCTGGCTTCCATAGCCTGCCTGAGCTCTCTTCCACGAGCCAAACTTTGCAGAGGGAGGGGGGCCGACATCCCCCACTGACAGGAGAAGGAGATCCGAGTGCCGCTCTGGGCTTTCTATAGCCAGTTTGAGCTCTCCGCCGAGCATTGCAGGGGGAGGGGGGTGGACATCCCCCACTGACAGGCAGGAGAAGAAGGAGAGAGTGTCGTTCTGGGCTTCCATAGCCCGCCTGTACAATCTTCCGCAAGTCGAGCATTGCAGAGGGAGGGGGGGTCGAGATCTCCCACTGACAAGCAGGAGAAGAGGAGGAGACAACCATGTCAAACTAGGTCTTATTTTCGGGGTAGGGCTTATATTGCAGCCCTCCCTGAAAATCCTGCTAGGTCTTATTATCGGGGTAGGTCTTATTTTCGGGGAAACACGGTAAAAAGCCGCATCTGGCCCCTTGGCCACAGTATGAAGATCCCGGCTTTAATTGGTTAATATAAAAGCACTTTTGAGAAAACTTTGATGCCAACACATGACATTCACATGTGTCTACAAATGTCTACATTGGCTGCTATTAGCCCAATAGCTGAGTGACGGGGAGATGTTCTCTCCTGTTATTCACATGGGCAGTGAACTGACCTCCCACATACATCCCTGTTGCTGATAATAAACAGACAAGCTGCTTGCCATTTTTGCTGTGCACATAATTTGAATGCAAACAGATTTTTTGTTTTCAGTTTTAAAAAAAAACAGCAGAGGAATAAGCCAACAGGGACCGGCCCTGCATGCATAGCATTCTCCTACCATAAACCCGGACTAAACCAGGGCCATAAAGGAGTTAACACTGACTTAAGTACCATGTATTTGTCCATTATTACCCATAAGCCCTTTCTAATGTAAAAACAATTTGAACACTTTTATTTCTAGAAGCATTCTGACCTGTATGACTGTTCATTAAATTATTTACAGCACTTATGTTTCATGGTGGATGCTTTCAGAGGCTTAGCAAACCATTATTACATCGTTTGGGGAGGGGAGGAGAAGTGCCGCCATGGGATGGTAATTTCTGATAATACAAGGGTTAAACCGCGACAAGACGGTGTTATGGCCCTACGACCAGGAGAACGCCAATTAGAGTAATGTCACACATTACATTTGTAGTCAAACATTTATGTAGCTTAGAACATTTGCAGGAGTTTTCATGAGCATGTATTGCTTTTTACAGTTCTTCAGATTTTCACATTGTGGGGTCTATTAACAAAAAAATGACATCCACTCATCCAGCGAATTTGTACATTCACTCTGAGCAAAAAACAAATGTTCTTAAGGCGATTCTCTTCTGAACAACTGTTCTTTTATTATGTTCAAGAGTGAAATACCACATTATGGCCACTGGATGGCAATAAAGAGCACAGGAAATGCACACATTTTTGTAACAAATACAATCCTAGGCGTGCGCGGGTGGTGTGCCAGATGTGCCTGGGCACACCCTAATCACTCTGCACTGTGCCGATGCCCCCTACTGTCCGGGTATCCCCCCGTGTTGCCCACCATCCTCCCGCAGTGCTCCTGGCTTCCCTCCTCTCTTTTCCCCTTGGCTACTGCGGGGGATGTTTCAAGATGGCGAGCAGGTAGCAAGGGCACTTTCCCTTCCTTGTCCAAGCTAAAAAGTTGAGGCCTGGTTCACACTACTATGATTTCTGATGTGACTTGAGTCACAGGAACTGGAAGGCACAATTTGCCCCATAGACTTCATTGGAATCACAGTGGTGGGAACCTGGCCTGACAGGAGATTTCACTGTCCACTGTAATCTCTTTCCCATGAAGACTGGAAGTTCAGGGAAGCAGTACTAAGACAGCAGGGGTCAGAAGCGCTAAAAGTTGTAAACTGCAAGTGCTGGGTTAAGAATTAAAAATGTTTCCGTTTTTTTTTTTCTAAAAAAAGGTTCTGTCCCGCCCCCTAATGCCCGTCATTCGCCTAGGCGAATTATGGGCAGTGTGCCTGCTATGGCTCCTGGTATATGCACGTCGCATATCTCAAAAAGCATAGTGCTTCAGAGAAAAGAGGAGGGGGGCGGGCTTAGCAGCACGTCATCTCAAAGCCATTGGCTAAACCCAGAAGAGCTGGCGGGTATTTGGATGACGTCACATGGCAAGATGGCGGACCGAGAAGAGGGCAGAATTCTATGCATTAAGGTGTTAAAGGAGTTGTAAAGGAAAAACATTTTTTGCCTAAAATTAATGTCTGCAAGGTAGACAGACAGAATAGTGTAATGATTATGTTAAAAAAAAGAGTAAATGCCTATTAAATTCCTTCATCTATATCACCTCCGGCATTCTAGTTTCTGTTCTCTCATCACTTCCTGGTTTGCGGCGCTCGTTCGTGTAAGAACTACATTTCCCAGTATGCATTGCGGCACGCCCAGTAATTCCCACCTCCTTGAAGTCTCTATCACGTAGAGAGCGTCCTTCCACACATGTAGTTCCCAGGAGGGGGTGAGCACGTCACTGACCACCGCAGTAAACCCTCCTGTCACGGTGGTGAGTAACAATCAGACAAGCAGGAAGTGAACAGAACAGAGAAGAAATAGAGCATCTTCTGAGCAAAAACGAACAATGAGGAAGTGAAAAGAGGAATGTCTGCAGGTAAAGGATGGATTATTATGACAAAAAATGTTTTCCTTTACAACCCCTTTAAGGTGAAAAACCTTTTGTGGGGGGGCGTGGCCTGGCACCGGACTGTAATGGCCGCTTGAACTCCGAGCTCCGGCATCCAGGACTAGCACACAAGCCTTCATAAGCCAGACAGCCGCGCCGCGATCACGCAGAGATGGCCGGGAGGAGCAGCTCAGTCACCCGCTCCCAGGCAGATCCTCCGACGCAGCTTAGCCGAACCATCCCGGCGCTATTCCGCTCTCAGCAGGCAGACACACAGGCCTCCAGCCTCGATGCCGCCAGTCATATCAGCCTGCCCAGCGCATCGGATCATGAGGGACACCCGAACACCGTCAGATTCGCTATGCCGTCACCCTTCTTCATCAGCATGACAGATCTACAGCAGGTGGCAATGGATATCAAGACCACGCTATCCGCAGCGATCTCGGACCTTAAGACTGACATCAAGGCCGTGGCAGCACGTGTGGAGATGGTGGAGTCGGCGGCCATGACGCATGGAGCAGCCATACAGCAGGTACAAAGAGTCACTGACACACACACCAGACACCTCATTGAGATCCACCGACACATGGAGGACCTCGACAATAGAGGAAGGAGGCGGAACCTACGTTTTAGGGGGATCCCTGAAAACATAGAAGGCCCCCAATTACAACCAGCAGTATGGGCAATATGTAACACGCTCCTTGGCAGGCCTCCAGATGCTCCTATAGAGATGGAAAGATGCCACAGAGCTCTGAGACCGAGAGGCAGAGATGGTGAGCCACCTAGAGATACAGTATGCTGCCTAGTGAGCTTCACACAAAAGGAAGAGATACTGAGGCTAGCACGCAATCAGGGGCAACTACAGCATGAAGGCTCTCCCATACAAATATACCAGGATCTCTCTGCCATTACGCTCCAGCACAGAAGAGAGCTTCGTCCCCTTCTCAATGCCTTGAGAGACAGGCGTATTGTATACCGTTGGAAATTTCCATTTTGCTTATCCGCAACCGCTGGGAACCGCACAGCCTTTCTACGTACGCCAGCAGATTTGCAGCTATTCTGCGACACACTGGGCATTCCTGTGATTGCTGTCCCAGAGTGGTATAGCGCCTTCATGCAACCTGAACCCTGGATCAACACACAGCAGGAAATGACCCCACGCTCGCAACGCAACCGCCAAAGGCGCCGCAGGTCTGCCTCCAGTTCACCGAGAAGAGGCCCTGATGACATCACTGACCGTCACCCGAGATCCTCACCCTCAGCGGCTCGCCGAAAAACAGACCACTGAACTTGAGTCAGCAGGCTGAACAAGCGATGATTTCCTCTCCGACTCCCGCACTCTTGTTGGCATGTTTGCCGCCATGTTTGACTTCCACCCACCAGCCAATGCTAGGGCACCCATCCAGACTGAACCTGCCGCAGAAACTTGAATGTTAATAACATCTCCCTTGCTGGCATTACATAAGTGACTGATGTAAGTCAGACTTCCTCATATAATCCAGATCGGTCCTCAACCTGCTGATGCCTTCCGAAGACCATCCTCTTCATGTAAAAGAACAGAACCTTTACACACTTAAGAGATCCTACTGCCATAGCTCATTTTTGCATGTTTGGCCCAGAAGTCGCATAATTTTCAACTCACACTACCCCTTGTTATTTTATTTATTTAATAATCCCCCTCCCCCCCCCTTTTTTTCTTTTTTTTTTTTTTAAGGGGGCAACACCACTCTTATGCTCTAGGGCTCAATGGACTGGACTCAGGTAAATAACTGTTTTTTTTTTTTTTTTTTTTTTTAAACTCATGCCTTAGCTGGGCCATGCCCGAAGGGATTGCGGGGCCTCCCAAGGGGAATTTGGGATTTATTTGGCTGTGGCCCTGCTTTATGCATAAGCTACACCATTGAAACCTTGCATAATGTCGATTGCAGTTCGGTCTGATAACACAGTTACAACAATGCACAAATCTTGGTTAGATAATGTAGATGGCATGGCCTGTTTAGTAGGGCCCGGGGCAAACAATGGGCCATGCGAGACAATTAATGAGAAGCTCCCAGGACCAACAGATGATACAACACATGTTGGGGATGGGGACATGGCTCCCTTGCCCGAAACATCTCTTCCAGTAGAGCAGGATGGCCGGATGGGAGAGCGAGTCTCTACATTCTGATGGGCAGTAGCATCCCTGTTTTATGACCCAGTTATAGAGGCGGGTGGATGGACAGACTAGCTTAGATTGTTAAGTTATATGCACTGTTTATTTGCGGTACTTGTATTAACATTCCCACGGTTACACAGGATTTCTATAGCGGTGTATACTGACCTCCGGACGGCTACATTCGGATCTCCTGATATTTTGGCCGGTTCCTCGGCGGGATAAGAGAGCCGGACAGAGATCACATTTGTGGCCTTCCGAACTTCATATAACACGGCACAGATATTACATTTCTTAACCGGGCCCAAGGGGACCTGGGAATGAAACGCTTGCTTATCTAAGGAAGCTCTTTCTAGGGCCATGTTACTCCTTACATTGAGGCTGTTATATTTATATGTTATGTTTTTTCTCAAAGTGTGTTAGTCCTGGCTGTCGATACTACCTATTACCCGGTGTAAGACTACTACCCCGCTTTAGAGCGGCTAGCTCCCCTCTAAAAGTACCCGGCTTCTTCTTCCTGTACCCTTCTATAACCCTTCCCTGACTTTTTCAGGTGGAAGAGCAGGCCTGTCTCCACCTCCGGTAGTTCCTCTGCGAGGTTTCACTCCTCGCCCTTACTAGGGGAATCTTCCCCATCTCTCCCCCCCCCCCCCCTTTCTTTTTTCTTTCTCCTTTTTTTTTTTTTTTTTTTGTCCTCCCCCCTCCCGTCTTCCAACCTCCCTCGCCCCTCTCTATCCCGACCCCCTCTACCCTCTCCGGCACTCTACGACCCTGGTTGTCTATTTATAGGCCCACCTCTGAGCGTGTACACCTCAATATTCACCATGCCATCCAATCCGACACGTTCAGTTCCCCTCTCTCTCAAGGTATATTCGCTGAATGCCAAGGGACTAAACGTCCCCGAAAAGCGCAGCAGTGTCTTAGCAGAAGCACACCGACTTGGAGCACAAATCCTTTTTATTCAAGAAACACACTTTAAATCGGACTCGGTCCCGCGCTTCCGCAACAATCACTACCCCACGGCCTACCAGGCCACCTCCCCTAACTCTAAGACTAAAGGAGTGTCCATCTTGTTATGCAAGGGGCTATCTCTAGATATTGAGGACCAGCTAATAGACCCGGAGGGTAGGTACATTTTTTTGAGGGGCTCATGGAAAAACCGACCAATAACACTAGCTAATCTATACTGCCCCAACTCTAAGCAGGTCACATTTATTCGGGAAGCCCTTGCGAAACTCACACTTTTTCAAGCGGGGCTCTTGATTATGGGGGGCGACCTTAATGTCCCTCTCGACCCCCTATTGGACACCTCTACCAGTACTTCCTCCCTCCCCTACTCCGCCCTTCGCCAAATTAAACTTCAGCTTGCGTCCCTGACACTACACGACACCTGGAGGACCCTCTACCCTAAAGACAAAGACTATACATTTTTCTCATCCCCACACAACCGATATTCAAGGCTGGATTACCTATTTGTAACACAGGCAGACTTATCCTTCCTTCACTCAGCATCGATCGAACCTATGACGCTGTCTGACCATCATCCTATCACGACCACCCTGCAATTCCCTGACATGGTCCCTTCTACTAAGCTCTGGAAACTAAATGCGTCCCTTCTTACAGACCCTGGAGACCTAGCGACGCTCAAACACGAAATAGAAGCATTCTTTATCCACAACGACACACCAGATACATCTCCCATGACACAATGGGAGGCCCACAAATGCGTCATTAGGGGCCAGTTGGTCTCGATCTCGGCTCGGAAAAAAAAGGAACGACAAGCCCTGGTACTCGCGCGGTCCACCAAAATACGCACTTTAGAAGCTCAACACAAACGTACATTGGCGCTTAAAACATCACAAGAACTGGCAGAAACACGAACACTATTACGGGAGGAACTATTTAAAAAAGCACGCCGAAGTAATGTATTAGCCCAGAAACTTTTCTTCGAACAAGGCAACAAACCAGGCAGGTTACTGGCCAGAGCCACCCAGCAGCGTAAATTGGCCTCTACAGTCCATCATATTGTAGATGCTTTGGGTAGGACACACTCAAAAACCGAAGACATAGCACAACAGTTCCACTCCTTTTACAATAACCTCTATAACTTGCGCCCAGGAGATGAGAATCCTGCAACGCAGGAGAAACGCCAGAAGTTAATTAGGGAATTCCTAGGTAAACACAGTCCAGTAGCTCTGTCAACGGAGGATTCCCTAGCCTTAGAAGCCCCCCTGACCCTAGGGGAATTCCTAGCGGCACTCAAAGCCACAAAACCAGGCAAAAGTCCAGGCCCAGACGGCTTTACGGCCATATATTACAAAACCTTTGCTGACGTCATAGCACCAAGCTTCCTTAAAGCATTTAATTCTCTTCCTACTGACTCCTCTTACAGATCAGAAAGATTGCTTGAAGCCTATATATCTGTTATCCCCAAAGAAGGGAAGGATCCAACTAATGTTGCCAGTTATCGTCCAAAATCCCTGCTCAATGTGGACGTCAAGCTTTTTGCCAAAATCTTGGCAACTCGCCTATCTCACCACATACCAGCCTGGGTGGGCCTGGACCAGGTGGGGTTTGAACCTGGAAGAGAAGCCAGGGACAACACCATTAAGGCCCTGAACCTTCACAATTGGCTTACTACCTCCGGGCAAAAAGGTTTTTTCCTGGCAATGGACGCGGAGAAGGCGTTCGACAGGGTGGCTTGGGACTACACAGCAGAAGTCCTAACTGCGCTGGGATTGGGGACCCGTATGCGGTCATTAATCTTCTCATTATATGCTAACCCAACGGCCAAAGTAAAAGTCAACGGTCACCTGTTGGACGCCTTCTCCATCCACAATGGAACTAGACAGGGGTGCCCTCTATCCCCCCTGCTTTATATACTTACACTGGAACCCCTTCTCCGTTGCATTCGAGCCAACCCAGATGTGAAAGGCATAAAGATACAGGAACGTGAATTTAAAATTGCGGCATTCGCAGATGACGTCCTACTGTTTCTTTCTTCGCCGCTCACATCCCTACCTAATCTCCTGCAAATCCTGGAACATTTCAAGTTGCTATCAAATTTAAAAATCAATTACTCTAAATCGTTTGCATTAAATGTATCTCTACCCGCGGCACTAGCGAAGCAATGCCAGCTAAATTTCCCTTTCCAATGGAAATCGGATGCCATACCCTATTTAGGGATCCAACTTCCGGCCGATTTAGCAGAGCTTTACAATAGGAATTTCCAAACGGAATTGCAGAACATACGTCGTGATCTCCAAAAATTGGATAAATCCACCATTTCCTGGTTTGGGCGAGCGTCCATTATAAAAATGACAATCCTCCCCAGGCTGCTTTATAAAATCCAAACGCTACCTATTCGTCTGCCACCTTCCTTTTTTGAACTCTATAGGTCCATATCTAGAACCTTCCTGTGGGCCAACAAATCCCCTCGGATTAGTTGGAAGAAGCTGGTGCTCCCGAAAGCGCGCGGAGGAATAGGCCTACCTGACCTGCAACGATACTACCGGGCAGTACATTTAGCGCGCATTGTAGATTGGAAGGTACATAGTCGATATAAGGACTGGGTGACTGTTGAAAACATGACAACAAACTCGGACTTACAATGCGCCCCGTGGATCCCTAAGTCACACATGTCCCCAGTTGCCTTAACCCACCCTCTGGTTGGTGCCACCCTTCAGGAATTCGATAAGGCTTGCGCTGCTCACGCAGTCTCAACTAAATTTTGCCCAATTACTCTAGTAAGACACAACCCAGACTTCCCTCCAGGCCTTTCCGGAACGTTTTTACGATCTGAATGGTCGCAAGCTGAAATGCTGGCCAAACATTTTTTTCAAAGGGGTCGCTTTTTGCGGCAAACCGAACTTGCTAGACGCTCTAACACTGGCACATTTCCATTCTGGCCCTATCTCCAGCTCAAACACTTTTTAGACGACCCGTCCAGAAGAAAAGACTTTACAAGGACCCCTACGGTTCTGGAGTCTTTATGTTCTCGCTCGACACCCCAGAATCATGTCATATCCATGCTTTACACCTCTCTCTTTGGGGAGTCCTCCTCACTATTAAACTCAGAACGCTCCTATTGGAATTCAGCCTTGAACTCGGAGATCGACGAGGAGAGTTGGGACCGTATACACTTGTACATTCACAAAGGATCCCTGAACGTCTCTATCCAGGAAAATGGGTACAAGCTAAAAACCCGCTGGTATAAAACCCCAGACTTGCTCCATAAATTCTCCCCGTCGGTCTCTGACCAATGCTGGCGATGTGGCAAGGAACGTGGCACTTTTCTCCACATCTGGCGGGAGTGCCCAATGCTCCAACCCTTCTGGCACAAAGTACATAATTGGACAAAAATGGTGTCCCTACTCCCTCTGGAATTTTGCCCAACACAATACCTCTTGCATTTCTCTAAAAACCTCAGGGGGGGGTACTTCAAGTCGGTGGCAATGCACATGATTAATGCTGCTAGAATGTGCATACCAGTACATTGGCGTTCGCCATCCCCGCCCTCCATGGCTGAATGGGCTTCTCGAATAAACCGTGTCGCTGAGATGGAGGAACTGATTTACACGGCCTCAGATAATATCTCTAAATCCACTGCTATATGGGAAGCATGGATAACCTTTAAAAACTCTCAATCATACAAGGATCTCCTCAACAATGCAGATTAGTACCACACTGTGGCATTATTGCCCTTAGTCTAGGATACAGACTCAGACTCACACTCCTGGCCTGGCACACAGTAGAATTATGACCACTAGATGCTGGAGAGGGTAGCTGGTGACTTTTGTACCCCCTCTCCTGATTAAACCTCATTCCCCCTCATCCATTCTCTCCCTGCTTACCCATATACTCCCTTCCCCCCACCTATCTCTCTCCTCTCCCCAACGTGCCCCCCCCCCTGCCCCCCCTCTTTTTTTTTTTTTTTTTTTTTTTTCTTTTTTCTCTCTTTTCCTTCTCTTATCTCTCTCTCGCTCTCCCCCCCCCCCCTTCCCTCTCTCTCCTTCTAACTCTTCTAAATATGCCCACCCAAACAAATCATTTGACCCGGGAAGCTATTGTGTAGACTTGTACAGACATATTGGATCTATGTTTTGCCAAAATTTGCCTGTACGACTTTGTGTTTGGGCTCATGGAGCCACTCCATTTTATGTTATATGCAAATCTTTTCAATAAAATCTTTAAAAAAAAAAAAAAAAAAAAAAAGAAAAACCTTTTGTGATGCAGCAGCCCCCCCAGACCCCCCGTTTTACTTATCTGAACCCGGTCTTTATTGCCCCGGGGACGGGCACACCAGGTCCAGCCAGTGGTTTGGGTCCTGATTGGATAGATTGATAGCAGCGCAGTCATTGGCTCGCGCTGCTGTCAATCAAATCCAATGATGCAGGAGCCGGGGCCCGAGTCCTGGTATCTGTGTCAATAGATGCAGCAGCAGGACACAGGAGCGCGCCCACACGAGTGCCCTGAGCGCTTCTCCAAAGGGGCACTCGAGAAGAGAAGGAGCACCGCTGAGGAACCCCAGAAGAGGAGGATCGGGGACACTCAGTGCAAAACTAACTGCACAGCGGAGGCAAGTATGACATGTTCACCTAAAACTAACAAACGATCTACTAAAGACCAAAACTAATACCGCGTACACACGATCATTTTTCGGCATGAAAAAAAAAACGTTTTTCCAACTTCATCATTAAAACGACGTTGCCCACACACCATTTTTTAAAAATGCTCTAGCAAAGCACGGTGACATACAACACGTACGACGGCACTATAAGGGGGAAGTTCCATGCGGATGATTCCACCCATGGGGCTACTTTAGCCGATTCCTTGTTAGTAAAAGACGATTCGCGCTTTTCTGTCTGTTACAGTGTGAATGTGCTTACTCTATTATGAATGGTAGTTTTAACAGAACGAGCGCTCCCGTCTCATAACTTGCTTCTGAGCATGCGCAGGTTTTTGACGTCGTTTTAGCCCACACACGATCATTTTTCACAACCCGAAAAACGACATTGTTTAAAACGTCGTTAAAAAATGCAGCATGTTCGAAAAAAAAAAAATGATGTGAAGCCCATACACGATCGTTTTAAATGAATTTTTTTTATGAACAACGTTTTTTTCATGCTGAAAAATTATCGCGTGTACGCGGCACAAGGGACGCTATTCTGTACTCCTACTCCTGAAGCTCTCTGCTGCCTTTGATACGGTTGACCACCCCCTCCTCCTCAAAAAACTCCATGATTTTGTTCTCCGCGTCTGTTCTCTTCGCTGGTTCTCTACCTACTCATCCAACCGCACTTTTAGCGTTACTTACAATTCTACTTCCTCCTCTCCTCTTCCTTTCTCTGTTGGGGTCCCCCAAGGTTCTGTTCTTGGACCTCTCCTATTTTCAATCTACACCTCCTCCCTGGGTCAGCTGATAGCCTCCCACGGCTTCCAATACCTCCTCTACGCTGACGACACTGAAATCTATTTCTCTGCCCCTCAGCTCACTCCATCATTCTCCTCACGTATCACTAATTTACTATCAGATATATCAGTCTGGGTGTCACACCACTTCCTCAAACTTAATTTATCCAAAACGGAACTTATATTTTCTTCCTCCCCCACGTGCCTCTCCCCCTGATCTTTCTCTGTCAAAATAGATGGCACAACTATCGGCCCATCCCAACATGTCAAGGTCCTAGGTGTAGTCCTGGACTCTGAACTCTCCTTTAAGCCTCACGTCCAATCACTGTCCAAATCTTGCCGCCTCAACCTCCGCAACATCTCCAAAATACGCCCCTTTCTAACCAATGACACCACAAAGCTCTTAATTCACTCCCTGGTCATCTCTCGCCTCGACTACTGCAACTCCATCCTCATTGGCTTACCTCTAGATACCCCTTCAATCCATCATGAATTCTGCTGCCAGACTCATCCACCTTACTAATCGCTCTGTGTCTGCTACTCCTCTCTGTCAATCCCTCCACTGGCTTCCGCTCACCCAACTAATTAAATTCAAAAAATACTAACGACTACCTACAATGCCATCCACAACTCTGCCCCCAGCTACATCACTGACCTTGTCTCAAAATACCAACATAATCGTTCACTTCGTTCTTCGCAAGACCTCCTGCTCTCTAGCTCCCTTATCACCTCCTCCCACGCTCGTCTCCAGGCCTCTCCAAGCCTATGGAACTCCTTACCCCAATCTGTCCACTTATTTCCTCCTTAGCTTTTAGAGGATCCCTGAAAACCCTCCTCTTCAGAGAAGCCTATTGTCATGGACCTTGGAATGCGGAAGTGTTCCTCCCTGAAAGCTGTTACACGGTGTCTTAAAGCTCCAGACGACTCCATTGTCCTGTTTCTGGCTATTGTGTACATTGATTGCCCCCTGGGGCTTCTGTCCCATAACACACAGCAGACATAATGCAAGCTATTGGACCAATCCCTGCTGACTCATTTTCAAGTCTTCATTTGCATGCCTAAGAGGACCTGAAGGAGGACTACATGTACTTTACAATTGACCAATAGGAAAGCGATTGTTGGGGGCGGGATGTTCCAAATTCTGTTTAAAAGTGTGTTGTGTACTTCCAATAAAGGTCTTCCTGTTTGAACTTGCATACAGCCTGCCTGGTGTTTGTTCTAATGGATTACGAACGGCACATAGCTGTAGTTCGGATCCCGGAGCCTTGGATGACCGAACCATCAAACGTTGCGATCTGCAAGCTGACTCACTAGTAGCAGAGGAGTGTCGGGAGAGCGGAAGTGAGCGAGCAAGGGTCTCGTTACACCTATCCTACACACAACTAACAACTGTATTTTTTTTTTTCATCTTGTCCATCTGATCACCCCCCACAGATGCTACCCTTTGTTCCACTTGACCCTCCCTTCTAGATTGTAAGCTCTAATGCTGTGTACACACAATCATTTTTCGGCATGAAAAAAACGTTGTTTTTAAAAATGGCATTTAAAACGATCGTGTGTGGGCTTCACATCATTTTTCGGGTTCTGAAAAACGACAATTTTGTTTTCTCGAACATGCTGCATTGTTGTTTTAGACTATGTTTTTCAGGTTGTAAAAAATTATCGTGTGTGGGTTAAAACGACGTTAAAAACCCGCGCATGCTCAGAAGCAAGTTATGAGACGGGAGCGCTCGTTCTGGTAAAACTACCGCTTGTAATGGAGTAAGCACATTCATCACGCTGTAACAGACAGAAAAGCGCGAATCGTCTTTTACTAACACGGAATCAGCTAAAGCAGCCCAAAGGCGAATGGAACATCCCCTTTATAGTGCCGTCGTACGTGTTGTACGTCACCGCGCTTTGCTAGATCATTTTTTAAAAACGATGGTGTGTGGGCAACGTCGTTTTAATGATGAAGTTGGAAAAACTTTGTTTTTTTCATGCCGAAAAATTATCGTGTGTACGCGGCATAACGAGCAGGGCCCTCTGATTCCTCCTGTATTGTACTGTCTTCCCCGATGTTGTAAAGCGCTGCGCAAACTGTTGGTGTTATATAAATCCTGTAAAATAATAATAATGTTTGTTTTAAAAAAAAAAAAAAAAAAAAAAAAAAACCTTTAGATATCCTTTAAGTACCCACCACAAGGTATGCAGAGGGAGAACAGACGGGAGCGGGCTTCACAATGACTGATCACTGGGATAGCCAATCAGAGGCTATTATATCGATCAGGTGACCCAGAATCAGACGGTCTATCGGTAAGACCGTGGTCTCTTTGCTGGGAGCGTGCTGTGCGGTGCGCTCCCAGCACAATGGGAGATACGCAAATATGCGGCCCCACAGAAAAAAGCCCAGTCCAGCGGGGCCGCATATTTGCGTATGGTCAGTGTGAAGGGGTTAAAGGGAGATTTTTCAAGTTAAAGTATAACTAAAGGCAAAACTTTTTGTGGAGATTAGAATCCCTTTCAGGTTTTTATTGCTACTTCTGCCTCATTAGGGAGATAAACTCCCCACATTTGTACAGTTTATGATTCTCATCAAAAGTGAACGGAAAATTCCAAAATTTTGGTTGCACCCTGAACAGTAATAGATGGGAAATCTTCCAATTGAGTTCTGGTGATCTGGATCAATGCATTTTCTTAACCACTTCAGCTCCAGAAGGATTTACCCCCTTAATGACCAGGTAATTTTTTTCTATACGGCACTATGTTGCTTTAACTGATTACGCGGTCGTGCAACGTTGTACTTAAACACAATTGATGTCCTTTTTTTCCCCACAAATATAGCTTTCTTTTGGTGGTATTTGATCACCTGTGCAGTTTTTATTTTTTGTGCTATAAACATTAAAAAAAACATATAAAATATATCCCCAAAAAAATATAAAAAAAATATAAAATACATTTTCTTTCTAAATTTAGGTATTCTGCCAATTTTTTGGGGTAAAAAAAAAAATCCCAATAAGTGTATATAAATTGGTTTGCGCAAATGTTATAAGTTATAGAATCTATAAAATATGGGATGTATAACCGCTTGCCACCCGCCGCACGCAGATATACGCCTGCAGCATGGCACGGGCAGGCAAAAGGACGTACCTGTACGTCCCCTTTAAGAAGCGGTTGTTGCGGGCATGCGCGCCAGCCGCGATCTCCATGAGCGCGCCCACGGGTCCCGCAGCCTCGATCGCCGCGGGCATACCCACGATCGTCTCACGGAGAGGTAGAACGGGGAGATGTTAGTGTAAACACAACGTCTCCCCGTTCTGCCTAGTGACACTGTCACTGATCGTGTTCCCTGTCATGGGGAACATGATCAGTGACGTGTCACAGCAAGCCACGCCTCTCTACAGTAATAATCACGCCTTAGGGAACACTTAACCCCTACAGCGCCACATAGTGGTTAACCCCTTCACTGCCAGTGTCATTTTCACAGTAACCAGTGCATTTTTATAGCACTGAGCACTGTAAAAATGACAATGGTCCCAATATTGCATTTTTTTTAAAATTGTCGCTCTATTTTTGTTTATAGCGCAAAAAATAAAAACCGCAGAGGTCATCAAATACCACCAAAAGAAAGCTCTTTTGGTGGTAAAAAAAGGACGTCAATTTTGTTTGGGAGCCACGTCGAATGACTACGCTTTTTGTCAGTTCAAGCGACGCAGTGCCGAATCGCAAAAAGTGGCCCGGTCATTTAGCAACAAAATGGCCTGGGGCTTAAGTGGTAAATTGCATTTTTTTTTTTTTTTTACTTGCGATTTTTAGTGGGTCTGCAACATTGCGACGGACAAATCAGACACCTAGCTGACACTTTTGACACTTTTTTGGGTGTCAAATATATGCATTGACAATGTATAAATGACACTGGCATTGAAGGGGTTAACATCAGGGGCGATCAAAGGGTTAAGTGTGCTCCCTGGGTGTGTTTTTAACTGTGTGGGGGGGGGGATGGGCTCACTGCATGGACACTGAGATCGGTGTTCCTGATTAGCAAGAACACTAGATCAGAGTGTCCATGCCAGCACGGCAGTCTGCTTATTTACATATCAGCAGACCGTCGTTCTGTCTCTGCGGGGAGCGATCGCAGGTGGACGGTGGACATCGCGTCCGCTGAGCCCACTTATTGGCTTTCCCTGTGGCCAACCAGTGCACGATTGTGGCTCCAGCGGCACATGGACGCCCCCCAGCGGCTTTGAGCAAGATCAGGTACGTGATTTTGTGTAATAAGGCTGCCTTGCTGCAATATATGTAGGGCAGGCGGTCGGGAAGTGGTTAATTTACAGGGATTTCTTCTCACTTCCTGTTTTGGTTACGAGACAGGAAGTGAAGGGAGATATTCCCAATGGGACACAGGTGGCAAAAAAAAAATGACAGGGGTTATAACCCTCCCTTACTCTATTCAAAGTAAAAAAATAAAGTTTTATTTTTGGATTGTCAAACATAACTATTGTTTTTATTGCTATTACAAAGCTGAGGTTATAAAATGAAAGCTCTCCTTTACATGTTATATGTTCTATTACACCATAAATAATAAAACCCCATTAAAAAAGAAGACACATATTCCGCCCATTGTAAATCACTTCCTTTTTAATTAAACCTAAAAAAAAAATAATAAAAAAAAAAATGGATTTACAGTGATTATTCTTTGATCCAATTTAAATATTTAACTTATCGGGGAAAAAAAAGTGACGTGTTGCTGGTGCTAGGGTTTCTGAACGCGCTCCGATATCAATCATTAGGTGTATAATTCATCTGTTATAGCCGATGTATCCGGGAGAAGGCAATCTTCATATTTTAGAATGCTTTACCGATTCATAAAATGAAATTATCCCATAAATAATCCCATTCACAATATTTGTAGAATTACTTCACAGTTCACATGAAAAAGCAATATATGTTTATTTCCCAAAACACTGCGTCCCATAATAAGCACTATATGTGCAGCCAAATCGCAAATAAAAATGTGTACCTTTTTTAAAGCCCAATTCAATGGTTTAAATTAGCTAATCACTTCCAGTCCGGGGGCATCAAAATAAAAGATGTGAAAGACGAACAGTTTGCTTCTTTTTTTTTTAAATCAGCCACGGCCTAAGTATGCCTGACCCCTCCAGCATGCTGCAGAATGGGCCCTTTGTTCTTTGTGAGGAAGCAGTAGTCTCTTTGCAGAGATCCGGCACACCCCTGCTGAGTCAGAGGCAGGGGTCCAAACAGCAGGAAACGTGAACTTTGTTGACTGCAAAGCTATAGGTCTGATTAAAGCGGAGTTCCAACCACAACCACAGGGGTTAATCCTCTGCATTGTGTAAAAAGGCTGTTTTATCCTGTATGCACATATCCTCCTCCTGTACTGCCTAACTGCCAAAATTACCAATACAGAGGAACCTTGGATTACGAGCATAATCTGTTCCAGGAGAATGCTCGTAATCCAAAGCAAAGCACTCGCATGCCAAAGCGAGTTTTCCCATAGAAGTCTATGGAAACTAAAATAATTTGTTCTGCATTGACTTCTAAGGCATGCAATACCGCATGTGGCCAGAGGTGGGGGGCACCGGAGAGCCTCGGAAAGGCTCGGGGACAGCTCGGCTGAACTCGGAAAACCTTGGAAAGGCTCGGGAACTGAGTATTTACGAACGGCTCCGATCGGCTCAGGCGCGCACCCCTCACCTCAGGCCAAATGCGGTACTGCACACCGTTGTGGTTTACTAATATGAGGAGAGGACGTCTTCAATCATCGCGTCAGCTTGACACAAGACCTGTATAGCACCTTCAAGCTGGGCTGCCCCAAAGCATCACCCCCCGGACCAGCCGCCTGAGAGACGGGGTCTCCTCTGACCCCCCCAGCACCACTGACGAGATCAATCTGTGCCTCTCCCACGGTTCCACCCCGGGGCCCCCGGAGTCGTCCAACCAGAAGGGCCTGATCATGTAGTCAGGACTCGAGGCCAACTCGTCTGTCTGCTCCATTCTCATGCGTAAGATAAGCAGGAAGTTTTCCTGAGGTCATCTCCAGGTGTAACAACAACAGGGGATAGAAGAGAGGGAGGAAAAGAGGTAAGAAGGGGAGGAGGGATGGGAAAGGGGTGCGTGCCTACCCTAAAACTGTGGGAGGGTGAGGAACCGATGAACACCGGGAATAAGGGAGATCCCTACAAAGATAGCCCAGGGCTCCCGGATTGTTTCCAAACTTCAGGGTTGTATCCGTAAGGATACTGGCCAGATTTTCTTGGGTCATTATCCATGATATTTTCCTTCTGGCTTCCGAGAGGAAGAGTTTACGTTTCTTCTACGCTTTGGCTATTGTAAACTGGTGAGAAGAAAGTGGATTTGTTTTTGTGTAGCCTTTGGCATTTGAGGTATGTGGGCATTTAGGAGGGCTACAGATAGGGACCTGGGGACCCGGCAATTAGTCACCTTGAAGATCACATTGAAAATTTTGAGGGCTGTGGAAATGAACTATTAATTCCTCGATTAATCGTTAATTTTTTTGATCGATCAAAATTCTTTTGATCGGTACTCACCTCTCCGCCGGCTTTCGGGTCTTCAGGGAGTTCCGTCGGAGATCCGGTGACGTTACGGACACCGGCGGGGCTTGCCATGTCCATCTGAAGGGCTCCTTTGCTGTGCCTTCATATCTGCATGCCGGCGGGACCTTACTATCTGCCACATGGAAGGGCTGTTATACTTCCCTCTATCATATCCCTCTATCAACCTGGGATTCTGCAGCCATTCACTGGGAGTTGTGATAGTTCCCTTCACGGGACATCTACATGCCGACGGACTGATGTTAACCCCTCCTCATCTGGATTCAGCAGTGGTATCGTTGTACACATTTTTATACCAGTATCATATTTAGCTACATGTTTTTATGACTGCTTTTGCAACCGTTTGGTATTACTCGCACCATTTTGACAGTTTATTTAGCTACATCGATTTTTATCTCCAGTGCAATATTTATTTTGTTATCTAATTGAAGACTATAAAAGTTTTAATGCTATTCCCATCAAGCGCTGCCTTTGTGTGTTTTTTATATCCTGCTATACATTTTTCCAGTGGTTGGTAGCAGAACAGGCAATCTGCCTAAAAATAAATCAGCTAAAAGTAGTTGGATCTGTATGTGCGTTATAATTAATTGAAATTAGTCGATTAATCGATAAAAAAAAGAATCGATTAATCGAACACGAAAATTTTAATCAGCAACAGCCCTAAAAATTTTGTCTGCATGGTTTTACCACCCCCATAGCTGCATGTGTGAACAAAGCTTTTGAAAGGCATACTTTGTGGAATGCGTTAAACTTTATCTGTAGGTCCTATTAAAGTATTAAAAAATATTTAAAAAAAAAATCCACAAATGCTTTCTGTCACACAACAACCAATCATTTTGACAATCAATAGAAAGGAGTAAACTCAGTAGGGTCTACTCTGCTCCATGGCAGGAAAGTGGTAGAGTGACTGGAGCCAAGTCTTGTGCCAACTTACCAGCACTCATCCATCACACAATCATATGAATGTTACATTAATACAGATGATGGACCTTACTGTACCTCTGCTTGTTCTGGGGTAGAGCTTTCGCATCGACAGCAAACATTTTCGAAACAAAGATAATGACCGGAGAAGTTTCCTCACTGCGGCACTGCAAAAAATCTGAGAAAAAAACAAAAAACAAGCTGTATAAAAAAAAAGCAGGTCAAGTTTGAAGAATGATCGATTACTCCTGTCTGTACCTACTGTACCAGCACAGTATATTACTTCTCTGGGGCCTTGGGACTGGGATAGCGTTATTTATTTACTGCAAGATTACATTTAAAGGTGCAATCATTCAGCAAAACTGGCTCTCCTTTAAAAAGGTCTCTCCAATTTATTCTTCCTTCTAATAGATTTATATGAAGTCTGCCCAGTGTTATTATAAAAATGTCTAGTCATTTACTCTGAGCAGTGACCTGTGCCTAAGAGTGATGGGCATGCATTGTTGTTTGGATATTGTGCTTGCTGCACTAATTTCACATTGACTTTGCTAGCCCCTGTCATTTTCCTTCATACGTACAATAGCCCAAAATACCAGGACTGACCGAGTGGAAAAGACCGCAGTTTCTTCATTACCGATGCAAATGTCACCTATAGTCACATTCCATATAGTTCTTTATTTAATAAGGCAAAGAGTAATCTGATAAGTGCAATCAAATCAAGCAAACGTCAGCCAAAGCACACTAATCTGCTTCAATCAATTTGGTCATTTTAGGTTACCATACACTATTAGGTTGCCCACCAAATACTAAACAGGGCAAAAAATATAATCAGGGAAATTCATAAGGAGTCTTTAAAAAGTGACACTAAGGCCCCGTACACACGACCGAGTTTCTCGGCAGAATTCAGCCAGAAACTCGATCGGAGCTGGATTCTGCCGAGAAACTCGGTCGTGTGTACACTTTTCAGCGAGGAAGCCGACGAGGAACTCGTCAGGCCAAATAGAGAACATGTTCTCTATTTCCTCGTTGTTCAATGAGGAAAGTCGGCCCGCCGAGATCCTCGGCGGCTTCAACACTGAACTCGACGAGGAACTCGATGTGTTTGGCACGTCGAGTTCCTCGGACGTGTGTACGGGGCCTAAGGGCTCTTTCACACCGAGCAGGTCCGTCTGTCAGTTTTTTTTGCGGACCTGTACGGGCGCTCCGTGCTCCTCTTTGGAGCCGCAGATGTCAGCGGTGACATGCCCGCTGACATCCAACCCGCTCCGATCCGCCAAAGTGTGACGGAGGAAAAACCCGGACCTTGGCACACATGTAGCCCCATTTCATCTCTACAAGTGTGCAAAGTTTGTGTCTGGGAGACCTACGGCTGGGGAGCACCGATTTTTCACACCTGGTCCCCCCTTCCATAGACTCCCATGTTAAATGTCAGTCTAGTCATGGACACAGTGAGGCATGCACATGGACACAGTGAGGCATGCACATGGACACAGTGAGGCATGCACATGGACACAGTGAGGCATGCACATGGACACAGTGAGGCATGCACATGGACACAGTGAGGCATGTAGATGGACACCCTAGGCTTATACTTGAGTCAATAAGTTTTCCCATTTTTTTGTGGTAAAATTAGGTGCCTCGGCTTATATTCGGGTCGGCTTATACTCGAGTATATACAGTACGTGAAGTTTTTTCTTTGCTAAGTAAATTTACACTTCGCTGAATGAAGTGAAATTGTGCTGGCTTCACTCATCCAATCACAGGCGAGCCAAAATCTATTTTTCTAATGTTTTCCTTAAAAGAGAAGTATGGCTTTCTTTAGCCCATTTATACTTACATACCAGGTACTCGTTATCCCTCATGCACTTTTTTACTCCTTTACTATGTGGGTCACTGTTTGATGGACCTATTCATTCATTACAGATACCTACCTGCACCATGAGGATACATTTAAACTAATTTTACCTATGGTCGCCTGCTGTCTGGGAAGGATGCTTTATGCGCTCTGTTGTTTGTCTGCTTGTCTGCCACCTCTGTCCCGGGACGGGCATGTGTTTGGTCCTAGTCGCACTTACATTACAACCATGGCATACTCTAAGTAACCAGAATCGATTTCCTATCTTTTCTGGTGGATTTAATTTTAATACCTTGATCATTAATTTAAATCTGTATTTCAGATATACACTACATTCGCCCCTGAGGAGTGTTTTCGAATACACGAAACGCCGCGTCGGGCTTACAAAGATGTAGTTATACGCGTTTATGGGACTTATTCTGTTAAACCAGTACTTTTATGATCCATTTACATTTTATACTTCACTTATTGCTGTGTACTGCCCAGCCCCTATGTGGTTTTATTTGTTTTCATTGACTGATATTTATTCAATGTATTTTTATATCAACTATTGTATCATGGATGAAATGTATGTTCTGTACTTTTGTACAAGCTACTTGTTTTTACCATATATTCTATTCTCTCAATACATGAAAATTACACCTATGGCTTATTTCATTATTTTGTCCCCATTTAGCCCACTGTTTTATCTAAAAGTCTTAAACTCCCTTTGATTTACATTTATACTTACAGTACCTAGGTGGATGCAGCATCAGTCCGATGCTGCATCTGTCCCCCGGCGCGTCTGCACTGAGAACTGAACGATCAAACACTGCCGATGCCTCGGTTCTCACAGCTCCCCAAATGGAGAGCTGCTGACTGTCAATCAGCAGCTCTCCACTCTGCCCCACCACGCTCACTGGAGTGCTGAGCTGTGGAGGGCGGGGAGAGGTTGTCTCAGTCTATCAGCGGCTCGCCGAGAGGTTGAGACAGGCATCAGTCCAGGTACCTGGTAGATCCAGACTTTATTGTTGTGATGACTCGGTGCCTGAACTGATTCTAGTGATGTCAGCAGAGAGTGGACTTCAGACTGCTCTCTGCTAAAAATGGGTTACAGGAGTTTAAAACAAATTGCACTCCTGTGATCCATAGGAGAAGCCCAGCCAAATGAGCTCAGGCTAGACTTCTCCTTTAAAGGGGCAGTATGGCCAAAGCTTTTTCAGCCCTACCTCTCCTATGGATCACAGTAGTGCAGTTCATTCTGCACTCCTGTGCACCCTTTTTCAGCTGACAGTGGGCTAAAAAGTCTGACATCACTCAACCAGTCCAGAAGCTGGATCAATCCCAATTTTATAGTCAGGATCCTCCCAGATCACTGGAACAGCAGCTGGCTTGGCCATTTAGCGGGTAACCGGAAGATTGAGCCAGCCACACCCACCCCATCCACAGCCCGACACTCCAGTGAGCACTGAAGGGGTAGAGCAGAGAGGCGGTGACTTCTCTCTGCTCAGAGCGGAGGGGAGAACTGAGCAATCAGTGGAATTTGATTGCTCAGTCCCCACTGCAGAGGTGGCTACAGCTAGGTGACTATATTTTTTTTTTTTTGGGAAACCCATACGTCTCTTTTAACATGACTATCTTTTGAAAAATGAACTTTCACTTTGTTATGCATCATTCAACAAGTAAAATATCACTTTGAAAGTGGGAAAGCTCATTAGTAAATCTGGATCATTGAGTTATTCATTATGCCTATTCAACTGACTTGAATGGTAAAATGCAAGTCAACGTACCAGACATGACTTTGTTCCAGCATACCGATATGTTACCAATAGCAAATCTCTCATGTATGCTATGAATTTTCTAGACACAAAATAAAAACACAGACTTTACAAAATCAAATGTACCATGTGACATCACGCCCTATAATGTGTCATGGGAAATAATAAAAAGTGTATATTGTTATTCTCCAAGGCTGTTAATATTCTCACACAAGGTGAAACAAGGACATCCTACAGAGAGTATATTGATATCTCACAGAATGCTATAAAACACAGCCTTCCAGTGAGGTGCCGCCTGCTCAGCAGGTGAACTTATTGACTGTATAAATGTGTGCACATTACCAGATCAATAACAATCTTTCCTACAAACATAATTAGTTTTAACTTCTAACTTACAAGTAAATTAGAAAAAAAAAATACATACATAGCTCAATAATTTTAAAATGGGCTAGGCTTAAATGACATAATAAAAAATACTGTACTGTACATACAATCATAATATTGACAGCTTTTTTTTCTTTCATACACTTAAAATTAAAAAAAAAATCACATTTCCAAAGAGGCAAAGTTGAGTTAAGGCAAGTAAAGATTAATACAAA